>NW_023340257.1:26162516-26163143 GCF_004916995.1 Morone saxatilis
TACTACTGTCAGGATATAGTTGAAGATTTAGCAAATATGATTTGTCATAAAAATTACCTACTACAGTATTAATTCCTTTTCTTTCTGCCCGACAGTACAAAAGCAAGTTTCTACTGAAAGGATCAAAATACATTTCATATATGAAGCAAAAAACAAATGAAATCCATGCATTTAGTCAAATATTAATGCATTACTCTGATGTAACATAACATAAGATAGACTTTATTGACTCCATGCCACTGTGGAAATTCAGTGTATTAACAGCACAGATAAGGGAAAGAAAAGGAACTACCGCATTATAATACCAAAATTAAAACAGGAAAAATATCAGAGTATCAATGTTATCAAGAAAAAATTTAATTAGGTTGTGTGTACACTACCTATACAGTATTTTATACCGAAGGTGATTTAAGTTAAGTAGAATATTGCCCACAGGTTACAAACGGAGGAAGTGGCATGTTTGAAAATACGTAAATAATTTGCACCGGACAAAGTAAAAAGACATATTAGGCTAGACAGGGGCTATGACTATACCAGTACAGTGTAAGAAGACTAATGTGCATGTAAGAAATAAGTGTACCACCTCATTCATAGCCATACAAGACATGCAGCGGGTCTCAGCCCTAA
>NW_023340257.1:26163243-26167882 GCF_004916995.1 Morone saxatilis
CCCCACCCATCTCTGGTGGTCCGTTGGATCATAATCACAGGATCATACATAAGACAGATGACTGCAATATGCTGCGTGGATTTATGCATGCACTCACACACACTTTCTAATATATTTCTACACGGTCGGGTGACGTTCACACATACATATAAAGAGAGAGCAGCCTTCATTGGATCAATTTATGATGGAGAAAAAAAGTCAAGAAAGAAGTGAAGGAAAGTCAAGACAGAAATACTTTCACTGTAAAACCAGATCAGATCATGTAACTCAGAAATTGGTGAAACAGATGATATAAAAAAAAAAAATGTAAGGAGCACAAACTAAATTTTATGGGTTACAGATCACGTGCAATAATGTTAATCAAATATAATTATATTGGGTATTGAGTAACTATAAATTAAATAGACACTTTATAGTTACTCATTTAATTTGAGTTGAGAGAAAATAAAATAATTAGTTAAAACGTAAACAAAAAAATAAGTTGATGTGAAAAACAGAAACTTTAAAATTGTTTAAATAGTACTAATACAAATTAATTACAATGTACATATCCATTATATATAATTGAGTATAATCACCTACATTATACATTAATTGATAAGAATTTATTCAATGCGGTTAATGACACATGACTGACATAAGCTCCCTGCTGCAGAGCTTCACTGCGAGCTATTTAATTGTCGGACATATACACTGGATCCATTTTACTAACTTTAATGTACTTGAAGTGTACACTAGGCACTGTATTACCTAAAAAAACAAAAGTATAAATTTCTTGGATCGGGGGCTAAAAGAACTTGACGTCCATAGTTGAAATTCATTGTAAAAACAGATAAATGGACAAAGATACTTTACGCTTTTCAACTGGCGGTGATGTATCATGGCAAGCTAGCCTGCTAGTGTTTGGCCTAGTAATTTAAATCAAAATGCAAAGAAGTTAAAACAAAGCTCTCTGGCTACATTTTTAAGATGCCTTGCAAAAAGAGGAACACCAGGGATGCTCTGCCACCTGCCAACAATGTATACAACTATAGTCAAATATTAGTCTGAATAATGTTCTAATGAGATCTTAAAATAAGAGTACACTTATGTTTGATCTACAGATTACTTGTTGCATTGGCCCACCTAATTTAATATTTCTGGCTACAGCTAAAACAAAACCATAAGATTGTGCAGTTTAAGGAACAGTTTCTGAGACAAAAAGCTTTCCTTAATTTAGTCAACAGCTACATTAGTAAGATGAGCAACATGGTAAAAGATCAAATCATCACCATCACACTTTCTTGAAATGTATTGTGTAGCTCGATAACCTGCTGCAGGCAAGATGCTTTCAAATTTGACAGGAAGTGGTCTTCAATTTAAAAACTGCGTAATTTGATTAGGTTGGATTCACTCAATATCCTCTCTTTGTAATTAAATAAACAGAATGCTTATGTTTCATTTAACTAGAATCAGTGAATTTTATTCCAAACTTTTTTATTTGATTTTTACTTAAATAATTGCTACAAAACCAAAAACTCATTATATTGACTAGACTTGACTGAATTCATTATTTAAAATCTACATGACCAAATAATCATTTAATACGGTGTATAGAGGAGGTCTAGACCACTGTATTATATCAGTGCAGAGTAACTGGAGCTGTTTCCAGCAGGAATAATACAACAAATAGATATCAGAGTCTGAGAACTTTGGCCGTTCGGGGTTAATTGTCCATGTTTCTGTAATGGAGCAATATTACTCAAAATCACATCCAAGACACAGTGCAGGAAGAACAATTAACTGTCCAGACCCTAAACTGTTTGCAGGAACTGTTCATTATCTTTGTATTAGAGGTCTTCACCCACACAAACCCAACGCAGAACATTTTTTAAAAGAGAGCAGCGTCAAAACAGATCCACGGCCAAAATGCAGCGCACCCGAACAGATCCAAACAAAGAGCGTTTCACATTTCAATCGATCTTTTGAGCATTGTGTTGATTTGTGGGATAAAAAGCTAAACAAGGAGTTTAGTGTAAAGACAGATTGAGGTAGAGGAGGAGCTAAGAGTGTGTTGGAGCAGGACAGAAGACTGCAGGGCAGAGTGGAGGGTGAGTGAGGGGAGAAGGAGCCGAGCTTCGACGGCAGCTGTCAGTTTTGATGATGTGATGAGCAGAAAAGCAGAGTGAGAGACGAGCCGGCAGTTCGATTCCCTGTCAGAAGTCAGGGACTCTGCTAGGGCGAGATAACCACACACACTCACACTCACACATACACACACAGTTTTCCCAAGGGGATCAATGAAGTTTCATCTCATCACACACACACACACACTTCAAACATAACACACACTCACTTTATCTGGAAGATGAAGGAAAAATCTGACTTCTGACTCTCTCTCTCTCTCTCACACACACACACACACACACATACGCTGTTAAAGAAATGACATAACTGGCCTTTGACCCAGTGCTTTGGTGGCAGCACAACAACCAGTCTGAGCATTGCTGCACACATTTGTATTTTCTTGACCTTGAATTTTTCTTTTAGTTTGTGAGGTGTTTGGGGGCCCAGCGCGCGGTGTGCAGGTGAGAGGAGAGACGCAAACAGGTGGGAGGTTCATTCAAATGAGGCAGTGCAAAGAGAGCTGTGTGTATTTGGTGGAAACTGGGTCTCAGATGTTGCACTGAGAAAAGACTTCTGAGAACCACGTCTGTTTCTACACAACTCTGCTGCCACAGCAAAGTAAAAACGTAACAGAATAATTCTCAAACTGTCAATTAATGTCAAATAAATGTGTTTGAATCAACATGAAAAGCTTTTATTGTTAGTCTTAATGTCTGTTGTCCACAGCTGCTTTATTCCGTATACAGAGCTTCTCCTGCAGCTCATTAAATCCCTGCAGCCATCCGCAGGCAGAAAGACACACGTGCTGATAAATGTGCAGCCTCTGATTTAAGATGTGCCGCAGCACACATCACGCACGGCCAACCGTCATTAAATCGGCAGGCTGCGACAGAATAACCACACACATCTGTACACACATCAGGCGGGTCACTCTAACTCAAAAATGAGATTACTGGAGCTCATTAATCCCACACATCGTGACCTCCTTTCCAATTTAACAAACAAACAAAAGTTAATATTTTCTTGAAAAGGCATTACGCTGCATATGCAGCTGTGTCACGTTGTGAGACATGAAATAGACTAGACCTGCAACTGAATCGTTTTTCCTGTCTAATTTCAAACAAAACCCCACACCTTCTGCCTCTGGCTGCAGATTTGTGGTCCTGTGTGTTCGGTTAGACCAGCAATGTGATTAGCTGAGAGCATACTTATGGATCCCCACACCACCCAGCCCTTTTGCACTTTGTACTGCTGCACCTACATGAACCAAAATAACAGGTTGACCACACAGTCCAGGGTTAGAGTCCAGAGTTAGATAATATTCTGGCTCTATGTGCTGTCGCTGCCTCTCTGATTCCCGACCTCCCCTGCTCTTTTACCACTTCATGTCTCTCCTGTCCCAGCCTGTCCCTCTCCTGACCCCCACGCACAAACCCGTACCAGCTAACCTCCAGCGATGAATTTAATTCTAGGACACTCTTCTGGTCAGAAGAATTTCTCACATTACAGCGAGCCATCTTGCTAGAAGTCGAGTGTTCGCACAGAGAGGTAACATTCATTGAAAGAGGAGCATGCATTACCTCCATTATGTAAACTCTCAGCTATAATTTCAGCTGAACTTCTCTCTGACACTGTAATCATCAGTACGACTTGTTGAGAATCTTAAGGTGCTATTAGTTTTCTGACAAAAGAGCCATCTTCATTTATATTCGCTTCTGTTAAACCTCCAACACCTCATCACCAAGCACATAACACTGTCCTCAGGTCTGTCATAAACAAGCTTGTTAGGTCTCTTTATAAGCTGCAGCTTGTTCCTGCTGGAGGTCTATAATATAATACAATAATATCAAACTGTTTCTGTCAGGCATAGTGTCAAGGAAGCACAAAGGATCTGGTTTCAGTGGCGGTTCTAGAGAAATAGTTATGGGGTGGCAAGAAGGTAGAATGGAGACTTTAAGGGGTGGCAGAAATATGTGCTGATTTCAACGCAAATATTCATTAAAAGGCATTAAAAGGCAATAAATAGTTTTATTATATTATATTGCTTAATACTTCATTAATCATTCAATTATATCTGTTAATTTCCATTTTCAATATGTTGTTATTGTTTTTTTAAGATATTTTGGGACTTTTTATGCTTTAGTTTTGATAGGACAGGGGAAGATAGAAAGAACATTAATATAGATTAATGTGTTAGATTTGCCCGCATTTGACACAGAACTGGGGTGGCCAGGCATGTTTTAGGGGTGGCACCCCTCTAGATCCGCACCTGTCTGACCATGTCCATCCATTATTTATTTGGGAACAACATCAGATGAAGAGTTGATATTTTTTTCATAAAGTGCCTAAAAAGGTTAGAAATCTTAAATGTAATTTTTAAAGCCCTCCATGGATGACATGTATTACAACATAGTCTGACTAGAACAATACTGTATGTCACTTCCACATTACGATCCTTAAAAACTCATTCCAACTCATTAAAAATTCCACAATCAGTGAATTTGCAAATTAATTTCTTAAGTTTTCCTTCTGG
>NW_023340257.1:26167982-26176001 GCF_004916995.1 Morone saxatilis
ATAAAAACAACACGAAGAAAGCACGAAACTCTATGAAAACGACCTCGTTAGAGAGGACAAAACTTCACAGAGTTACAGTGAAGAAATTACGATCCTTAAAAACTCATTCCAACTCATTAAAAATTCCACAATCAGTGAATTTGCAAATTAATTTCTTAAGTTTTCCTTCTGGACACAAGATGATTCCTGCTTCATTGTAGAGTCCATTCTCAGTGTCTGTGCACTGGAGGATCACATTGTATAAGTGGCATACTGTTTCTCTGTGCACAATGAGCACAGAGAACATCCTTCTATTGTCAAACTGTGCACATACATCATTCAAACATCACTGAGTAGGATCAAGAAGAAACCGATTTTTGAGTGTTTGTTTGGTTTTTACATTTGGTTTGTGTCATTGATAACTTTTACTGCCATCCTACAAGAACAGGTTGCACTGAGCGACATCTCGTACTTCAAAAAGCAGATGGCTGTCATTTAAACCAACTACATGTAGTCAAATATACGGTCAATGTTCTTGCCTTCAGTAGATTTTTTTATTCTTTCCAATGGACTTTCACATTTCATGTATTGCTGGCCATATCATGTTACTAAACTATCTCTTATTAAATAAAAAGTAGCATGGTTATATTTAGACTTAATGTCATTTTTAAGTGGAGTTTCCAGTAATGTCGTTTTCTGGGAAAAGCTCCCAGAAAAGTCTATCTACTTTATTGAGTATCTGTGTAGCTTGGCACAGACTCTGCTGTTTACAATCCATCTCCAGATTAATGAATTAGTGAATCGTGTTCTCTGTGCAGTGGTACTAACCAGCTCATTTGGCAAATAAAAGCATTCTCTTCCTGTTTTTAGGTGTATTATCTACAGAACACCTTCCACCTAGTTTCTTATTCTTTTTTCTTGTTAATTTATTCATTCATTTTATCTGGCTTTCATTCTTCCCTCCACAATACTGTTGCCATCGCAACATGATCACCAAGAGGCATCATCAGCTCAGTCAGCGGACTCTTTAATCTGCGTTCAGATGGAGGCTCCCACTTGCAATGAATAACGCAATTAACAGAATTGTCCAGAGTGTAGCTAACAGCGGAGATATTCTGTCCACGTAAACCTCGTGGTACTTGATGGGCAGAGCACTTGAGTGAATTTGGTGAATGAAGCTAATAAACAGAAAATTGAAAATGTACAATTAATCTTCAGACACAAGCCGTGGATTCTCACTACACATTAGTCACAAGTACATGACCTATACACAGTATAATCTACTGTACTCTACTGTGTATAATATATTGTATACTACATATTTCTGTTAACATAAAATGTTCATCATACTGTCATTCATAAAATGTGTTTTAACATAACCTGCAAATTCATTCATTACTTTACTATTCCACAGCAAAAGTGCAGTAATTACTGCACTTGTTACATTACTTTGTTTCTAAGTGCAACTCAGTCAAATGTTCCATTTCCAGAACCACAACACATCACATTTGGAGGCATAAAAAAATGAGATGCTGTGGATTAACAAGCAGCTGTCTTGCTGAACAAAATGTATAAGTATCATAAACCTTTGTTCTCCACAGAGCTTATTTACTGGAACAATCCAAACTCCAATGGAATAATCCCATTGGCTTTTTGTTGGAGGAACCACGGCGATGCTAACTTCCAGGTTGCCTCGGATTAGTAACTGTACGGTGAATATATAAATTTAAGTTGGAATTTTTTATTCGTTACTGAAAATAGTATCACATTCTTTTTAACATTAAACTGGAATATACGTAAATGCCTGTATGGCTAGAAAGGAAGGGTGTCAATTTAAGGTAACTACCAAATCTTTGTACGTACGTTTTGCTATAAACTGTTGTAGAGGCCTGCTCCAGGTTTTTACTTAGCAATGTGTTTTTAACACAAAACACCAAACATTATATAACACATTCAAAATGGGCCCATCCATATATTTGTTACCAATAATAGTAGTGTACTGCAGTTTTATACCAAATGTGTAATGATGATTTTGATTTGATTTGCAAAGTCAAAGATTTATTCTCTTATTTATCTCGTTGATAGTACAGTTCAACTTAATTTGGCACCTCTCCTGTATCACTGCCCTGTTAGAGAACAGACGAAGGCAGTTATAACGAGCCAGCGAGCCGAGATCTCATTAAATAAACTGATAATTAATTATGTTCATGCGTCATTGCCACAAATATATCATGGGACTTTACACAATCTGCCCTTGCTTCTTCTTCTCTCTCTCTGCACTCGTTTGTCTCTTCATTATCATACTCTTCCTTTCTTTTGTCCCTTGTTCCCTTCCTCCACAAGCTGGAGTCTGCAGGGAAGAAGTTTATTAAGACACCACAGTGTTTATATCGACTCAGGTGCGCGGGCGGTTTTTGCTGGACCCTCTGTCCTTCAACACCTCAGGGAAATCACAGAATGCAACGAGTCTCCAGGGATTTGAAAAGGTAAAATAAGTGCTAAAGGTACACTGTGTTTACAAGACAGCATACAACTCCCTCTTCTATCTATTTTAGGTTCAAGGACTCTACATAATCTTTCTTATTCATGAACAACTGAAACCGCTTTTAGCAGCACAGCCCTCAGTTAGTGCAGGCTCTCAGGGAAGGAGGAGATATGCAGACTACAGTGATAATCTTCTTACTATTGACTGATTATTGATATTGAGTGAGCCACCATTTGACACTCTGAGAGGTGGAAGAAAGGGAAGAAAGGAAGGAAGCTACTGTCTGTATCATTCTTTCAGTCACACTGAGCTCATGACCCAGGGTTTGACGTAGATCAGAGGGTTTTCCTACTGTGAGGCACACCTCCCCACGGGGTTGTGGCAGAGTTGCATGGGGGGAGACATGAGGCATAGCTACTGCGTGAGATGAAAGAGACAGGTGTATGCCAGTGTCCTAAAAATAACAGTAAAGTTAGTTATTGTTCCTCGGCCCGCTGCTCTGGCCCACTTACCAACAGTAAACGGTTGCATCAGCGACTGTGACACGCAGATCACAGGCTATTAAAGTATTTAACTTAGTGCCCGATTGCAGAAATTTGCTTGAAAAACTCCTACATGAAGTCATTTCTCAGTCAAATCCTACCTGTCCATCCATGATGCACATATTGTATTTAGAGTAAGGGTGCCTGATATTTCCTGAGGATATATTTTCTCCAATGTCCGTCATAGTCAAATGTCAATAAATCCACTTACAATCCACTTCACAATAAATCATTTAAAAAAAAAAGAATTTGGCTCAGAATCAACATGTTTTTAAGTTATCTTCATTATCAAAGTCATCCAGTGATAGTTGTCTGTGCATTCAAGTCAAGTCAATTTAATTTGCATAGCCCAATATCACAAATTGCTTCAGGGGTGCTTTACAATCTGTACAGCATAGGACACCCTCTTTCCTTAGACCCTTTGTTCGAAATGGGTCCTCTTCTTTGAGTCTGGCATGTTGAAACGCAATATTTCTATTGTAGCCCAGGAAATGAAAAATAAAACCAGAGCTTTGATAGGGCCTGGAAAATCAGGCCCGATCCAACTTGAGACCAAAAATATTCTGTACGAGCCCGAACCATGGAAGCTGTTTTGGACCCCAGCAAGGGGTCACCCACATGACCTTCTCTCAACCATGGAACCCTGGAAAGAGGACAGGTCACACAAATGGATAGGGAGACAAACAAACACTTGAAGGGAGAGAGACAGACTCTGAAAGTCCTGGGACATTATGATCCAGATCTAAATGTCTGGTTGAGGCACCGACGGCCAGTGAGAGACAGAGGTCCCAGGAAGCCCATGGTTCAGCAGCGAGTCTTATTGAAAAGAGAGGACAAGGAGGAGAAATCTGAGGAGAACACATAGTGGCTAAAAAAAATAAATAAATAAAAATAAAATAAAACGAAGTTGTAACCCACAGCATAGCTCACTGACTCCATAACTGATGTGTCAGACTTTGAAAACCCCTGACATAGATCATCTTGTAATTTGAGAGGCTTGTCTCCAGGCTAAGCTTCTAAAAATGCATCCTTGTGGCAAAAATCAAGGGTGAAATTCTGCAGATTCTTGCATGACAGAGGACTGAACACTGCTAACTTAGAAGGTCAATAATATGAAATGTGTCTTGAATAAATCAAGTATACACTGTATTCAGTTAATGCTAAATTTAATGGGGTCATACATATTCAGTGAACCAAGGTCTACAACTGACCTCTGACCGTTCTATGGACAGTGGCTATTAAATTAATATGCCTACAGGTATCAATCAGTGTCAGTATCATAGTATTAAAAGCAATTCTATTTTGTCTTGTTTCCGATGTAGATTCTGTCTTCCAACGATAAGGGGCCCTCTAGCTAATCCCTAATGTCACTGTCACTGACTTAATTTTGTTCAGTAACCAGTGCTGTTTAAAATTCCTCCGTGACCCAGATCTCATCTGTTCATTGCTGGTGAAACATGAAAGAGATGAGTCACATCGGGTTAAGAATCAGATGCTCTGTTGCTGCATTCATTTTGGCGAAGAGAGAGAGAACAAAAAAATGACAGCAATAAAGAAATGTTTTAATCCTACCTCTGATCTGATTGTTTGGGGTTATAAATGTAAGTTTTACTGCCCCTTGCTATATCTGCTTTTAAATTTCAAAATACATACCACACTTTGTGCTACTTAATGGGGACTAAAGCTCAGTTTCATTTTTGATATTGTTTACTCACTGGAGTGTTTGAATGTATAATTGACTACAGTCTATGTAGGGAGATAATTGAGAGTTAAGATTGACATCTATAATTACTGTTAGTCCTTGCATAAATTCTCTATATAAATGAACTAAATTGAGATTGAACAATTTGTGGCTTTGTTAGGGGACCCTGGGATACAAATTTCAACAATCCCTGGGTGTCCATGCTCCCCTTTCTCACTGGTCTGTTTTTACACTACAGTAAGACAAAGAAATCGAACATGAGATAAAACTAAGGGTCAAGTAAACTCAATTCAAGGCAGCCTTAAGCAAATAATAAATAGCAGCAAGCATCAGTGACATTTGATCTTACCTCAGATGTTTCTCCTGTCGGCAGCTTTTGACAGTGCTGCTGCCTGGCTTTAAACAAACTCTCTTACAGAGACCAGAAGAAAGTGAATTACAAACACCAAGCCTCACTAGCCAAGTATTAGCCAAGGCCTTTTTCAGATCTTAAACTATTTATCATATTTATGTAATTTCATTATGTCTAAACAAGCATTATGTAAGTGGAAGACAATTATGGGCCCAAGATTGAACCCTGAGGATCCCACAAGAGCGAGGGGCAAAAGATGAAGACGATACTCTGTCTGTAGCTATATAAAAACTGATCCAGATGCACTCGATGGTTGTCAGAAAATCCATGAGAAGTTCAGACACTTTTTTGTTTGTTACACATTACTCTGTATATCTCTGTTGCTCAAATGCACACTTGTGTATGTTGATTGCAAGCAACAACATTTAAACAGCTAACCTAAGTGTGGAACGCTACCTGTGGACATTTGGACTTTTTTGTGCATGAAACTGAGTTGCCATTAAAAACTTATAAAAAGAAGTATAACTTTTACATATTGTCATCACTCACTATAACTATTTGTCCTCTGTAGATTTCAATCGGTAAACCTTTTCTGACAAACATCCTTTGGGCCACCATCTAAATCTATTAGCAGGGTACTCCCTGTCTCGTTCTGGCAAACTCCTGATTTAATTTGGTTCAGCACCCAGCTCTGTTTAAAATTCCTGTGTGACCTAATTCTCAACAATTCACTGCAGCTTCAGGATGAAAAGAGACATAATATCTGAATCACATATAGTTTGCACATCAGATGTTCCTTCCTTTGGTCAGAATGGGGGGTTGGTGTTTGGGGTTAAGCTCACAGCCTACTGATCCCAGTTCAAAGCCCCGTACCAGTATCACAGCTCTGATAAGTAACATTAGCCATATCTGAGCTCATTTAAATGCAGTAGCAGTGTTAATGCTAATCAGACAATGTGCTCTGCTAATATGTTCTTGTCCACAAAGACAGTGTAAGTTGGGCGTCTTTTTCAGGTTGGGACAGCGTACTAAAGGCCTCCAAGTTAACCAAACACACCACTTAGTCCAATAAGGAAAATATCACTGGACAGCTAAAAGATCTCTTAATTATCCCTCATCATTTTGAGTTTTAAAAGTCAATTGTTCTTTTCTGCAGGGTCTGTGTAACAAAATAATTTAAACCAACAAAATATTGAGATTTTTTTGAAGATTTCTGCACATTTGAATTCCCTAAATGAATGTTTAAATACTGCCCTCTCCATGCTTTCAGGAAAAAAACAAAAACTTAAAATATGTTTATTGGACTAAAAGCAGTGGAATAGAAATATATTGTGTCTAAAATAACGCATACCATCAGCCTGTAGGATACAATATCTGACCTTGTAGGTTTATTATTGTGGAATATAAACTCCCCCAGTTGCTAAACCCCCCAAATTCCCTGAAAAATACAAATAGCATGACCTCAGTGTCCTCGATGGTGGTAACGTCTGTGAATTGGACCAAGTTCAAAACGAGGAACTGCAAATGCAGTGACGTCTTTGGGATCGAATATGGATAAAACAGGAAAACCTAACACCACTGGAGAACACTAAAGTAAAAGATTTACAAAGCAACACTGAAAGGGGTAGATAGGACATTATGAACACATAATTAATTAAAATCTCCATTATAAACTGAACCACAACTAATAACTAGGGATAATTATGATGCCTGGGAATATTCTATTATACATTATCAGTGTAAGTCCGGTAAATGATCAAATATGCTAATAAAAAAGGGAAAGCTGTCTTCAGTATGAGCCTGTTTTAAGTAAAGACCCAGTTCTCTGTCCAGTTGAGGTAATAAAGACCCACACCATAATGTAAGAAGGTAAGGTATATTTATATTATGCGGTCTTGTGGTCTTAATTTTTTTAATCAGCAGCAACCACAGTGTCACCGGAATGAGATGCTGCAGGTGTTACCAGTCACATTTGTCACAGCTAATTTGACAATGACTTACTGTTGCATAAAGCTGTTATACAGAGCGCCTTTAACCAGCCACAGATCGAGTAAACAGTCAAACATTTTATCTGTTCCATTTGTATATTTCTGTAGTGTTAGATTCATTTATCTTCCATCCATTTGCTGGTGTTAATGTCACGCTGTCGTGGCAGCTAAATGAATGTTTATTATCTGTTATTTGTTGTTTTTTATGCTTTGATAATAAGTACTATTGTGTTTTTAAGCTAATGAATCACATTATAAATTAAAATTGAGACAGTGAGAACAGTGAGCTAGAATATAAATGATTTGTGAGTGTGTGTCTGTGTATGTCTGTGAGCCTACAGGACAGGCAGTCCTATTAGTGCTGATCCAGTGTCACCCAGTGGGCCATGCAGACTGTGATTATTCAGATGAGAGTGTTTGTTAAGGCAGCTCACTGATCAGATGTGTCAGTTGCTGTAACTGCAACACTGATAATAGAGTGTGTGTGTGTGTGTTACATTTGCAGTTTACTTGCTGTGGAAACCAAATCTGGCTGCAAACCGCAATGCATGGTTCTTTGCAGTTGGTCTATGCTACGATTTTCCAGTTGCTACCTCTGTTTACATCTTTATACACACAGCTGCTCTTCAAAACTGCTGGGTTTCCTGACAGCATCAGCCTGATAATGGGCCGAGCTGACAGACGTGGACAGCAGAGGAAAATGAGCATGAGGCACGACGGTTGCTGGTTTTATGCCATCGAGAGTGTTATGGTTGGAAACATAAACACTAATGTGCCTTCTCTACATGGTTACACAACTTCTACAGCATGTTCTACAGATCACTCTTCATGCCCAGCTGCAAACATGACAGAATATGGCAAGCTATGATTGATCGGGGTCCAACTTGTAGCCTGCGATGTAAAAATGTATGACTGTGATATCTCACACAATTACCATCTTCAAAACAAATATATCATGCAGTCTGATCTTG
>NW_023340257.1:26176101-26188891 GCF_004916995.1 Morone saxatilis
AAAGAGAGATAAAACACTTAAAGGAACTTACAACAAATGCTAAAAATACCTGACACTTTGAATATATATATATATATATATTTATATAATATATATATCTTAATATATATATGTGTATATATATATCTGGAGTTGTAACAAAAGTAATTTCCCCTGCACTCACAGAATTAATCATGGTGGAGTTTATTTTTAGCATAATAATCTATTTGATTTGATTTAAATACTCATATTTTTAAATGTATTATTTAAATTAATTATAATCTGTATAATTCTGTCATTTCTAAAATGTATTAAATGTAATTACTTAATACATATTAACCATGGTTTAATAATCAAAGCATGTGAAACAAACAAGATTCTTTTATTTAAAATGTATGTATTGGTTTACATACAACTTAGGGGAAGTGAAATCGGGAAACAGGAAATGACATCCTTCATTTTCCGCGGGACTTTCACAGAACTGTTGCCTCAGGCTTATGTGAGTAACGCCAAGAGTCAATCCTTTGTCTATTACATCCATCTGTGTAATTTATTCGTGCAGTTTTTTCATATTAAACATTAATATCAATTCATTGATGATTAATCTACGTAGTTTGGTGATGATTGTAGGCAGTTTTTATCTTTAGGACATTGTGTGTACCGCCGCTCCGCTAGCTAACAATTCACAGAATGGTGCGTTCTATGCGGAGTAGGAAATAAATCAGTATATCACGTGCATTTTTCAGTTTGTTTACATAGAATATAGTTGAATAATAACTTGTGTCAGTGCATCAATTTTCTATATATTTTTTTTTTTTTAACTTCTGGAATGCACTTTTTCAGTTTGTAATCCAGTTGCATCAGTTCAAGGGGGCCTTTTTTTTGCGCCAGAAATGGGCCGTTCTCCCTTTTCGGCGCCATCGGCAGGAAGTCACCCACAGGAAAGAACCCATATGAGGATATGTGCATATATGAAACCTATATGCAGAATATCACTGCATATATGCATCATATATGCATCATATAGTCATCAATATAAATGCTAATAAATGAGAAATTACCAGATTGCAGATTGTAGGCGACCATTTAATGTTTTCATTGAGGCGGTAGGCCTATATCGTTTCTTCTAGCTAAAATAAATTATCAGACACATATACATTAATTAGTAATCCTAAGCATTTTTCTTAGATAATTAATCTAACCCACATGGTTACTAAACCATTTATGTGATTTGAGGTGTTTACTATGCCACAAGGTGGCGTATTAGCCGTAACTCATGGTCAGGGTCAGGGTCGCGAGCGCACTTTGACCCGTAGACGTTGACTAGGGAACCCGCCCACCGTGGACATCGGTAAGAAAAATAACAATAAGGTGGAAAATTCACGATTTATTATACCAAAACACTGACTAATAAGTCTCTTGCTTATTAGGAACAAGATTTAAGAAGAGTGGCCTCACTGAGTGAGCCCTCTGAGAGGAACTCCGGTAAGGCTGGTTGCTACATGCTAAGAGGCTAGGTCTCGCCCTGTTTGTTGGTGAATATGGGCTTCATAATATACTGGACTTCAGCCGTGAATCTCCTGTGTGTGTGTGTTTGTGTGTGTGTGTGTTGTGGTTGTGTGTGTGTGTTTCACTAGGATTCATGTTGTGGACTGTCTGCTTATGAACTCAAACGCCTTGAGAACATCAGAGAGAGGGAAGCCTTCTTGTCTTCCTTGAAGTTATTGACAGTAAGTGGACATGTTGACTGGAACTCTAACCAACACAAGACTGATCAGCTGGTCTCTCTCTCCCCCTCTCTCCCCCTATCACACTTTGTCTGTCTCCCCCTACCCTCTCCTTTCTGTCTCTCCCCCTCCCTCTTTCTGTGTCTGGCTGTCTCCCTCTCTCTCTCTCTCTCTGTCTTCTCTCTGTCTATCTGTCCTGCTTTTTCTCTCTCCCCCTGGTCTTCTCCCCCTCTCTGTTTCCCACACACATCACACATATAGCTTTATTGTGTGTTACCTCCTACCACAGTGTAACTTCACACATATATAAAGCATGTGATTTTAAAAAGTTGTAAAAGTAGGGCTAAATGTTTTTTTTCTACAGTGTAGTTTACAAAGATAATGCCATTCATGTCTTCCTCCTTTACCATACCTTGTAGTGTAATTAAGGCTGATATCCATGGAGAGAAACAATGGGATAATTATTGTTTTTCTCTGTCAGCTGAGGATCTGAGGCAGTCGGTAAACCCAAAGCCGGATGTCAAGAGGTAAGTCATACAACAGTGTAGTAGTAAGGATACTCATTCTATTCAGTAGAAGGGGGCATTTTCAAGGGTCGATGGGTTAGGGGAGAGGTTTGGAGAGGGTTGGATAGGAGGGAGGAGTAAACCTTACCCTATGAGAGGAGATTAGGAGAGAGGAGGTGAGGAGAGATGGCGGAGGGTAGGAGTGAGGGAGTGGGGGTGGACAGAAGAGGTTTGCCTCTTTCCTACTGTCCTTTCTCCCCTACCTTGTATCAAAGAACAGTTTCTTATTTGGCTCTTTCAGATATTGGTTACTTATGAGAATGTTTTCATTTACTTCACAGATCTCTGAATAAAATGGGTTCCTGGTCCTGTATTTTTTCTTTTTTTACATTTTAATTTGGGATGTTTTGTTGACTCCATTTTTTGATTGTGGCAGGTCAAAGGCTTCTTTGGATAAAGTGCAGTCTCTTCTGTCTCCCCGGAAATCCTTGCGTCTTAAAGAAGCACGGAATCTTACCCTCAGAGGAAAACTAACCTATGAACATGTAAGTTACTCTCTATGTTTCATGTGTACCATTACAAAGTCACTAAATTAAAGGATTAAGAGTATTACTTTTAAGCAATGAGACACAAGATGCCGTTCTTGACGGCACCGAGTACCCACAAAGTCATTGAGATTCTTTAACGCGACCCTCATTGTGATCAACAATGCTCAAACACCACTTTTTATCATACTTAAATAGTTGATGATCATTGAATGTACAACTCCATTTATACATAATGTAACTTTTGTTTTCCAGGCTTTTAGGGAGTCAAAGATCTTGAGGTCATTGTGACCTTGAACTTGTGTCCATCTCATTCTCATGAACACTATATCTACAGTGCCTTAAGGGAATTTCTTCAAATTAACACGCACTTGGCCTCAATGATGAGCTGCTTAGAATTTGGTGGTCAAAGGTCAAGGTTAGGGTGACACAGCTCATTGTTCTCTGTTCCCTCCATCTTTCAGGACATCGAATGCAGTGAGGCCGAGGCAGACGTCGCAGGGACGACCATGGCAATCTACACCGTTCGAGCTGAGGGTGATGATCCTGATGGTCCTGGTGGACGCTTAGCAGATGTCGGTGTGGTCCTGGAAGGGGTCGAAGTTCTCCACAACCTCCAGAGTATCAACCATGCGTGCGTGATGCTTTATGGGTTGATCTACGCACTTAATCTAAGCTATCCAAAAAGCTTGAAGAATACATTCGAAGTTTACCAGAAGATCCTGATGGACCTGGAATCGTCCAAGCTTTCCCCCAAAGTACGAGCACTGAAACTCAAATTGCTCAGATGACTCTTTTTTTGGGGTGGGGTGGGGCGGGGATGGGAGGAGGAAGTACAGGAAGAGAACGGCCATACATGCCGATAACCATATAGTGTTGTTGTACGTTCACAACCTGGAAGATTCACACATATCGAACACAGAAAGCTAGAAACTGCAGGTGAACTACGTTCTCATGTCAAAAAGCATACTTTTTATTTGTATTTGTTGTTAAATTGTTTAAAAGTGGTAAATAATCAATATATCCCAATACTGCAATCGTTGCAGCAGATACTTGATTCTACTGAAGTGAAAGATGGTAAGAGTAATGGTGTATACTTCAAGGAAAACCCGTTCCTGTCAAGTGATGAGTTAAAACTTTGTTTAACCTTCCTAACTTGCCTCTGTTCTATTGAAGTTAGAAATCATTTTTCATGTTCCATCTACAGTAGTAGATGACCTGGTTGAAAAACTACACTACCTGCTGAGTACTGTGTCTGTGCCTGTGTCTGGGTGAAGAGAAGAGGTTTGCTTTATTGTTAATAAATGTGTTGAATCAAGAAGGTGGTCTGATTGTATGCATCATTGAGATATTGTTGAATGGAAAATAGAAAAATTAATTGGATATTAATCACAAAAATACATAAATCTAATGCATTTTGATTGAATTGAAGCTTAATTAGTATGTATTTCAAACACATACACATTAATCATCTTGAATAGGTAACCTAATTACTATGTAATTCAAACAAATATACTTAATGTATTCTGAATACATAATCTGATTAATGTGCATTTAAATTCAATAAATTATATTAATACTGAATACATAAACCTGGTGAATATGCATTTCAAATGAATAGGCTTCATTACACTGATGCATATACATCATGTAAAGTTTATTAGGTAGGTTTATGTTCAAAATATTTAAAAAATCAAATGGAACTTTGTCATGTAATTATTTTACATAAATCTTAAAAGTTAAATATTTCTGTGAGTGTGGGATTATTAAAGTATTTATGAATCTGATTCTGATTAAATACTTGTTTTTATTGATAATTTGTTTTTTTTTTAAATATTACATCCACTGGCACTGGTTAGCTCAGTCAGTATAGCTGGTGACCCATATATGGAGTTGCTGCAACAGCCGGGGTTCAAATCCGACCTGCGGCCCTTTGCTGCGTGTCATTCCCTGTCTCTCTACCACCTTTCCTGTCGATCTTCAGTTATCTCTATCAAATAAAGGCATGAAAAGGCCCAAAAAAATAACTTATATTACATCACCCCTTTCTCTCTCATTGAACATATCAGTCTATGAATATGCAAATATTGTTCATTTTTAAAAGTTTAACTACAGACACAAGATGTATCCTACTTCACTGAAAAGTTTCTTTTTGGGGTGTCCAGGTATGAGTCCTTGCTGTGATGACCCTGTCTCCCTGTTGAGCTGTTCTTATTCAATAAAGCCCACAAAAAAATCATTTAAAAAGTTCATTTTTAATGTTTGTGCACTGTAAGCTTCAGGTTACAAGCTAGTTGATCTCACAAAATCCCACTTGTAGGCATACATTCACGCCCATAGTACCCTTTAGCATCTGTATGAGACACATTTTTAACATGTTGTTAATGTTGTGGAACGGTTGCAGTTTAGTTTGGTTTAGGCAACAAACATATTTGGTTAGGTTTAGGAAAACATGATTTGGAATCAAACAAGTACTTAGAGTTAGCGGTGAGGGTTACGCAAGTAACATTATCTTAAAACTTGAAATAAAACCACATTTACTTTTGTGTGTCACACGGGACCCAAACCCCATTCTCCTGGATGAAATTCTTGTTTTCTTGATCTATCCATCCCCACCAATCCCATCCTTACGCAGATTTTTTCGCTTTTTACACTTTTTTTACACTTTTACACTACGCCTGATGCAGATGGGGTATACTGAAGTAAGATGAAACCTGGTGCGTCTAACACAGATGTCAAAGAGTACCTTGTGCATCTATATGAGATACCAAAAGCTGTGACAAAACGTCTGTATTTGACATCCTGGGAATGAGAACAGGCTGTTCTGCCAGATGTCAGGTCACAGAAGCCTGATCAGGACAAAACAAATCACAAAAACTAGATAAATTTAATATAGTTTCTTCTACATACTGATGATTTGTGTCGGCGTACAAAAACTGTTGGATAGATCCTGACCAGTGAGATGCAGTAGGTAAACGTTGGATATTGTGTGTCAGCAATCATTGTTAAAACTATAATGCACGTACCATATGTTAATATGTCCTTTTGAGGCCTTATTCTGTACTCATGAACACCACTTCAATAAGTATAATACACTGAACAGACAGACAAAAGACTGCCAGACTGAGTCAGACTGTCCCTCAAACAGGACGGACAAACCATTTTTGCTCCAGTCTGTGATGATAGATAAGAAGCCGAGCAGACTGGAACAGACCAGAGCTTGTGACTTGATTAGTTGAGTGACAACTCACTTGCGCATGACGGGCACATGTATCTTATTTCGTTCCTGCACATTCAAAGAATAAATTAAGGCTCTAATGGGAAGAGGCGTTCCCTCACCTTCCTCTGCAGGCTAATTTGTCTTTCACGGTGTCCTTCAGGAAAAGTTTCTGGATGTTTTGATGTGCTATTTTTCATGCCCCTACACTCTGCATTTATCTGTTCAACAGCTCATTCTCCTCTATCGAACAGCAGACAAAACCAGGCCAGTATTACATAATAAGTAGTATGGGACCACTGTCCTGGATTTGTTATTACAGGGATGCTTATTTAGTGGTTTCAGCTCCCAGGTGGAGTTTATAATGGGAAGCTGATCTTGCTGTTTCCCAAATTATCAACGCCAGTGGTTCCCAAAATACAGCTCTGTGACACTCCTGGGGCACAAAGAGTCTGAGGGAGTTCCCATAACAATGTAATAATGAAAAATGTTAATATCTTGGCTTATTAAAGCATCTAGTCAGCACAAGAATCACATTTTTAGGTCATCCACATCTGTCTCCAGCTCATCCATGTTGGAAGGAGGACACACACTCTAATATCTAGCCACGGATAAAAGCATTCAATAAACATCGGTAACATCCTGTGTGTTTTGAGTGGCTGTCCTGTTTGCCCAATCACAAAATACATACATTCCTATTCATATTTCATATTTTATCTTTACAAGTCTTGAACCAGTTCTAAATGGGCAATAATTGCTATAGCTATATATATATAGCTATATAATTAATATAGCTTTAATATAAAGCAATAATTAATGCTGCTCCAGCATTCAAAATGAGCACAGTGTGTCTGCAGATGGGTAATACAGCGCTGATAAATACCAGAAACCCTGGCACTAAAAGCTTTGTTTTTGGCCTACAGTGATTTTTGGAACAAAGGTTCTCGCAGATTTGCCAGGCGCACGCCAGGAGCGGTTCACAGCCGAGGAGACCGACGTTCTCGTCAGGGCCGTAAAAGACCGAGAAGTGACATTATTGACATGAAATAAATGTAACACAGCCATACAATAAATCAAAACAATGTAACGCAGCTTCGCAGGAAGAAGACCCTGGCCTCGGGAGCAGTGCGCACGGGCCAGCTGAGGAGGAGCAGCGCAAACACCAAGGTGCAGAGGATCCAGACCCACTACACGCCGGAGGACCACCCGTTCCTGCAGCAAACCGGGTTTGACATGCTGGAGCGGGGAGCTGTCCGGGATGGCAAAGTATTAATGCCCGTCTTGACCGGGTGGCGATGTTGCTGCGGCCTCTCAGGCGCATCCCCTCAAGTCTGCGCCCTTAAAATAGCATCTGAATAAGCGCCACTGACTTTAGACTAGGTTTTTCCTGGTCTGTGGCGGAATTGTTTTCTGAAACAGCAAAATAGCACCAGGGAACGTTTGCGCCGGAACACGCCTCCTCTTTTCGCTGAACCGCCCCCCGGAGCCGTGCAAACTTCCATTCCCTAATTTAAGGGACGTGCGTTGGTGGAGGGAAAATTCCAATGTGCGTCGAGTGCAAAATAGGAATTATACAAGCGCCAGTGTACAAAGTCAATTGAGATGAGTGCAAGACAGAGCCTATGGTCTGAACACAAGCAATTGCCAACTGCAATGAGCCAAGAGCTGGTCATGTCTAAAAAGTTTGTTCATCAGAACATGTGTGGCTTTGCTAATGAGGCTGACTGCATTGCATTCAGCCACTTCTCCTTTGAAAAAAGAAAAGGATTCTGCTTTCTTTTCTTTGCACATATCTGCAGGGAGAAAATAGCATTCTGTAAAGGTGTTTAGTCTGCAGCTGCTAACAGTTTCACCGTTACTCAGTCAAGACTTCACACTACAGAACTGTTAACTTGCAACAATTGCACGTGTGTCCGTACACTACTTCACAGCATCATATGAGCATCTGGCTGGGATACAACAGAGCAGCAACAGTCTGTTAATTCCATTCATGAGACTGAAAACAGAGCAGATGAGAGCACTTTACTGGTCTCATCATACTCAAGGGTTAGAAAGAAAAGACTAAACCATGGCCATGAAAAATACTCACTGCTCTTTGGGCTATAACACTTAAACTGCTGTTCTAAATCAGTGGTTACTTCTGTGTCATGCAGTGTTACCAGTTACCTTTTCACCGAAAGAAAGAAAATCAGCAGTAAATGTCTTCAATTTCAAAATAAGGAAATGTATGGAGATGTTGAATCCTGACATTATTTTTTTTTAAGTGATGAAAGATTTAAAAACTGTTAATCCCCACATTAAGGTGCTGACCCCAAGTGTAAACCCACCACGGCATCACCCATTGGTTTGTGGGGTACCCTCTTGAAGCCTCGAGTTTGGCAATATAGTCTATCTCCCGATCTATGTGGACAACCACTCCTTCCCAGGAGGTTCTTGCCAAATTTTATACAGGAGTCGATACTCTGACCTTCCTTTATTCCTTTCCTTCTTTCTTTTTTCTCGAGTGCAAACAATTTGCATACAATACCTGTAATGTACAGCTGCTATGTTTGTTTTTCTTCCACAATATGCTCACATATCTACATATCTGTCAGAAACGGACTACTACTATATGCTCCTCCTATAAGTTCCTAATAGTCAAATGGACTGAACTGAATATACTGTTTTTTTATTTGTTTTGTTTTGTTTTGTTTCGCGCCTCTCTTTTCTTTTTTATTGGATAAAGAAAATAAATAAAAGGGTTTAAAAAAGATAATTCAACAGAAATGCAATTAAAATCAGAAAGAAAAATAAAAGATTACACAGTAAAAAACATCTTAAATAGCACCCAAAAAACAACTCAAGAGCGGTCTACAACCATAAAATAAGTAAGAGCAAACAATAGCATAATGAGACTGACAAATCAAGATTCTAAAATACCCCAAAACATCTGAAGATGGTAAAGCAATTTCAAAGATAGGTGACATTTTATGTTTTGTTTTTAATTACAAAAGCTTCCAGGCAGAATCTCATAAGTTTTCTTTCTTTAGGGCAGAAATATAATTTTAGTCAAAGAGACATCATTAGTCTCTGTTGATGATATGAGTGACATTGTAGGAAATCAAAGAGATTTAAAGTGAACAAATCTGCTCTGATAAAACAGGAGCTAACAGAGGAGGCACAATATACTTAAAGAACAATAATTTATAATAAACTTTTTGGCCATTTTCTTTTCAAAGGACAACTCAAGGTAGACAGGAAAGGGGGAGAGATAGAGAGGGGATAACATGCAGCCAAGGGCCACAGGTCAGATTTGAACCCATGGACGCTGCATCAAGGACTCAGCCTTGGTACATGGGGCACCAGCTCTACCAGGTGAGCTATCCGGGTGCCTCAATGAACAATATTTTGACATTTATTGAAACAAATATTTTTCTATGTTTTAAGTGCATGTACGCCCTTTCAGCCCCAGATAGTTCAATGTGTTCAGTGTAAGGTCTTTTGTTTTTTGATTAATAACTCTAGATTGTTTAAGAATTCACGAATAATAATAAATATTATTATCATCAGTAGTAGTATTATACCGGTCTGCCACCGTGTCTTTTCGATACATCTAGGAGTCGGCAAATTTTAAACTCCTACATAAGGGCTTTAACCAACCTGCAGCACTTGACATCTGCCTTCCCGTTACACCACACAGCCTCAGTCAGTGTCTGCTACATCACTGAGCACCATGTACGAACAGCTGAGTGACCACAGCACTGTTTGTGATGTTCAGAGCTGTCGGCGGGCCAGCTGTGCTGCTCACCAGTCTGTCTGGCCCTCAGGAGAGAGCTGGGGCTCAGGTAAGTGCTAGATCAAGAATTTGATTAAGTATGACAAAATGTTTTTAATTCATTTACATAAACTTTAAGGAATTTAAGGGGGAATTAAGAGATGTGTAAAGGCTTTAGTATGAACAGTCAACAATACAATACAATTTTGATGTCTCACTGACTACACCTTTAGACATTAGTAAGACATGGAACATTAAACACAATGACACCATGTAACAGTTACTGAATAACTCTCAGAGAATAATAACTCTTATCAGATGGGGATCCCTAACACTACATCTTATCAAATATATGTATGTGTAACAATTTGGGGGTCTTTGACAAATGGTCAATATAATGAAAAGAAAGAAGAGAGAGAAAGAAAGAGTTTTTTTTTTTTTTCAGAGGCATCATAAAACTGCAAACTCATCAGCCAACACTTACCCCAGTAGTGTTACAGGCTTTCAGCAGGTTTCAACAGGTTAAATTAAAGTCTTTAAGACCATTATTGCAATTTAAGACCTATTTTATGTCCATACGGGCAAAACAAAAAAAAGGAGGATTTGAATGAAAATCAGTATTGGTTCTGGACAGTTTTGTTTAGCAGTTGTTACAGCATGATCGATACTGATTTCTCCCAAAAACACATTTAGAAGTGAGACTGACAAATGGGGCATGTTCAAAACAATGCAGCTAAAGAGCAGCAAAAGTGATTTGGGAGTCCCTATGGGAGATAAAGCATGGTAACGTGCTCTCTAGGGTGCTGATCACAATTTTCTGCACACTGGTACCCTTTTTATGGTTTTTAGCCTGAGTCGGTCACTGCCTATAGGGGAGGAGGAATAAAGTGAATTAAATTCAACCTGCAGGGCGCCTTTTAAGCTCAGTCTGTAGAGCTGGCGACCCATGTACGGAGTTGCTGCAGCGGCCCAGGGTTCGAATCCGACCTGCAGCCCTTTGTTGCGTGTCATCCCCTCTCTCTCTGCCTGCTGATAGCTGTCACTATCATAAAAAGGCAACAAAAGCCCCAAAAATATACAAAAAAAAAAAACAGATGGTAAAACCGGTTTTACGCGGTATCTCACATAAATCCAGATAATTGTAATTGATCTTGGAAGGCTTTGGACTGATTTGATATCTACCACTAACCATGTCTAGAAATTGCATTAAAAGCCAGTTTCTTGTTTTATTTCCTCAGACATGTTGCTTCCTTCCTGTCTATGTTCAAACTGCTGGTGATTGGGGTGATTATTATCGGCAAGGACCCATTCGCCCTCTTTGGTATGCAAGCCCCAGGCATCTGGGAGTGGGGCCAGGGAAATAAGGTAAGGTTTACTGGAACTATAGGACTCGTTAAAGCTGCGATCCCGTGGGAGAGTTTGTCATTTTCTAACAGTGTGTAAGAGGGTGGAGTCTAGATGCAGCTGAGGATTTGTTTTGCAGGTTATCACCACCCGTAACACAGAAGCATGGATTCATAGAAAAGCAAAAAAAGTTGGCCTTTTCTCCCACTGTGTTTCTGATACATGTGTGCACATACACACTGCTAAGTACAACTCAAACACGTGGGATTTCATTAATGCCGGTAATTTGGGTCATGTTAAGTATTGTTTTGTGTTATCTGAGTTCCAGACATACCCAAAACTCAGAGGGAGAATGGCTAACATCACATATTTGCAAATGAAACAGTCTTGCACTATTGGCTGTCCTTGTGTTGTAACAGAAACCTGAGGCAGTTTGGTTTTGGTGGCCAAAAAGATAACTAACTAAAACCTTGTAATGACATACAGCATAGATAAAGATTTAATAAGCTTTTAGCTAAGATTTGTTCCGCAAATAAATTAGCTTTTTCTGTCGAAGCCAAACTGGGTCTGAGTGTGCATTAAAAGATGTAGTAGATATACAGAAATGTTTTGGTAAAATTTGGTTCTTTTCGTATCACATATTTATTGAATTAAACTCTCATATCTTGACAGTTATCAATAAATCAAATGACTTGAAAAGAAATCAGGCCTCTTTGAATGTTCTAGGCCCTGTAATTTGCCGCTGCGTAATAAGACCTCGCTCTAATCTAATCAGCCAATAAGGAGGGCTCTGTGTGAGAAGGTGTCACATATGCACAAATCAGTCCATTTCTGACTACCCCGCAAACTGCAGACAGAAAGCAACAAGAAACAAATGGGACAGTAGGACTTATGAACCTGTTTATAAGTGATTTATAAGTGTTTGGTAACTGAAGTATTGCTGCAACAATGTCCGTCCAATGTCCAAAACAAGCAGTGGCCGAACAATATGGGTTGTTTTAGGCTGATCAGTTGGGCCCCAATAACCAGTGAGCTGTGCAAACAAACTGCACTCAGTATCAGTTTTACACAACAACATTTTGCGAGTGATTCTTAAATCTAACATGGAGAAAATTGGGAAAACATTTTTTTGTGCTGAACTTTCGAACTAAAATGTCTCTCGTTTCTTTCAGATATATGCCTGCATGATGGTATTTTTCCTCAGCAATATGATTGAAAACCAGTTAATGTCTACAGGAGCTTTTGAAATCACATTAAATGGTGAGTCTGTGTTTCGCAGCATGGGCTTATTGACTGAACCAAATTGTTTTGGCTTAAGATTGATTTCAGTTGGCTGCCATGTTGCCACACTGGTCTTTTTTTTTTTTCTGCATTTATAACTCTTTCAACAACCTGTAGTGCTATTTCATACAATTACTTCCGCTATAGCTAATAGTAATAATAAAGTTGTGTGGCGATAGAACAAAATGCAGTAAATTACAGTGAGTATTGTCTTTCCATAGATGTGCCAGTGTGGTCAAAACTGGAGTCGGGTCACCTGCCCTCCATGCAGCAGCTTGTGCAAATCCTGGACAACGAGATGAAGATGAACGTTCACATGAACACAAAACCTCACCACTCCTAACCCTACTCTTCACATCCTGGCTGGAGCTAAAAGCCCCTCCATGTAAGTTCAGTACTGTTCATGGCCTGTTACTGTTTTTTTTTTTTTGTTTTTT
>NW_023340257.1:26188991-26209955 GCF_004916995.1 Morone saxatilis
CCACCTCCCAATTCCAACATCAGACACTTTGTGGACTGAGGTCATTTATTTGCACATTTCTGCTACAGTAGTGGTAGTGCTATCTTAGGGAGACCATACTTACCCATTAGTGTACTGCACCCTCATGCACACGCATATGTATGCGCATATTCATGCAGCATAGTATTTTCAAGAAGGACAATTATTTCAGCGCTTAGCACGCCTACTGAGTGCACCTTCCAACACCATGGAGGCCATGAATGCCTCATTTCCGTTGACAGGTAAAATATATGAAAGAGTAAGTCTCCTGGGGCCATTTAGAACACACTGACTTTCTCTGCGACATAACAGCTAACCGTTCTGTCAGAAAGCAGTACCTATGACATATAAGCTAGCAACAGCTTTGAGAACACTGATTAAATGACATGCATACAGACAAATTAAATTCAAACACATGGTGCATTGTTTATGGTACTATATTTGGATAGGAGTGGAACAGAATATGATAAATGTCTGCGTAAGCACTAAAAACAAGTATAATATTATAATTATTTTATTTGTGGTGAAAACTGTTTCAATTTGGTAGTGAATGTTGAAAACTGGGACATTTTAGTGTTTTTACAGACTCTGGACACCTACTTTGAAACCAAAACAATCCCAGAAACTGGGACACGATACAGTTTGGCTTCATAATTTAATCTAAATATTTCTGAGAACTTAAGTGCATTTGAGAGTTTCTTTGCATTTTACAGACCAATAAAAAGATTTGCAATTGATGAGCTTCACAGACATTTTCAGCCCAAACCTAGTGTGTGCCTCATGTCTATTCAAATTGACTGTACACTGAGAGAATGTTGCAATTCTTATGTTTGGAGGTTTTTCTTCCTCTCTTTTACGTAGTGTAGGAATAAAATGATGATAAGTTCGATGATCTTTGAGGTTTATACAATTTTACATTTATACAGGGAGAGGACGTGTTGGCATCACAAGAGAAAAGGTGGGATTGATGCAACACTAATTCATTTTAGTCTCTGAACCAGGTTTCTCCACTGTGGGAGAAAGTCCAGGGAGGTCATACATGGCTTTCAGTACAGTGTCAGCAGCTTCAGCACTACAGGCTCACATAAACAGGAAGTGACTATGCAGAAGGATATCTAGGATTTCAGATTAAAAGGTGGGTGGGTAGTGGGATGTAAAGTTGAATTAAGCCCACATCACCTCCAGAGGGCTCAACTGAAAGTTCTGGCATCAGAACCGCCCACCTCCACATCCACTCTCATTAGAATGAGAGAAAATGGAGTGGGCACCTCTGGATGTATTGTGTTCATCTCCGTCAGGACCCCTCTCATCACTGACACACTGATTTAATGCCCTCTTGGAGACAAGGATGTGTTTGTTCTGTGGCCAGCAGGTCTGCAGAGTCTCTCTCTGCCTCTCCTTTAAATGACACTAATCACTAATTTTATCATGGATATGTTTGTCTGTTCCTGTCATCTGTATAAACCGATTATTATTATTATCTCATCAGGTATAAAATGAATGAAAACTTTTTAAAGATTCTGTATCAAGAATATTCCTTAAATGGATGTAAATTAGTAATGAAAGTAGTGATGGAAGATTACGGCTTAAACCTTGAATCCTTAATTATGAACATGTTAGCATTCTGATGTTAGCAAAGCACCATTGTGCTAATGTACAAATTGACAGAACTGCTAGCATGGCTGCAGACTCACATAGAGGCTCATGATGAACACTTGCTCAGTCTGAGAATTAGCCTTGTTTTTCTGTGTATTTTATGTCAGCCAATCCTGTACATTAGAATCAAACCAATAAAGAGATTTGCACAGAATCCCAGAGAATGTTTTGAGACAGAAAACAATCCTGTAAATATTTAAAGCTCAGATGCAGCTTTGAAACACAGATGGAAACAGACATGAAGGAAGGGTAGAGTTAAGTAATCAATGAGCTTTGCATTGTACCTCAGTCTGGATGGAGACCATGAGCTACATACTGAAATGTTAAATATGAACAGGCATTTACATGTACACCCACACACACAAACACACTGCTGCTGGCTCCTATGGGGTCTGTCAGCTCTTCAGGAAATGATGCTCCTCATAAATAAGAAAATCATGAGCTCCTATAAATCTGCACATAAAGTGGGTTTTATAGAAGGGCGGACCTCTGCAGGCGGACTGCAGTCACACACAAGCACGCGTGGGGACTCCTGCACGCAAATGCACAGATTAATACATATGCACACACACACACACACACACACACACACACATTGAAGGTCTCTGTCTATTTCCATTTGTTTGGATTCATTATGTTTGTACCCTACTGCATCAAATTTATAATGTATTGTTATTTATTTTAAAATCATTTGAAGGAAATTCTCTGCAGTCCTCATTTTAATGAGTCAGCAGATCGCTGCCATTTTCCCCTCGTGAAATATGTATGTATGTTTCTTACTGTGCAGACCTTTAAGGGAACGGAGACAACTGGAGGGTTCAAATTGTATGTTTGCTGCGTTGCATAATCAATCTTAGTATAACCTTGAGTAGAAGTCTACAGACAGTTGGGCGACAAGATTTAATACAAATACGTTCTCTTCATAAATTACCCGAGTTAACTTGCCATCCATTAGAAGTCGTTTCCATGCTTACTACACTAGTTACTACGCTTTAGTGTACACTAAACACTAAACACTTCCTAGTGTGACTGGATACTCCAAACTCCAATCCTTAAGATTTCAGGCCTGGTTGATTTGGTGACACTTGTGGTAACTGGTGGTATCGACATTTTTTACTACTATTGTTTGAAATCACACCTTTGACAAAACATGCCCATTTGGATATTTTGAACCTACATTTTCACATAACCCCACTTCAACATATCCAAACTAATGCTTTAACAAGAAAGTCAATTCATTCATTACATTTCCTGTTGCTGCTTCATAATAAATGTGGTCTGGTTGTTTGCCAGTTGAATGCTTTAACGTGAAGCAGCAGCAGCAGATGGAAATGCTCATTTTGCATTAGCAGCAGCTTAATACAGCTCTGATACCACTGTAGTGAGCATTAAGGTAACAGAGAGGCTTCAAGCAATGCGATAAAATCACAACTGTAACATTAAAAGAACAAGAATGCATAATTTCCTGTGAATCTCACTGGAGTTTTTTCATGGGGCAGTAATCTCAGTCAGTGAAATGAAGAAGGCTGTGCCAAGCTGTCAGGCTTCCTGGGCACATTCTAGGTGGAATATTAGATCATGAACACTGTTGCAGGAACTGGTCAATGAAGCATACCTGCTCACCTCTTTGTTTGTCCCGTTTTCTGAACTTCATTTATCTCCGGAAAAGGTTTTTGCTGAGTGTGCAACTCTGGTTCAGCAGCACCGCTCTGCTTCACCTTCACACGGCTCCACACATTCACACCTGCTGCACAACACAGCCACGATATAGGGTAACAGAGGAGGGTGATGATGAATGCAAGTGCCTTGCAAAAGTGTATCCTGGTGGTAGAGAACACAAAATGCTATTAACATCCTGGGATGCAAGCAGCTCTGTGAGGCTGTATTGATCACTGTAAAGAAAACCAAACTGTTAAATAGATAAAGATTTGATCAAACAGGAATTTTGACCAGATGGCAACTGTTGCTGATGGTTTGTTGCACAGAACTCTTTGGGAAGTTGTAATTGGAACTGGAAAAGGGCAGGCACTTACTTAAAATACTCTGCAGGTGATTGGATGAAGTCTATCACAGTCCATCGCTGGCAAACTTCAACCAATCAGATCAACAAACCATTTAACGTAGTCAAACACCATAGCCAGCTGGGAAAAGAGCATGAACATCTTTTCCATTGAGAAAAGCCGTCAGTGCCATTCTTTGCTCTTCTTCCAATGAAGAAATCTCCTGTCTGATATAACTAGCAGCTTCTATGCGAACGTCTTTAGCAGCCGTCATTGTTGTTGTTGTTGCTGGTCCTGTATGATTGTATCACGGACCACAACGACAATCCATCCAACACACTGAACCACAAATGTCAACCTGCTGCTGATGCTACATGGAAGGGGAAGGGATCACCAAAGTTATTAGAAGTTATTCTCTGGGGACCATGACTGTCTGGACAAAATTTCATGGCAGTCCATTCAACTATTGGACGGTCCATATCAAAATTCGTTGGAGTTATTTCATGTCCTGGACCAAGCGAGATGGAAGTAGACTGACTGACCAGAGCAGATGACGTAGTTACCATCACATTTAACTGGGGACAAACAAATGTAAGACTGGAGAGTGAGCTCAGATATTTATTCTGTTACATGATAAAATATAGCTATTTTTTAGAGTATTGCGTTTAGGATGAGGCGGTGGCATGGTGATATAGCTGTGGGTGATTATATTCTCGTATTTTAGTACGTTATGATATATAATGAGTAGTAGTAGTAGTATTGTAATATACTAATATAAATTATATACTTAAATACTCATAAAATGAGTTGTTATTACCATATATTTGGACATATACCAAGCATTAAGACAAGGACAACCATTGCAAGATGACGAAGGAGCTTTCGTATTTTGGAAAAATAGGTGAGCCTGCTGGGCTTCACAGGTTCTGTAAAACATTTCAAAACCCTCGTGTCCTAAGACCTCAAATTCTGGTAGTGGAAAAATACCCTATTTTTTAACAAGGGCCTCGGGAAGAGCCACAGAGGATGGATTCCTCTCCCCAGGCAGACATTGCAATAAATAGTACTGCAGATACCAGAACAGTAATGGCAACATTCTGGTTCCTGGAGGTTTTAGTTATTTAAGAATGGTGAGATCTACAGGTTTGTGTCAGTGAGACATAGAACCTCAACCATAAAGCCATGGAGACCTGTAAAAGAAATCCACCAAAAAGAATCACAATATTTTCAAATTTATAAAAGAATATACAGACTTGATTGTAAAACACACGAAGTGAGATGCGCATGGCACTGCATCAAAGGAGGAACACAATAGGGGTAGGGAATGACCTCAGCTGCATCAAGCCTACAAAACGGAACTGATATCTCTCCAGAGAATAACAGTATAGATTACTTTTTAGGCGCCATATGGAAATAACATGATCCCTGGATTCGACAGTGTTCCATGATTCAACCTTCTGGGTCCCCATGGGGCCAGCGTTCCCACCCACCAACCTCCATCACAGAAAGGCCCTCTGGTCATCTTGTTGTATATGCAACAGCATCTCACAGCTACTACTTAACCTTATGCGTTGTCTAAAGAAGGACAACCAACCTGCAGTGAGCTGTAATAATATCAGCTGCAGCACAGGGGCCCATTTCACCAAATTTGCAACATGCAAGCTGCGATTTGCGTAATGAGATAATTTCTTTCCTGTAAATCTTGACACTTTTCATTAGTCAAAACAAACACCATATCTCCATTATATGAGCGTCTGCAAGTCCCTGTCGGATTCACAAATTAGTATCTATTGTTCTCATGTGCTGAATATTTCAGAATGTCTGCCATCACACTTTTGATATTATTTGTGGACCACATAATTGTGGATTGACAATGCAACTGCATTTAGACTGTGTTCAATGTAGTCACATTGATGTATCCTGGTGACCTCTGGAGGTGGTCTCGGACCTTGGGTGAATTTACATTTGTACTTTCATGTGGTCAAGCACTATACATGGTTTACAATCTGATCACCCAAAATGCATTTCAATGCAAGGTGTAAAGGGGGTCTTAGAGACAAATGTCTTCAAGAGACAGAATCATTGTTTTTAAACTGTGTAAAATGATTATATATAATTCATTAGGCCTACATTTTCTCCAGTAGTATCCTCTGGAGTCATTAAATCTCTCCTAGTTAGCTAAGTAGCTGTGCTGCTGTTTCTGCAAATCATTGGGCTTAAGAGCCTCATTTCCTCTGTGTGAGACAATCTTTTTAGGTCAATGCTACCTCCATCTCACTAGGAAAACAAAGCTCTTCATATCACTACATGGCTTCTTTTCTTCACATACAGCCATGCAAATGCATTCAGAAGCACATGCACTCATTTAGCAGCATGCACAGAGCGCACGAGCTGCAACACACATAATACACGGAAATACACACACATAAACGCACACAAATACACATAGAGCACATTCTGTTCTGTTCTCCATCCTCTCAGTCAGCCGAGCAGCTGCAGACACAAAACACTCTCTTTCCCTCCTACTCTCTCTCTCTCTCTCTTTTCCTCACTCTTTCCCCGCTCTCTCTTTCTCGTACACCATCTCATCGCCTCTTCTTCTGTCTCCCTCTGTCCTCCTCCTCTCCTTCCTTTCTTCATCTCTCCTGCCTGTCAGTTGAGCAGTAGCGTGAAGCAGCGATCAACGCCCACGCTCTCGGTCCTTTTTTATTGCTTCGTAGAGTGGAGGGAGAGAGTGGCGCAGATAATAAAGGGAGAGCGAGAGAGGATGAGAGGGAAGAAGAGCACAAATATCGCCAGCAGGCACTAATTACATAGACAAGGTTTGACAGCAGACACAAACCATACAACATCCACATATGGAAGATAAATAGATACATTGATAGATATCTGGATAGACTATATGCCCAAAACTATATTTCTGTTTACATATATTCCAATTAAAGTCTGTCTCAACATGTTACTCATATACCATATAAACCTTAAAAGAGCACTAGCAGTCATTTTCATTATCAGATAATGTCCAATTATTTTTTTCCCAATTAATTTATCACTGATTTTGTCTCTAAAATGTCAGAAGAAAATGGCCATCAAAATCCAAGGGAAGGTGGTGACACAGGTAACACACAATAAGAACATGTTCACTTTACAATCATATAAAACTGAGAAACAACCATCCCGTCTTTTTACACTGGCTGTGAAGCACTCCCTCTGTCAGGTGTCTCCTGTTAAAAATAATTGTGTGTACAAATGCATTCTAAAGTTTAGAAGAAGCTAATGAGACTTCAGCAGTTACACAAATCGAGTGGGTATCTTCCAAAGCGACAGTCTTTTCAAGACAAAATTCCCCCTGTGTGTTTCAGACAGCGACTCCTTGCTGAGCTGCGGTGGAGGGATATGTGGGTTTGCTGCCAGGACACAACACAGAAATAAATCTACATCGATTTGGCTAACTCAGTGGGAGAACTTGGCTTGACTGCACAGCGCCCTGACTTCAACCCCATCCAAAACTTTTGGAGTGAAATGTAACACCAACTGTGAGCCGCACCGTATCTCCCAACAAATCACTGCAGCCAGGTTCCACAACCTGGTGGAAATAAGCCTCAAACAGAAGAGAGGAGGCAGTTAAAGCAGCCGATTTATGCCCATGGTTAAGGAATGTCTGCAATCGCATATGTATGTGTACATGTGTATTGTACATGTTTATAGGCATACAGTGTACTGACCAAGCAGCAGTATTTGATTACTTGGGACTAAGAGCGGGTTGATCCAGGCGGATAAAATCATGGAAAATCATTTTTAACACTGAAGGCTGGTTTGGGTGAAAGTGTGAAACACAATATTGTATAATTGCATATTGATTTCACATACATCTATCGAGGCGAACACAACATGCTTACTTTCAAAGCAGAATTAACTGATTTTTTTGGCCACTTAGTGTCCTGGAAAAAGACTGTAAACACAACACTGACACATGTTAGCAACAGCTGCCTATTTTCATATCCAGCAAACAAGTACAAACCGTCTGGATTCATTTGGAATTTATGTAATGTAAAGTCCTGTGTTTTGGTCCACATCAACTCCTGATGGAAATATTTAGCTCTTTAGTTAATAGATGCTCCAGCTAGTTGCTAATTTTATCTGTCTGCTATTAAGTGTTGGGCAGGTAGTCAGGGCTTTGTCGCTAAAAACTGAAGAAAACAGTGAAGTTGTCGTGTAAACTGTGGCATTTTGAGGGTGTTGCTAAGGGAGTGTATTCTGATTCTGATTTATTTTAAGCCTATTGTGTCCTTTTTTATAATAAATAAACTATCAATACATTTGTCTGAAAACTCCACATTGGGTTCCAGTCCCAAGTTTGAGAAACACTGGTGTAGCTGCTTTGGGAGGAGAGAAGTGTCCTTTACTGTAACATATGTGACATTGAGAGGAAGCAAAATGTAGCATAAAATATGTACAGATATGCAGCACTCACCACACTCTAGGCTGCAAAACAGGTCAAGTGTCTTTTGTTAACTTGTTAAAAGACACAGAGATCCAAGGGGAATGCAAAGATCCTCTGCGTGGTTTCACAGAAGTGAAGTCTTTGGATAAAAGCTGATGTAATATGAGTCAGAGAGAGATGTATGTGCTGAAGACCACGCGGAGGGCGGCAAATGATGAGAGAGACACAGACAGAAGGACTGACATGACTCTGACCTTCCCGCTGGGACGTAGAACCAGGGACAGCATCACCCATCTGAATCCAACAGTACTAAAAGGTTGACAGGCTTTTAGTGTGTAAAAAAAAAAAGGACACTGTTGAAGCTGGCTGTTACAATATATAGAGCCTACGATGCACAGCCACAGATACAGTGAATGGAAAATTCTACAAGCAAACAAATGGCAGATGATGTTGATTTGTTTATTGTGCATATAATTGTCTTTAAAGTGTCAATGTAATTCAGGAGATCTAGTTGAATCAGTGAATGCAACAAAGGAAATTTGAGAAATGGTTCAATATATAGGGTGAGCATAAGAACGCCAATTGAACATACACATAACACACACCTTAAAAAAAGACACTTAAAGGACCAGTGTGCAGAATTTCCTTGAAATACTAAATTTCCATAGAACTGTTCATGGAAGTGAAAAGTGCCAATATCCAAGTTTAGACAATGACATTTCTCTGCAAGGATTCAAGAGGGGAACAGTCCTCTTCAAGGATGTAACGGAAGGAAAGTGTGAATTTAAGACGAGACCGACAAAAGCATTTACATTTCAGACATTTCCAGATGGAGTGATGTTTGTCAGAATGTACCACTGGTGAACTCATCTGTGAACTGATCCCCATATCCCCTGGCAGATTACAGGCTTCAGTGGTCCATGCCAACCATTGAGGTTGAGTGGTAGAGTCTCGCTCTAGCTACGTTCTCATCACTTGATAGGTCAAGTCCAAACAAAGGATCTCTGCATTCACTAATACTCTCATACAGAGTGATTCCGGCTTCACCAAGAGGTTAAACATCAGCATTTTCCTCAAGGACTCTCTGAACGGACACGCTGATCGTCATGTTGGTTGCTACCCGAATATTTGGAAAAATAAATTACACATGGAAAGGTTTTTGTGCCTCTTGTCTGTGGCTTTAGCATGAATTGTGAGTCTGTAACTACAAGGCAGCAATTGCTTTAAAATGGTATCTTTTTTCAGTTTTCAGTTAACCATGAAAGGGCAGCTAATGGCATGTGATAATAAGAAATTGTCTTCTACTGAAATTGTTGGTGCAGGGGTGCATCTTATAGTCATGGTAGATGTTCTTCCCGCAGGCAGCATTTTAACCTGCTCATGCACAGAAAAGGCTTGAAAAAGTGAGGAATAATGACCATTATTTAGCTATGCTTTTAATTCATTTTAGAAATTATATGGAAATGTTATATTGATGATGAGCTGTGTGTCAGTAAAACATTTACAGACACTCTGGATGTTACGTAACTGCACACACTGTGGCTGTAATGGCAAAACTATGAATAGAACATAGAAATAGAATAGAATTGAACATGCAACACAAGGAAACTGTGGTTTATTACAACTTTATTGTTGTAGCTCCTGCTATCATTTTTCATAAACTAAAGCAATAGCTGACATTTTGGAACATCAACAGCACTAATAGTAGGTTGTACAGACGCGAGAACATGAGCAGTACAGTACAGTACAGTATATAGGTGGTGAACAAGCCAACATTTTTGCCAGATCAGATACCACTTTAGTTATTATCATATTGGATAGAACAGATGGTTGGAACTACGAAAATAAATCACACTGTAGTAAGCTGTTGTTTCCCTTTGAGTTGCATTGGAGTGAAGTTTGACATTGACTCCAGTCCAGTTGCATATTTAGTATTATTGTTAACTTGACCGCAGAAACTAAAGAAAGAAATGTGGGAAAATATGGGGGAAAGGATGAACCGCATTATTTAAAGAAAGTCCCTTGTCAGTGATTTTCTTATGCTTACACTGTGTTGTGCATTATGACAGACACACTGCTCATCTGATTCTCCATCTCCTATGAGCCCATAGCCAGACTTTGCACTACACAGTCCCTCTCTTTGTCCTTTCCTCTCACCTATGTGCTATTAGTCAAATGTATGAATTTGCCAACTACTCATTTGGACATTAGCACTAATTGGTTTAAATGATCTTAATAACTCTCCTTTTTGTAATTCACTAATGGACATCTTTTTCTTTGTGGAGAGAGCAGCTCTCATTATTCCATAAAGGAGGTCAGTTCATTTGGATTGCAGGTGATTTTTATCCATGAGTCTCTCTCTCCCTCTATAATGTGTAATTGTCACCCTACCAGGCACTAATGAACAGGGAGTATGTTTTAAGTGTATGCCAGAGAGTGTTAATGTGTTCATGTGAGACAGATCACAAGTTCTATAAATGTGTGTGTTTGTGTGTGCGCAGTCAAAAGGAAAAATGAGCAATTGAGGCTGCAGCGATTTTCTCTTTAACAGTGTCATGTCAGTGCAGACGCAGCTCTGTCTGCAGGATTAGCACTCATTAATTGGATAACAGAAGCTAATTAAGCTATTAATCATTAGCTTATGTAGACACTCTGCTCACCTCCTCCAGCTCCCTTCCTCTGTTGGCTCTGGCTTTTCTTCGCTGCTGTGTGTCAAGAGCCATGTACATCTACAAAGGTTCACAGTCAAAGATCTCCACCTTTCCCTCACTTCCTCTCTCATCCGGCTCTCATGCCTTTGCAGACCTCTCCTCCCTGTCACAGCCCCGTCTCTCTCCTCATTCCCCGTCTGCCTCTTTACTATCAGCTGAACAATAGTCAAAAATGCCAAAAAAAAGAAAGAAAGACATGATAAGACATGACAAAATCATCAGATCTTCTCATTTTCAGCTCCTATCATTACCAGTTTAAATTTGACAGGGTGGTTGACAGCGATTGCATCATATCTTACTTCTGCCCTGATACTGTGAAAATCTGTCACATACAGACATTTTGGTGAGTTGTGTTAGTTGTTTAAGATGTTGCTGCATGTTTAGTTTGGTTAGGTGGTGTTTTGTACTCAGATATGGCAATAAAACTGCCACCCTGCATGTCTCATTAAGCCACTTGTTGGACTGCCTGCATGGATTTGTTTTAGAGAGTTTGCACTCAATTGGATTTATTCTTATTTTTCAGACATGTTACATAAATGCAATGGCATTTATGTGATTCTGTCAGTTTGTTGTTTTACTTCACCTTTCTCCCGGCGACTGAACAACCATGATTACTAAGCAGTCTGACTGCATATATATAAATAAATATATATGTGTATGTGTGTGTAAACAAGTGAAGGGAGAAATGTATTTGTTGGGTTGGAGGGGAAAGCCTTCAGGTGAGCTCTGTGCTGCAGTCTCCTTTTCCTGTTTACAGGGTGTGAAATTACCACCAGCCCGTTCTGATAAAGTCTGACCACAGAGAAGAAGTCTGACTGTTGTAACATAAAGTCAGCAATGGTTTACATCAGCAGCACGTCAACAACATCCAAGAGCCAGTGTTTGGTTTTGATTTGTCTGTTCTGTAAAAACATGGCTCAACGGAAGGCGACCTGCAGCGTCTGCAGATAAAAACAGGTCATTCTAAGGTCAAAAAATGTCATTAGTGATTATATACTAATGAAAACATACCTATAAATATTGTATTCCATGTCTGCCAATAGATCCTCCTAAATGTTAAAAACTGAACCTTTAAATCACAAGATTTCTGTTTCAGTTGAGATGTAACATGTGGAATGCCCCATTGTTCAATACTGGGAACAATCTTATTAGCCACAGTAGCAGTGTGACTAATGTGACTAGGGATGGCAAGAATGGTTGGTTGAAATATCTCAACAACTATTGGATGGACTGCCATGAGATTAGTTTATGAAATTCGTGTTTCCCGGCAAGATGAATTGTAATACTTTGGTGATCCCTCAACTTATATTGTTGTGCTGTATTTTCCTATTTTGTAGCGTGATGATTAAATTGGACCTCGTCTACTTTTTCAAATTCTGGTATTCAGTTTCTGTAATTATTTTGGTACTTCTAATCACGTGTCCATTACTGCATCCTTTACTTCTATCAGTGTACACAGCAGGGACATAAAAGATAAGTGACATAAAGGAGTTGTATTGATCATGATCATCATGTTTCTGTGGCTGGCATTGCAAGGCCACTCGTCTTATTATCTACTCTCTTCTGCTGATGACATGAGTTCCTATGTTTTTTTTCTGTTCCTCTATCCTGTCCTGCAGACGAGTACATAAAGACTAAACTACGAGTTCTGCTGAGCAGTTCAGAGGTCTTTAACCACAGCTGTGCATCAGGTTTCCTTTGCTCTGAACCCTTTCTGGTGCGCTGAGGTTCTTTATTCTTCATTACCTCTTCAATCAAGTGGAAAAAATACCTCTTCCCTTCTGAGAGCAAAGGTGGGAGGGATTGGTCTGAGATGGTGAAACTTTGCAACACTTTCTTTGTCACACTCCTCTGTCCACAGTAAACAATGATGAAAGAAAAGCAGCGCTTTAAGGGACAGTTCCCAGTGGGCACACAGCCTGACTTATTTTGGCCAGTTCTCCTTTGAAAAGAGCTTCTTAATCTCAGTGGAGCCCACTGGCTAAATAAGTAAATAAATGTCATTTCTCTTATCTGTCCTCTTTTCTTCTCCCCAGTCCTCTGAATCACAATGTATGTGTACTCTATTTTCACTTTTCTTCAACTCCATTGTTATGATTCTCATACCTTATCCTATTTCTTTTCTTCTTAATGAGAATTCATGTGCTGTCAGAGTAAACTTATACAATTATTTCCCACTGTGGAGTAACATTTGGAGTTTCCCCATAGGGCACAGGAGTCAGCCGAAAACAGATTTTAGAAGAAGAAGAAAAAGGCCAAGGACAACCAGTCTGACTCAGATGACAGTAATGGGAAAGTAAAGCCGGGTTCACTCTTGGTCTAATGATCATGATGGATAGGTAGATACAGCAGCAGAATTTATTGTATTTTTTTGACAACATCGGTGTGCTGTGTATGTGTAAAGGTTAGATGTGTGTGTGAGAGTTTTTTCTTTGATCTTCCAGACAATTATATAAAAACTGTAGCCATTGTGTTGGTGCAGGACTGCGAAGCACCATTTTAGGAGGTCCAGGACTGAGCTGGACCAGATCATGAAGCTTTTTTTTCTTACTGGCCTGTTTTACAGATGTCTTTGAGACTGGTGATCTCTGAGTGAAATTGTTTTAGAACTGCTGGAGATTTTTTGTTGCAGTACTGAAAAACTATGAACTTTTTTTGTTTTGTTTTGTTTTTGTTTTCCAGTCTAGAATGACCCAGAAAGGGCAGGGAGGTTGGAGTAAACGGTGGGCTAATTAGCATGCTAACACGCTAAACTAAGTTGGTGAACATGGTAAACATGGTTGACATTAGCATGTTATCATTGTCAGTTTAGGCATGTTAGCATGCTGATGTTAGGTCAGAAGCACTGATGTACCTTTGTGCAGCCTCACATAGTTGCTTGCACGGTTGTAGACTCAGTCTTGCTGCTGTGAGGAGTTTTTAAATGGGATTTCTAGGAGACAGGGGGACTCTGGCACACCACAGGGCTATGGAAAGTAAACCCAAGCTGTTTCCTAGATACAAAGGTTGAATAAAATTGTCTCTAGAGATAAAAAAACTGACATATAAAGGTTCAGTGTCCTTACTGTTCAGACTAGCCATTATTCATCGCTTTCATGTCTCTATGACCATGCTGACCAAGGAAGACAAACAGCTTTGTCTAAGTTTTATAAACAATGACATCAAATTAAATGACACTACTAGTATATATCTGCACGTCATAGTCAATAAGCTACACATCATACTTTACAATACTACAATGCACCTTTTTTCCAAGGCATTCTACAGTGTTTTTATGTGTTTTACCTACTGTATTTTAAGTGGTATCACTGATAACTGACAATTTTATGTTATGTTATGTATGTTGTTGTTATATGTTGCTTATCGTAAACTTGAGTTTCAAGTCTACAAGCCATGCCTTGAAAGTAGGGAAACACATTCCAAAGCAGTAATGCATGTGCTGGAAAAGATAATATCAGTATTGACATCTGATGTGAATATGCTGTCAGATATTTATAAGTTTCCAGAGTCTCCACTGCCTGTCCATTGTTGATGGAGCTTTGGGGGACAGGTGGAATATGCCTGAAATCAGTGCACATGTTCTTTGTTTATGACATGTTTAGCTGTAGGAACGCCTTGTCACATCAGTCAGTGTCACCCACAACAGGACCTTGACAAATTCCATTTTCGTCTCAATGACTGACAGTGACTGCCACCTCACTCAACACGCAACACTCCTACTCTGAATTTCACCCCACTTGACTAAACTTTGGTTCTAAAACGTGGTTTTGAAAAGAAGCCATTGCTTTTTGATCTTAACTGAGGGCTGAATTAATTGTATGCTTCATTGCTGCTGCACTGGAACTGTCAATGTCCTCATTCAGCAGTTAAGCACACCTGACACAAATGGCCATTTGTCAAGTGTGAAATGACCCATGGCAATGTGGTGTCTTCATGCCAGCCCGTTTTTATCCCAGACTGTCAAATACAGATGCTTTGTCACACACTCTTGGTGTCTCATACAGATGCACAACCCTTTACCCTTTAGCGTATGCCAGAAGAGAGAGAGAGAGAGAGAGAGAGGGGGAGATAAAGGGTCACAGCAACAACAATAGCAACTACACTACACTAATAGAAATGACTGAAGAAGATGATGACAACGACAACAATAGCCACGAAAATGGGGGATGATTAATAATAATAGTAATAATAATAATAATTGTAATAATAAATATAGGAATATTAGCAGTGGGGGTCAAGCAGGACCACGTCAGCAGGCACCACCAAGGATCTATGAGAACCTGCAGGGACGAGAAAAAGAGAACACGTTTTTCATTAGTCCCTTTCAAAAACCATAGAGGCATTTCTGATCAGGGCAACTCCAACTTCTTTAAGATTTTAACCCTATAGTTGGAGCTACCAAGTAATTTCAGACTTATCAGACGTACAATTACCAATCACATTATGTCTTCATCAGTTTATATTTAACATGAGACCAAAAATGTACATGTATAGACTCTATAGACCAATTCAACCAAGATGTGGATCCCCAACCCTATCTCCTTGAAATTACATTTGAAAATGATTTAATTATCTTCTTAATTATCTGTATATATTATATTATTTTCATTACTTGTCAGTTACGTAAATTAACAACATTTCTGTGAGGTAATAGAAAATGTAATTTGTTTTGTTGGATTTCAATACAATTTGTTGGAGACAAGGCAGGATTTCCAGGTTGAGCCCATCAGTTACATCAATGTGTACTCATCATTTACAGCATTTACAACACAAAACACAGAGATATCACTTCCATATCTATCACTGGGGTGAAATGTTTAACTTCTTTAAAGAAATATATAGGGATGTAGCTATATAATTAAGGCTACATCTTACTATTTACAACTTCTGAACATATGGTACAATCGGGATAGACCTTTACGAGACCATGAGCTGTATAGATTGGTCTTTTAAGTTCTTTGGTTCAAAGAAAAGAAGAATTCTGGCATCAGGTGAACAGCTCCTACATTTTGACTACATATTTTATTATCTGTTGAATATTTAAGTTCTGTTCTGAGTTTTGATTGAAATCTTAATTCCACACTTTCATTTAAATTGCTGTGCAGTTCTTAGTCCTCACAGTACAGTACTAGAACTTCAGAGTTCTCTAACCTTTTTTTAGTCTCTCTATCTTAGTTCTGTCAAGCTGTAAAAAGAGATCCGATAGCTGTTAAAAGTTAATGTATAAATGTAAGCGTTCCCAAATCAAAAGGTTCAGACTTCCATCCAGTCTCACTCAGGGAAGGATTCAGTCTTTGTAGGTTTTGGGCAGGCTGATTGTGCTCCATTCATTATCCTTCCAATAAGTCAGTGAGACAGGCCTAGTGGAGCGTTTGTACACGAATCAGCCACAAGTCAACTTCTATTCACTTGAGGCATTGAAAGTGAACTCCCTGACTGTGTGTGTGCCCTTGTGTACTTCTATCTCTGTGGGGACTGTGAGTTTTAGACTAGGAGTGTGGACATTTTTGAATAGTGAGGAGATTCTGGTGAGTTCTTACTTCTTTCAAGGGACGTGTGAGGTGTAAGGTTTTGAGCCGGTCTGTTTTGTAAAGTAAGGATCTTTTTGTCTGTCCATACTTATTCAGAAGACATGTTTTGGCAAATCTTTTCTTTTTGAAATCCACTACACGTCATCAGTGGTAAAACGGCTCTGCGTTGCTTGTGCCACTGTTTGCCTATGGGCAGAGAGGTGACACCCAGCTAGATGGAGGTACTACCATTGCCAGGGCACGTTGCTCAAAATTGCCACGGAGCACTGCACTCAGAGTTGTTGATGTTACTTTTACATCTGTTGCCGCTGACCTTTCAAAGCCCAGCAAATGAGATATCAGCTGTATGTGACGTAGCATAACAGCGACACATGCAAGCAGGGGAGGTGGAGAGCAGAAAAAGATGGAAGATATTTAACACTTCCCGAACTCAGCATTATAACTCAACATTAAAAACATATCAGACAATCTTGTTTGTTAAAAAATATTCAAAGTTCACTATTTGGCTTCATTGTACAGTTTTGAATATGATATAAAATATCCATAAAATATATCACTTTGTTATGGGTCATCAGTTGATAGATGATAGAAAAAGGGTCCCTTACAGAAAAAGGTTGGGAAAAGGTTGGCTAAGCATTAGTAAATGTATTTTATTAGGCTGTTAGGTAGAAGTTCAGATTTTCTTTTTGTAGAACAGTTTATTTTTGCTGCGTGCCCTGTGCTCTCGTACTATGCTGTGGGATGAGCAAAGAGCAAATCTCTTATTGTGTAAAGGCAGTATAAGAGGATGTCTTAATCAGTCACAAATTCCATAAAGGACATAGACATTAGTCCAGCCCCCGCTTCTTCAAAGGATTTATGTAGGGTGTATTGGTCAATTCTCATTTGCTTGGGGAAAGCAAGACAAAGACCACTCCTGCCTCGGCTGATCCACACCTCGTCAGTACTTTTTAGGGAATGCTTTGTGTCAATGTAGGTCACAAGAGAGGAAGTGTGTGTTTGTTTGCAATGCTAACTTTGGTAGGGTTAGAGGTTTTCTTCCTGCCGAGGCCACCCATATCAAAACACATATAGCATTGTGTATTGCTGCACTGTGTGGCACTTTTAGATAAAAGCATCTCTGGAATGGCAGGTGGTATTTCAGAGAGGGATGGGATTGTATGTATTTAGGTGCATGGGTGGTGATTTAAGGTTGTGTGTATTTTTAGGAAATCTTGAAAGGGCTCACTATGCTTGCAAATAACAATCATTAAATCACAAACACGCACACAGGATGACCTTCCAGCCATGCATGATCTCCAGACTTATTCATATTTCTAGTCTCTATTGGCATTGTTTAATGAGTTTATAATACTTCTATGACTTTTAACAGTATTTATTCTTTGCAAAGGTCAGTCATGGGGTATGTTTTTCCTCAGATGTGTTGATGTTATGCGTTGTGTGTGACATTTCGTGGAAGGGGTTCAAAAATACTTCTGTACAGCAGCTATTTACCCCCAAAAGGACAAACAAACCACAACAGCAGCCCCAAATGGAAATATCACCAAAGATTCATGAGATATATCTCTCTCCTGGGGTAAATCCCTCCCAAATTTAGAAAACCTGGGAGTTGAAGCTCTAATCTGTGATGTTGCCAAGATGTATAGCCTGAAGGTGCTGCAGTGATGATAAATAACTTGAGACTTTCATTGTGAGTGTGCAGAGTGTGTTTTTATTTACACAGTCAACCAGACTGCTATAGGCTCTGAAGCAGAAATGGAGCCTTTATTGTGAGGGAATCATGTTGGATGCTCGCCCCATCTCCTATTTTCAGTCCTATAAACCTATTTAGATGAACTTATCCTCTATAAATAATGCAGGGATGGTTTGAGTTATGATATAAAGGGTTCATAAGTTGGAACTAGTTAAAATACCATGTAATAAGGCTTTAGGAGATTAATAAGAACTTTTAATAAGAATTTGGGTTGCCAGCATCTATTGGCCACACAAATAAGCAAACAATCTGGAATCAAAACCAATGGAGCCTGACTAAAGATTGCATAACATATCTATTTTCACCATGAACCTATAGTATGAGACGCCATGTCATTTAGTCAAATCATGGCTCTGCCCCCATCCTCTAATTCTTGAAATCATCATCCCCAAGTGGAGACATTGGGAACAATGTCATACACTTTATTTACCTATCTATCTATCTATCCATCTTGTATCTATCTTTATCCTATCTATCTATCATATCTATCTATCTATCTTATCCAAATATATATATATGTATAAGTGTATACGCAAAAGTCTGTCCGAGTGCAAGAGTGTTGGAGTTTCCCCAGCGGCTGTTGCTCCTTCAAAACAAACAGGCACTAACAAATGAATTGAATTAGGTCCTCAGGCATTTATGCTCAATGTGTTATATGTTGCAGCATTCTCATAAACACCAGGGGGCGTACAAACAAAACTTTATGAAAAGAAGCAAGAAGCCTAAGAGTGTTACTCAAGCCCCCAGGAGGAGAAGCCAATTTGACACAGTGGCCAAACAGTGTAATTACAGCAATGGCATCAGTCACGTGATGCACACAGCCCAAAAGACTTTCCCATTAGCTAACATTGTGAAAGAAGCGGCTGTTAAACTGTCAACGCATTTTTTTGAACGTCTCAACCTCGGAGTTTGATCCATTTGGTCCGATAACATTTGGAAAGCCTAACAGAGCTGCACAATTAAATCATTTTATCAGCTTCCATAAACATGAAATCTGTGCGACATTTCTTTTTATTTATCTTAATGAAAGCTTATCTCATTACTTACAATATTATATTAAATAACAAGTTATGACATTTGTTAATGTATCTTTAGTGTCATTCTTACATACTGATGTATTTCCATCTATTCTAGAAAGACCTTTGACCTTTACTATCTTATTTCTGATGTTCCTTTCTAGCAGCTTTCTAGGATAATTTATCATAATATTAACCGACGCTGACAGTGGCTTTTATTCAGCCCTGAATAGTGTCTGCAGGTATTCAGGCTGCTTTCAGCACCATTAAGTTTTATCAATCAGATATGGCAGCACTGCTGGGTGCTAACCCTTTGAGGGATAACTGAAGGGGACTCAGATGAACATATTAATATTTTTATCAACCGCTCTCTTCTCTCATGAAGATTGTGGCAGCTGGACAGTAAAAACAAAAAATGTTCAGAGAGACGTTGGTGTAAAAACTAATACTTCCTGAATGATAAATGGCAATAGTTTGCAATAGTTTATTAATTTGAGTCAACATATATTTTCTAATTAAAATAAATTCTAATTTATCTATTTGAATGTATTCACAGAATTGATGTATGTATTAATGAAAAGTCATAATGCAGTTTTTATAGATGCCTCCTGGTGGAATAGGAAAAAAACACAACTCAGTTTTAATGAATCAACTTAATTATAATGACTAAATACACTTTTTTTAATTTACAGCAAAACTATATGTTAATTTTTTTTCATTAGACATATCCACTCAATACCCAGTAGCAATTATGCTCTTGAAAATCTAAATAAAATGTTAAAATAATGTTCTCTCAATGGGCCGTCACTGCCTGTCCAAGTCCCAAAAAAGTGTCTCACTAACAGTCCGCCTCATGTTGGAAAGATTTAACAGTGTTGATCTTTTGAAAACATCTTCTTAAAGGCAGTATCTTAATGAGGGTACAGCTTGTTATGCACCGGCTATAAAGGAAAGCAAGAAATCCAATGTCACAGTCCAATCTTTAGCAGCATTACATTGACTATAAATGACCTGCAGCAGCAGTTTCCTTCAAAGCTGCCATCGAATTTGACTTTCTTTCCTACAATCTGCTGCTTTGCAAACGATTGCTTCAGCATGGAGATAAGATCACACCTTAATCGCTGTGCATCATTACCGCGTCCCTTAGCCAAGGCTGAGGAATGTAATCTCTTATCTCCCTGAGAGCTGCCGAGAATCAGTAAAAGCACACAGTTTATCAAAAGAAGACATGACAAAGTTTTTATAGAAGCCTCCTGTGGGAATGTGGTGGATCTGTAAAAAAACACAACTCAGTTTTAATCTTCTGACAGACACAAGCAGCTGTTGTCTGACTTCATCTTATTTTTAAAAGAAGCCACAATCTCTTTTTGCCTGAGAGTTTTATTGTGAAATCACATATTATGTAGAAGCCACTGCATGTCCAGGGTCAGTTCACCCAAAATAAAAACAAAGAAAAAAGTAAATGGGTGACAAATTAAAGGACAAACCTCAATAAATGAGAGACACATATCAAATGCAGATACACACAGGTCCACTGCATGGTACAGTTAAGAAATAAACATCCAATCGTGCTCTGTGGCATGTATTAAAGTGCTGAGCAGGTCTGTGTTTTACAGAACACACTTATCTTAGTACTTCCTATAAATATTTATTTCTCTTGTTTCTATTTGCATTTAGTGTTTAAGTAATTTAGAAGTAACAGAAAGTGAAGTGACTTATAATATTGTATAATTAGAAATTGTATTGGGGATTACATTTTAAAAAAAAACCCACTTAAAGGTCCAGTGTGTAACATTTAGGAGGATCTATTAGCAGAAATGGAATATAATATCCAT
>NW_023340257.1:26209970-26222443 GCF_004916995.1 Morone saxatilis
AGTGTATAATTACCTGAATATATGAATCCTTGTGTTTTTGTTACCTCAGAATGAGCTGTTTTTATCTACAGACTCCGCAGGTCGCCTCCCATGCAGTCCACCGTGTTGAACTGCCATGTTTCTACAGAAGCCCAGAACGGACAAACACTGATAGTGGACTTCAGTGTTTTTTTGTGAGTTTTGCCACCATCGTTTTTTCCTCCTCTCATTCCCAGGTCGTCGAATACAGACACAAGATAGCACTAAATCCTACACACTGGTCCTTTAATTTTTTGCTTATTTGATATGTGTCAGCAGCTGCATACATCAGACCAGGAACGAGAGGATGACAGTACTCTTGTTAATTCGGGCGCATTTAATTGTTTATTATTCCAATGATGGTGGCACCATTTCGTCAACCTATTACTCAGCGGCTAGTCTTTTAAAGACACCTTTTATCTTGCAAATCACTTTGTTGGTCGTCATGGATTTCTAACTCATGTTAGACTAAGACTCTTAATTTATTTCTTTTTTGTTTCTTTACCTCTTTCCTCTCCAGCTCCCTTCCTCTGACTTCAAAGTCTCAGCATAACAGGGTCCCTGACCTTGAGCGGTGCCAGTACCAACCCTTTGAAACTGAAACTGCAAAGATCACACATTCCCGGTGTCGCTCTCTCTCGCCCAGCGCCTCTCTCTCTCGCTTCACACCCCCTACTGCTGCACCGACACTCAACTCCCATCCGCTCTGCTGTCAATCAGCAGCGTGCACAGGCTGCTGCCTTCAGCTTCACTGGGTTACAGAGCCGCCGTTGAGACACACACACTGAATGTCCCAAGTTTCCTGACGGTGGACAGAGTTGCTGTCACCTTCTTATTGAGACAATGACCTTGTGAAGTTTGGCCACAGCTCAGAGCTTTGTGTTGTGTGTTGTTTGTGCAAAAATGCACAGTAAAGCAATAATTATCAAGTAAGAAAGTCTAGGCTAACCTCGAAATGCCACACACGTGGCTTTATGACATCACGTCTGCAATCTGGTTTGGCTCTATAATCCCACCAACAGTGTTTCAGAAGTGGAGCGTCTTCTGAACGTGTCGCCTGCCCGATGTTGATGACTTGTGTATTTTGTCTTTAAAAAGAATACAAAACGGTGTTATTCTACACTTCATCTCTTCTGATCTGCCTCCGACTGATGGGATGCTTCTGCGATGTGCCACAGTGCTTCTGGTGGAATCTGATTGTACGATCAGTCCCAGCGGATGCAGTGCAGTTTGAACACGTCACAACTATGCTGAGTGGAATTTGGTGTAAGCAAGCTACATTCGACCAGTATTGTTCTACATGGTCAGATTTGTGTGGAGAGAATGCCACCCTGGGGGAAAGTTGACAACAAAACTAGAATTTTGCCCACAAAGCTAATTAAATTGATAAAGTGTGTCTGAGTATGTTGGCCAATTCTCTCATTTTGGATTACTTTTATTTTTGAATCTATTAATGATTTGAAGGTTTGAGGAAAAAACACTTCAGGATAAACTACAGATCCCTTAGAACACGTTAGTCAGGGTGGTTTTGGGTTCGAGCAGAGCTGTACAAATACAACTCTCAGACCACTTCGGATATGGGGGAACTCTAGAGTGAGACTGGAGAAGTGTTGCTGACTATGCTTACATAAGTATATGCATATGTACAATTTCAAGAGGAAGTGGAAGAACACTTTTAATCTGTGTGTAACAATTCTTGCAGTATGAGTGAGGGGAGAACTAACTCTGATGTCTTGTTCCATACATCAGCCAAAAGCCCCCAACCGTACAGGAGCACCCTGGCATCAGCACAGAATTCACAGATTTTAAAGGTTTTGTTAACATAGTCAGAAAAGGCAAAGAGAACTTTTGGGTATTCCATCTGTGCAGTTTGTTTCTGTGCATTAACGTTGGCAGGCAGCATCAAAGACACTGTTGTGGGTTTGCAGCACTTCCTCGAGGCTGGACCAACTTTGACTCCCTCTAGCTAGAGCAGCTAAACTTTGAGAAGATGAGTCAGCATACTCTCCAATTTCAAGCCATCACAGATTAATTCGCTGCAGCAGCCATCTAAATTGGTCAAGGTATTTTGCGTTTTGCTACGTCGTGCTGTAACCCGCTTCAGGAAACACCACCTGTGTAACTCTGAGACCTGCTGTTCTGCTCTGCTCTTTTGACATTTTCATTTTTAGTTGGTTTTACCTCATCAGACATGTGTCGCATTGATGTCCTGAACTTTCCCTGCAGCTGCTTATTAGCATTGATATTTCTTTTTTCATTGAAACAACTTTAGTTATGATGCATGTGTATGTTTGACAAAGTTAACAATGCAACACTTGAATGCATACAGGAGAGCCATATACGTTGCTACTGATTCTACCACAGCTACAATGTTCCCAACCTTTTTATTCAACAATCAGTTCCTAGTTTTACCTTCTCCTCTTATTAAACTTTCATTAGTGTAAGACAGACTTATGAAAAACACTAGTGTTTTACATGCATGTCACAAGGTTTCCATCACTGGGTTTACTACAGAGATTCACAAGATTTTGGTTCCATTCAGTCTAATCCAGTCTGTGGTCTGTTTATAAAGTCTAAAACCCAACTTGATCTAAGTGGAGCTGTTATCATCTTGTGTGTCATCATTATTGCAGGAGAGCATGTGAACTGTAAATTGCAGGAACATTGACATGTGTTGCTGCACATTAATTGGTGGAGCATCATGCTGTTGTCAGTGCTGGTGTTCTCACTCTATTTAGGTCTGTTCCGGTCCCCTGCATTTTAGATCAGGTCTAATTACCCTCTGGTCCAACTGTCTGAGGGACCCTCTCTCTGTCTTTTTTTTAAATCTATTTTTAGAATAAAGTATGCCACTCAGGTTTGGGTAAGTTTCCCATGGGTCTGCAATGGATTGCGTCCAAAATTGTGGACTAGTGAAAACCTCTAATCTGTACAAAATGTGCAGCAAGAATGCTTTAGTTAAAGGACTTAGGATTTAGTGACATCCAGCAGGGAAGTTGCAGATTGCAAACAACTGAATACACTGCAAAAAACCTGCCAGTGTTTGTCCGTTCGGGGCTACTAGAAACTTGGCAGTTCAACATGGTGGAGTCTGTAGAAGAGGACCTGCTCCCTCTGCAGATAAAACGGCTCATTCAAAAGTAATGACAACCCAACAATTCTTATTTTCAGGTGACTGCACACTAGAAACTACTGTATGCCTCCATGGAAGGTGACCTGCGGCATCTGTAATACTATAATTTACCTCTGCCATGACCTGATGCAACATCACATTTTGGTCTGATGAGTTTGTGGTGGAGAAACCAGTCTGATTGTTGAGTGTATGAATAATAAAGAAGAGGGCAGACATAAAAATGTAACCTCAGTGGAAATTAATTTGTGACAATAGTCCTTTGCTAAACAAGGATTTAACCAAGTGTTGTCCAGAAGTGTGTTGTTATTGGTCCCCATCAACATGTGCAGAGAGAGCTGTTGTAGCCATTACTGAGCACAGTGCAGATCAGCAGGAGTTTTGCTGATATCGGCTGTCTTGCAGCTTGTTTTAGGCTAACGAGAGCTGCAGCCACTGTGACTTCAAACCTGCCTTTTAGCCTGGTGATACAGAGCCGCCTCTTTACAGCTGTAATCCTCCGCCTTAAGAGGCAGTACCAGTGCCAGCAACCATATCATTATAGAAGCTCTAAGACGTGCTGATTTAGCTGTCACACAGCTCCCTCTTCCATGTTGCATAAGGTTTCAGCGCATAATAAGTAGCAATATTACAACATGAGCTGTTTAACAGACACCAACCAACCCCCTGTTGCTTATACAGTAAAGCATGTGTGGTCCATTAAACCTACCAAGCGCTCACTGCTTGGTTTTGGCAAGTCAACATGAGTTAAGCAGGGTGGGTGGTACTCGCCTTCTGTGTAGTTTCGGTAGGTGTCGCTATCTGTCGGTTGTTGACTGTCTCTGCTTATAGAAACTAGCCAGTCCTTCCTATGTTAAGAATATTGTCACTGCTTTACCTCGCTGTCTGACCCTTTGCTTTGGCCCTAACCAGAGAACTTCTGTATTCTTACGCATAAGCCCAACTGCAATGTGCACGGTATTAGGCTGCAGATCAGCTGTGATCACATGTGATTTACCGTATATGATATTCATAAAAAACACTACAATCTAAAAATTACTCACTACAATATACAGTGAATCAGAGTTTAGTATTGTGTTAGACTTGGCCAGTATAGACACAATGGTCAGTTTGGGGACTGAATCTGTCACTTGTGGTTGCAGAAGCTGCAATCTGGCCAGCATGCTGCTACAGGGCAGGTCAGGGCTTATTAATTAGCTTGGTTTCCCATGCTAGCCTGGGTCTACTCACCTGTCTGATACCTACAGTGGACAGTAGCCTAGCTTAATTTGCTTACGTTCCAGCTTAAGGGTCAGAGAGAATTTAAGATCTTATGGGCATAAGAGCACAGGGTAGGAGAAACTGAAAAAATACAATTGCACACTATCACAGGGAAATATACACCGGTCAGCCATAACATTATGAGCACCTGGGCACTCTGGTAGTCATAATGTTCTGCAAGTGCTATTCACTTCATCTGTCAGTGGTCGTAATGTTATGGCTGATTGCTGTACATTCTCAACTCTCACAGTCAAGAGCAAATTTACATTTCTGAGGATCCACCAATACATTGGACATTTGATATTCTGGGTTGACATCGGCTATAACACAAAAATGTTTAAGGTCATACTTTAGCTAATTGAAGGGGTCCTTATCAACTGTGTGTTTATGTACTGTTATGTACCGGGTCCACGTGAAAAGGTGGTCTCCAGTAACGGTTCATGTGTACTCAGCTACAGTTCGCATCAGGTGTGACAACAACTGTACTAAATGTCGCCTAGTTGACATCGCAAGTGTACTAAGCTACGGAACAACATTAGTAAAGTGAAAGCTTCAGGTACACCCCTCTCTGAGCTGTAATTGCTGTGTAAAGATCCAGAGAACCCAACAGTTCCTGCAGAAGAAGAGGTGCTGCAGGCGACAGGTGTTACCAGCTGTTTGTGTGGACCAGTCAACGTCCAGTACTCGTTAAGCCAAGCTTTCACTATGCCACCTTGTCATATAGAAAACCACTAATGTTATGCCCCTATCGCCGCCTCAGTGGCCGTGTGGAAAAACAGCATTTAAACTGTTTTTTGTCTGCATGTGTGTATTTTGTTCTTGATCATTGCAGTCTATTAGCCCCTTATCTTCAGGCCTATGTCTCCTAACCGCCAAGATAAATAAAGCAAACTAGCCTTAACACACTGCAGAGTTTTCATCCAGAGCTGCAGAAGTTGTGACCTTTTCAGCAGAGTCTCTCCACGCAGTGCTGGGGCCCTGGCTCTTTAAGCTGGCTAATGATCCATAGAGGAGCCCTGTGGCTCAACCTCTGTAATTATACTCTTTCTCTCTCTGTTTCTCGAGCTCGCCCTATCACTCTCTGTCAGCCTTTTCTTTCTGTCACACATACTCACTTGTGCTGCTTTTTTTTGTTATGCTTCCCCTCCCTTGTCCTTTTTTCTATTCCTCTCTCTGATCCACTACTTGCTTTTATCCCTCTGTTTGTCTTTGTTTCCCTTTTTTCCACTCTATCTTCTTCTCTCATCCTCCTTTCCTCCGTCACTCTCTCCATTTCCCTCCCTCCCTCATCCCTCTGTCTCCTGCAGATTAATTACACTCTAATATATGCGAAACTCTCCTCCCAGGGAAGCCTCCTCCATATCTACCACCCCTACTCTTGGGCTGAATAATGGAGCCGCTTCATTCTCAGCACGGGGCAGCCCACATGGGTGGAGCAGCAGCCTCAAAGGAAGCAAACCAGAATAGATGACAATACGTCTGTCAAGTTGTGGCTTTGGACAGAGAAATTTGATATATACACGTTTTTTTTTCTCCACTTAGATGAAAACAAAACTTCCCAAGAAAAACACCAGCATTTTTTGTGCTATGCCTGAAAAGACCTATGTTTGAGTTAACCTGACGAGGACCTGTAGTGGACATATGAATTATTATCGTGTATATCTGGAAAAAAGGTCAGCAGGTGCAGCAGCCCTGGGCATCAATAACCACAGCAGAGAGTGTCTGACAAATGCATTTATTTTATTCTTCAGGCATCATGATAAGCAACATGACCAGCATCACTTGTGGCGTCATAAAAAAAATGAAAAAAAATGGTGCTTATTAAGCCTCAAGCACAAAGTTGTAAACAAATCCTCTAAATTTGACAGCTGTTACATTTATACACTTATACACGGCACCTTTAATGACTTATTAAACAACACAAAAATGCAAAAACACAGACAAACATGGATAATTCAGTCCTGCTCAATTATCAAATACAACAGTAATTTGTCTCTATTATACATAAAACCAAATGCTACATACCTTGCTCCACTTTAACCTTTACAGAATATTTTAAGACATAACCACACAGTATTTCAGAGTGAATAAAAAGCAAAAGTATGCTAACTTGATTGTGTCATGGAGGTTTCACGAGGTGAGAGAAAATCTGGTGAGGGAACTTTCCTGTTGAACTATTCAGGTTCCTGGGCTCACAGCTGCAAAAACCCACAGCTATGTCTGCTAGTGGTCATGCATTGATAAATTCATAGCATGACGTTGCTATAGCATCACAAAAGAGTGTTATTGCAGGAAATTAGATAACATTCAGAGATAAGATATTTCTTTAATAGTCCCACAATGGGGAAATTCCAAAGTATCAGCACCTAAATTACCCAATTAGCATGTAAATAGAAAATAGTAGTTAGTTGAGGATGAAGCCTTGAGGTACCTGATGAGTCATTACTGACCTGGATAATATTGCTACAGCCTTGTCCCTAAGGTTTGGAAGGTCTCAGTTTACTTTAGTCTTCTGCTTAATCTTCACTATGGGCTAGTCACTGACTTCTGACCAACATGGTAAGTGTTTGATTCTTGCCTGTTTCAGCAAAAACTCAGACTGCAAAGATAATGATTACATCCTGTCACTACTATTGTATCTCCCTCTTCACCTGTCTTAGAAACACATTCCTGGACTGCTCACAAGTGGTCTGAAATGTTGCTGCTAAACTACCGAAGAGGACCTTATTTCCTAAGTGCATTTTAAGGCTAAGATTACCTTAGTTCTATTGTAGTTCTCTGGGCTAACAACATCTTAGCTTTAAAGTGCTTTTGGAAAAAGCCTTGTGAGACTCTGAGATTTTGATTTCTTTCCACCAACTCTCCAACAAATTCAGAATTGAATTCAAGGTTCTTGTGATCACCTTTAGAGCTCTGCATGGTCAGACACCTATCTATATTAGAGAACAACTGCAGCCCCACATTACCAGGAGATCTCTGATCAGGGTTTGTTGTTGTTCCTTGCTTCAGGGTTAAAACTAATAAAGACTTTTGAGGTTGTAGCTCTTAAACTGTGGAACTACTCTCAGTCCTTTGGACCTGAGATGGACACCTTAAAAAAGCAGCTCAAGATACCCCTGTTTAGACTTGCCTTTGTGTAATTTGTATTGTATTGTATTCTATGTTGTTTTTCCTTTTCTGAGGTCCATATTTCGTCTTTTGTCTCAATTTCTTTGTATTGTCTCAATTTCTTTGTATTTCTTTCATTTTAAAGCGCTTTGTGGCATCCTGCTCTTGAAAGGTGCTATATCAGTACTCACTTACTTTGCCAATATTATAAGTGCTATTTGGCAGACAGGAGTAAGAGTTTTGCCTCATGCAACACCACTGCCATCTTGGCTCCTTGCAGTATGTAGCTGGCTGTCATGCAGTCACCCCCCATGGCCTGTTCCACTACTATTTGCATACAAGCTCACATACATACTGTACAAGCCCTATCACCCTCATACCTGCCACATATCAACCTGTTCACACTAATGGAGAAAACAACTCTTAAATGAACAAACACTGATTACAACCGCTGCTGTAACTTATATCCCCCTGTTGTTTTCTTCTCAGTATCAGTACTTTTGATAAACTTGGTTAAAATTGCATTGTTTGTGTGTTACGTTTGAGCACATTGGGAACAACATCAGACAGACAGAAGCTTCAAAGTTGGGAATGCAAATAAGACATTATTATTCACCTGTCTGAAATTCTTCACTCGCCTCTGTTCTGTTTGGAGTTCGTGGCCCAAACTGAACTGCGTGTGAACACCTGCCCCCCACTTCCCTCAGCATCTATAGCATCTGCATCGGCACCCAGAGGTGCCACACAGCAAACTTCAGATGCCCCTTTGTGCCAAACACCATCCGTCACAAAGGCCAAGCAGGGGGCCTGTTTATTGATGCCGTTTTATGCTGTTTTATACACATTTTATTTAAAGAAGTAGAAAACTGAGGTTTAAACTGATTATAAATTGAGGTTTATATTTCCACAAATCAAAGTTGGGATGTTTGTTTATCGATGAGGTTTGCTCCAGTTGATTTTACTGTTGCTTTTTACAGGACAGTGTAATGGAGCTACTTTTTACATTTTCTTATCTTTTTATTTCTCTCTTCACTTATCTGAGTGAACTCCCCTTGCCACCACAGGACCCTGTTAAATATAGTATATTTGCACTCTAAATGGTATTTTCATAATTCAACTTTCATTTGGATCTCGACATACTTGAGTAATACAGGTGATTAGAAAGGTGAGTTGACCTAAGCCGGCACCAGAGAAGGCATGTATGGTCAATGGTTGACCATGTATTTTGCACAGTGTCACTTACATCTACTGTAGCTCTTAGGGATGTAAAGAGTTACTGATATGAGTCAGAAATCGATTTAAATATTATATTTGCATCTACATTAGTACGCGGACCCCTGGATCTACATATACCATGAACCGGTCAATGGTCCGATTCTAGAATTATGAATTGGTTGATGGAAGCTAAACATGTCTATGGCTAACAGCCACTCTACTCCTGTGAAAGGTAAAAGGTCAACACGAGGCCCTCGAGATGGCATGGTAAACCTGCAGGTGATGAGGAGTCTGTGGATGCTCATACACAAGCAAGAACACACAAGACAGAGATATTAAACACTTTTAAGCCACAACTTAGCTACAACTCTGCGCAGTCTAAGGTAATAATGACAGAAAGTATTTTTTTCTGTGTCTTTTGGAAAAGCAATAAACACACTGACATACTTTATATCTAGATACGTATCGGATAGTCTTAGAAGCACACCCCTAGTGGTTATTTATAAAATTCTCACTTTGTCCACAAACGGTTATACAATAAAGATCAAAACTACAGATAGCAGTAGGCAGCTGTGCATGACCAGGCTCTAATGATGGAGTCTAGAGTAGGGAGTTTAGGGAGTCTAGAGTCTGAGAGTTTCTATGTCTGTGAAATGAGGCAAATGCAGAAGTAAACCTGCATTATTTCTAATTGCCACCAGGGGGCAGCTCCATTGCTAGCAAATAAGATTACCCAACTTCTCACTTTATTAGCTCAGTATACAGTTTATAGTCTCAATCGCCTTCTTCCATAGAGCTTGATGTTCATTTGGTAAATTATGGTCCCATTTAGAGTGAAATAGACGAATAAAGCAGGGTATCCCAACTGCATCACTGCGTCATTGCTTCCTGCTGCAAAAAAACTACATTGTTTTTAGCCAATGCAGTGCTGTGACATTACTCATATCTGTAGCAGCCATGTTTGTTCAATTGAGTTTTAAATTCCAAAGATATACTCACCCATTTTTTTTCTGGAACTACCTACTTATTCATTTCCTCCTTACATCTTTCGATTCGCATTCCTTCCAGTGTTCTGTTTCTCGTTTTCCCTGTCCTCTTTTGTTCTTGTCCAGCAGTGAGATTTCCTTCCTTGACTTTTTCTTCTGTTGTTTTTCACTTTTTAAATTCAACCCATATTTCAAAGCTGCTTGAGCTGCCGTTTCTTACTGAAGGATAATGGCTGTACGTGATTACCATGATGATTGCATAAGACTTTAGACTATTTTTGTTTTTCTTACTTTTACCTTAAGACTAACGCTATATTTTAGTATGCTAGCAAGGAAACTGCTGTGGCAGCTGTCAAGGCATGTTTGGTTACACGTGACAAAAATCAAAGATTTCACATATTTTTCATGGCTGAATTTGTGACAAAGTTTTATTTTCTCAAAAAGAATCACAGAAAAAACTTTCCAGCAGAAAAGAGAGATTTCAATGATTGTGTTTCAGAAGTGATTTGACAAGGGATCCAAGGTGATGTGAATCATTATGCAGTAGACTAACATCACTTTTTTTTGAGCAAAAACATTCATTTAAAAGCATACTACAGGGGTTAAACTGTAAGCTATCATCACTGATGGACAATGTTTCCTCCCACTCCATGCAAGACACTATCACCTTGCACTGAGCAGCTCCTTCCCAGTGACAGGACTCCTTCACCCCAAAATGTGTGAAGGAAGATATTCGTAGCTCCTTCTTCTCTGCTGTCAGACTGTTGGACAACAGCACTCTTTCCCAGTACCCCCCATCTCGACATTAATAATAATAAATGTGGCAATAATTACTGTGCAATCTGTGGCCCATTGGTGGCAACTGCTTGCTGCTACCATTTTTGTGTTATTGTGTTATCTGTTGTTGTGGTTTTGGATTCTTACTGTTTTTTTCTCTATCCACTTTGCTGCTGTTACATTGGAATTTCCCCATTGTGGGACAAATAAATAAAGGAATATCTAAACCAAGCATGGTCAACTTGTAAAAATTAAAAATATCAAAAGAGCAAAGCTACATTCGATTTTGTGATATGTGTAAATGTACGCCTCTAAATGTCTGTGAGAGATCATTGTGGAATAACGTGAAGACCATCAGCATTGTGCAACTGCACTGAAGCACTTTGGGCATCACTGCCTTGCTCAAAGAGACCTGTTTTAAGGGAAGAGTTAGTTAGTGCCATCTCTCACTCTCCACTCTTCCACTCTCTCCATACTCCTCCTACGAGACAAGAAAGAAAGCAGCAGCACGTTTTCATCTGAACACGTCTTTTTTTTGTATTATTATTCTTTTTCTCTGAAAAAGCTAGTAAATTAATCTTATATAAAATATTTTATCACATGTATGTGTGCCCAAGCCTAGAATGAATTTCTGTGTTCATGTTTTCCATTGGGCCTCATGGGATAACATTGTTGTGTTCCCATCCTGAACCTCTTGTTTACCTACTACTCCAATGGATCCCAACATTTCCCTTTTATGTCATCGCCATCAATCAAATGGATGTATAAGCTGCTAAGAAAGTGTAATAGCTCGAGCGAGTGCCCCAAAATCCTCCCTTATGTAAATATCTGTGATGGCAATATATTTCATTTCCATGATAATAAGCTTACATTATCTTACAGATAATTTGCTATGTCTTTCATTTTTTGCAGCATATTAACAAGCTGCACCGCTGCTGCTGCCATGGAAATGAGCTGAAGGCAAAGACAAACAACCGACAGTGCCAAGTTACTGTTTTGTTCGCCTGTTTTGCTGATGAAGTTGGATAAGTGCTGATTTATGCTCAGCTGAGAATTCATGGTGTCTACTTGTGCCTGGAGCACTCAGGGGAGGGGCTGTGTGATATATCCAACGCTCCATAACTCAGTGCTGTGGGGGGAAAAGTTATGGAGGGAGGGAAACTTGGTGATCACCCCTCTTATTTATTTTACTTTTCAACTTGCACACTGAACCCACCTTTCATGATTCAGCATCATATTGAATATGGCTTCTTACAGTTCCAGTTTGGAATGTCCAGAGAATGATCAATGGACAAAACTACTTAGATACTGACGCAAATTTCAAAACACAATGATTCACAATGCTTGCATATGTTTTTAATGTTGTATTCGCTGTATTGAATCACTAAGAGACTACAGCCATGCTAGCTGCTCTGTGTAGCTGTAATAATTCTGTCAAGAAAAACCTAAATGATACCCCTAAATTCTCCCGGGACACCACTTTATGGCATTGCATATGCAACGCAGTTTGGCCTGAATCACAACCTGACGGTGGCGCCAAAGGGAAATTCAGAGGCTCACCAAAATCATTAGGATTCTTTGGTGCTGCAAATAAATGTCTGTACAAAAGCTACCCATCCAAATAGTTAGATTATAATAGGAAAAGTGCACCAATTCACTTTTTGGTACATTTACATATGCATGTGTGTGTGTGTGTGTGAAAGAGTGTGTGTGTAATGTGTGTCGGCAGTACAAGATGTGTGAGCCATTATTGTGTTACTTGCTGGAATTTCTGCGTACCAAAGTCAACAAGATGAATTCCTGCACATGTACTGAACTAGTCAAATAGTTATTCTGAATAATGAAAAAAAAAATCCTGACAAGGTTTTATTATGTGTGTGTTTTATTACCCATCAGACACACGCAATCATATTATGATGTACAGTAAATGTGTATGCAGTATTGAGTGTGAGATGTGAGAAATCACACACACACACACA
>NW_023340257.1:26222478-26222706 GCF_004916995.1 Morone saxatilis
ACACACACACACAGAAATCAGTTTATATTGCTGTGTATGTTGTGTGACTGTTAGGAGGCAGAAGCCTGACAGTACACCCACACACACACCCTAACCTAGTTCTGAAGAATAGCCTGCTGCAGTGTGTGTGTATGATTATTGAGTCGAGGCAGATAGACAGTGCACACTTTCTAACACACATTAAACTGTAGGTAATTGAGCCACAACAAAACGCACACACACACACAC
>NW_023340257.1:26222806-26222997 GCF_004916995.1 Morone saxatilis
GCACTATTATGCACACACACACACACACACACACACACACACACACACACACACACACACTCAGTGTAACCTGGTTATGGAGGTGAGCGTGACTGTTGAAGTGGGAGACGTTGCTGGCTGGCTCCTCTCAAACTTTATTACACTGCCTCACTCATTCACACTCTATTAGAGAAAGAGAGAGAGAGATAGAG
>NW_023340257.1:26223100-26229070 GCF_004916995.1 Morone saxatilis
CAGGGATTTGGGGAATGTAGAGGGGCAGGAGAGAGAGATTAATGGTGTAGACAAAGGAGGAGAAAGTGGAGAGATGAACACAGAGATGTAGAATAGGAGATTATAGAGAAAAGAGAAGCAGTTAGATAAATATATGAATACTCCGATAATGGCAGAATGTCATTAGGAACCCCAGTATGTTCAGCACTCACAACCGACTCATTAAAATAAGGCAAAAGTTGGACAACTGTGGCTATGTAGTCACAATGTGCCTCAAGGTGCTTTACATTAAAGCTCTCCCTAAACCAGTGGTTCCCAGCCTTCTTCCATAAGTTTCATATTGTATTCAAAATGGTTCAATGACCACAAACAGTGAACTGCAAGAAAGGTTTGTTTAATGATTTGGATGAATTTTGAGCAAATGATGTCCTGTGTAGGAAAGTCTGTATTATTTAATAATTTTTAACATACATAATAGGCTTCTCTTTTGACAGGGTTTTCTTGTCCCTCATGTTTGTTGCCATTGTTCTATATGAAAATTTAGTTTATTTTACATTTACTTTTCTTCACAGATGTGAACCAGATGCTGAGATATAGGACTACTGTGTATATTTTTAAGATTTCTTCAAGTCAAGAAGGCCATGCAATCCCTGTGAAGCGACCCCTAGTGGTGACCCCAATCCCCAGGTTGGGAACAACTGATTTATACATAAATGTGCTCTTCTCACTGTGAATTGGGTCGCCATGCTTTGTCATTTTTAAAACGTGGGTCCCCAGAAAGAAAGTTTGGGAAACACTGATCCAAACACTTCTTTCCAGCTGTTCTATTGGAAGATACGGTATCTCAAACAGTTCCAGGTCATCTGGTGTTGATACAATGGGCTCCTGCTCTGTCCTAAACATGTGATTAACACGTGGGTTAACTCCGCTCAGATGGTAATTTGATAGAACAGGTTGAAGCTCTGACTGGTGACCTTTACATCCAAACCCATTGTGGGATCTTAATTTGATTTATTCAATTAATCTCACAGCGCTCGACAAGATACGCACATCATTAGCTGGAGACGTTGACTAATGATAGCACGCTCCGTCTCTCTCTCCCTACTCATCTTTGTGTCTCACCATCAGTTTTATCTCTCCTCCATCATATTCTAATCCTCATTTTCCTTTTTGTTTTTGTCTTTCTTGTCTTCCACCTCTCTTCTCTTCCCGTCCGTCAGAACGATCAGACCACCATCTCTCTCTCTCTGTCACCTCATTTCTTGTGTCAGTATTTTATCTCATATTCCCACTTTGCCTCACACACATGCACATTGTTGAAATACAGCAGCTGTGTGTGTGTGTGTGTTCATTTCTGTAAAAGCCAGCATTAGGCTCATTCATTCCATTGACCTCCTCTTGTGCCTGTGTGTAGTGATCACTGATTCAAGGGCATCACCAGGTGTAAGTCCATCAACCCCCTCAGTGTGTTAGTGTGTTCATTAGCTTTAGTTGCATTGTCCCCATTGACTTCCTCTGTGGTGTCTTGAGGATGTAAGACAAACAAAAACATGTCTATCAGGAGGGACTTCATTAAGAATGAACAATATTTATAGACGTGCACCATAAAGATGTGAATAGTCTTTGGTGATTAACCATAATTAGATTAGATTAGATTCAATTTTATTGTCGTTGCACAAGTACAGGTACAAGACAATGAAATGCAGTTAGCGTCTAACCAGCTACAACCAACTATGTATGTTTTTAGGTTTTGAGACATGTTCATTTTTCACCACGTTTTGCACCTAATATAACTTGAAGTTGTCACCAGAGTGGAGGTCCGTTTTTACAGGGTTAGACCCCAATGTCATAGATGTGAAGAGGTGCGAGCTCCTGGTGAGTTACGGCCTGGACACTGGAAGTAAATGGGGTGGAAGAGGCCCCCAGATTGATACACATCAGGCCACTGACTCATATTTGATAAGATGTAGTCTCAGTGAGAGTGTAAAACCACTGTTCTTGGAGCCTGGACAGCAAAACCTTGGTGACCTAGTCTTGAACTTTAGGTGAGCCGCAAGCAGGGGCCCTTGTTCTAATGACTTGAGAGGCTTAATGAACCTATGACGGGTCTGATATATGGTGGGGCCAAATTGTGTAGTACCTTAAAAGTAATTAGAAAGATTTAAAATTAAAATTAAATAAGTGTGGATGGAGCCAGCGCCGGGGTAATATTGGAAGAGCAGTGCAGTATCATGCAGTAAAATGTAGAACTATATCTAGAGTGGCTTAAACACTGGAGGCGTAGTTATGAAGTTAATAAGTTATTTTAATTTCATGTTACTGTTCTAATTAATCTATGAGAATATGGAAAGAAAATTCCATAAATGTTCATCTGACATCGTAGAGGAGCAGAGTTTGTATCTATAAACATAATTCTCATGCACACGCCTGTGTTCAGGTTTAAGTCAGAAACTCCAGTTGTTGAGATTAAAATCAACCTTTTAGACATCGCAGTTAATTAAAATTATTATTATCCATTTCCGCACAAATTTTCAGAAAAGCACTAAAACCAAATTACAAAATTTGAATTCTTGCGCTTCTGAGGTAAAAGCTGAACCTGACCTCTGTTGGTAATATTCTGCACAAACAGGGCTTTTAGCTCTTTAACCGGTTTTACAGCCAGAGGGGCAGAGAGGGTACACCAATACAGGGTGTAAATTGGATACCTTGACCTGTAACCAACTAAATTAATTTTTAAGTGCAACCCAGATTTAGGGGCATGCCCAGAAGACATGGATCAGAGAGCCGAGACTGTCCCTACGTGATTTACAGAAGACATAATCTACTCAGCTCAAGGCTCATGTATATGCATGGAGATGCACTGTATATAAATGTTTATAAAAGGAAAAATCTCCAAATTCTGTTCGATTTATGAAATCTCTGATTTGATCAAACGTAGTGTTAATTACAAGCGTTAAGAATATCCTTCATCCTGTGACAAACCACAATGTCCTATTTTTTGCCATGAGAGTGACTCAGATCCTGGTGGATATAGCTAAATATACATATACATGCATGTTCATAATATATTCAGGAGCAAATGACAGCTTTCATGGTAGACATTATATAAAGTGTACATGACCAATGCATCAGATCTCCTTCATTTCTCTCCTTCTATTCTGTCTTTTTCATCCTGGAAGTGATCCAACTGGTGAACATTTATTTATTTTTATCTTGCATTCATTCCCAAACAGCTGTTCTGCTTTTAACTGTGCATATGTTTGTTTCTGTCTGTTTTTACGTATGCCCCAAATCCGATTGCCTTGGATTAATAAAGTTGAACTGAATTGAATTCAGCTCTGTTTGTATTGCTGCTGCTGTCTGTCATCCTCCTCACTCTTATTCTCAGTTTGTCTCTCTCTCTCTCTCTGGGTTCCCTGTTTTTCTGTCCCCTCTTCTCTTTCATTTTACCTCAGCACTCTCTCCCTCCCTCCCTCCCTCGCCTTCATCTTTCCCCGCCACTCTCAGCTTCCCTGATGACTCTTTCTCTCTCTCTGGGTCTCTCTATCCGTCCATACCAACACCTGTTCCACTGTTTTGGGCCATCCCTCCCTCCCCCAGGTCTAATATTTCCATAATTTTTTTCATCCTCCAGCCTTGTAATTTTCTCAGGCACTTGTTTACTTTTGGTTCTTTTCTGGTTCCTTGCTTTCTCTCTTTTCCAACGAGGCTTAAGGAATCACTGACATCTTTTATATCACCTTTTCCAAAAACAAAAACGAAATGGTTTGTTCATTAATAAGCTTATTAATGCTTGCATGCTGTTTTATTTCTAACATGTTCTTGATCTGTTTTAGTATTGTTTATCTTAAATTTCCATCTTCCATCTTCTTATCTTTGTATTATTTTTTAATCGGCTCTAATTTGTTGCCTTCATCCTGAATGTGTAATCCTTGGATTCAACCATGTAAAGCACCTTGTTAACTACACAAAAAGTGCCTGTATAAATTAAGTATATTCTTATGTGTATCAATCGTTTCAGTCAATATTAATACCTCTTCCCTTCCATCCCTCCCTCTCAGAGACACTTTTTAAAGGTATTGTTAATGCAAAGTGCCAATCCACCACTATCTCATACATTGGCATTCGGTAATAAAATGTTATTTGTATCGTGTTTGGATAGGTCTAAAGGCTCAACAGTGCTCCAAGATTATGAAATTGCGGATCAAATCTGTCAGCGGTAAAACCCCGCAGGGGAAGGCGTATCTTCTGCCAGGTTGAAAATGCAATTCATGCAGGGTGTGCCATAAGTTGGGGAAGGTTTGCCACCCAAGTGGGGGAAGAAATCATCCATCATCACCACCAAGGCCGGGGGTAGCCAGAAACACATTGTGGGCCAGATGGGTGCGGTCCAAAACACCGGCAAAACCTGGCGACAGGCATAACTAAAACTATTGTTTCAATTTGATGCCATCATTTGTCTTCAATTTCAAGACTAACAGTACATATGGCTGAACCACACTATATAAGGCCAGTGCTGGTTGCACAAAATATATGGCAGACTGGGTCTGCTAGGTTAGCTACTTTTAGATTGCTTAGACCAGTCTAGTTAAAGCTCCAGTGGTGTAACATAGGTATGTTTTCATTAGTGTATAAATCTCTGGAAGATAAGAAATGTTGTATTTTTTTACCTGTAGAAATTGAAGACGTTTTGAGGCCGCCATTTGAACCACCATGTTCTTATTAAGAAGGCCCAACGGAGACATATAAAGGAGTAATGACTGATGGGGATAGTCTCCAAAAGGGTTGAACGCCAATAGCTTGGTTTTAATTGGTTATTTGAAGCTATTAAAAAGGGTTCTTTATGATTGACAGCTGGAGATGCAATTAAGTCGTATATTTTGGCTTAAATTTTTTGTACAGTCGGAGGAAGTGGACATGAAGCTCCCATCGTTTATGTGTCAATGCCCAGAACGCGACAACCAAACACTGTCTTGGATTAAGGCCCTTTGGGGGGTTTTCGTGAATTTTGTGGGCCACCGGCTTTTTCATGCTTGAAAAGGGATCTGCAACTACACCACTAGATGCCACTAAATCCTACATACTGTCCCTTTAAATCAAACATCAAGAGGTATAGTAAGTGTCAAACTATTACCCCATTATTACCCTGTTATTACCGAGCTGTAATGTAAATTCTACCTCATGTTCTTTAAATGTATGTGTGCAAGGAAGAAACATTGGTCTGACCAGGCACAACCAAACTACAACAATCACAAATAGAATCACTGCAATAAGAAATGAAAATATATTATTTTATTATACATATTTGTATAGTGTTCCATCATTGTACTTGTAGACTTAAAGCACAAGTTCACTTTAAAATGTGTTAGTTTTTACAGTGTAGCAGCGCAGGCCGTTTGCCAGAAAATATCTTAATCTGTGGCACTCAAACCTTGTGTTGATCTAACTCATTAGCATCATTATTACCCAGCCTGGGGCAGAGAGTTGGCACTTCTCCTCTTCTCTTCTTCTCCACCTCTACTCATGCTCCATTCTCTCTGGTATCCTGTCTTCCTCCCTCTCTTCACCAGCGTCCCTCTTGGACACTTGGCAGCATCATCCTTCTTTTTTCCTCCATCATTTGCACTCTGGCAACACACATCCTCTCTCTTCTCATCCACTCCCTCGTTCCCGAGTTTCCATGGAGGGATGGAGACAGAGAAGAAGAGACTGAATGAGAGACACACAGAGAGAAAAAGAGGGAAAGAGATGAAGCAGATGTTTCTGTTCCATTAAGAGAGTAATGAGCAGAGCTAGAGGTAGCCTCGTCACATACACACACACACAGGGGGGATGTGCTGGAGGGTCCAGTTCTACAGAGCGAGGAGACAGCAACACCTGGCTACCTTTCTGTACAACATCATAAATGATCACTCCCTTTCCTCTCCTTTCATGTCTTCTCTGCTCCTCTTCTTTAATTCTCTCACTTCTCTTTTAACCTTTTCTTTTCTC
>NW_023340257.1:26229094-26239749 GCF_004916995.1 Morone saxatilis
TTCTTGCTTCACTTTTTGATCTCCAGTATTCTCACCTTCCTCCTCGTGAGTAGAAATAATATTTTGTTCTGCAGTTCACATACAATGCACAGGCTGTTGGGTAGTAAATGTTACAAAATGGTAGTGTTACGGGGAGATGCGTGTTTGACTATTTCTTGGAAAACAACAAAGCATACCTACCAACACTCCCCTTTTCCAGGGTTTTTCCCATATTCAAGGTCATCTCCAGGCGCCCTCCTGTTTCCTGGCCAACATTTGTATGTGGGTCCCTTGTGGGTATTGAAAAATGGGCCCTATGTGGGACTGTCCACTGGTTTCATAATGGCCCCATGTCAATTGCCCAAGTGGGATTCATGCAGGATTGCACTGGATGTTAGTTGGGGGCCAACTGGGCCATTTCCTATTAATGACCCAACTAGGACCCACATAAGGAGCCCACATGGCTTCGCCCATTAGTTGACCCATATAATCGCAAACATTAGAGACTCAGGAAGCTTTGCAGTGTTTAAAACCAGCATTAATCTCTTACGGAGGAAATGTGACTTTTACATATATTTAATTTAATGTGTTTACAGTTCTGTGGTCATTTGTTGTCTACCTGCCCAGGGACAAGAAATGAGACAGCTGAGACAGGTCAGTTCACGCCGCTGCAACTGTAGCGACAGGCTTTCAAGTTCTGGACCAAATCCAGATATACGTTTCCATAAGTGTCCAAACACCTCCTCCTTCAGTAGAGGAATGCGAAAATACCTCTCTAGGGACATAATTTGCACAGATAAAGCTCATTCATGGACTAACATCTTAGGGCACATAAACATAAGAAAAACACAGTTGAGGGGATCTTTAAGTAGCTGTTAGAAAATTGTGGCAGAATTAAACCAGACGATGAATCTGACTCCACATTCAATGACATTCAGTACTTGACAGTTTTCAGTAGTCAGTTCCACGGTGTGAACCTAAAAAGTATGACAGCATGGTTCGATACAAAGGGCTGCTGAGTTTGGTCAGTGTGAGTGTGTGTTAGAGAGAGAGCGAGGAAGTGAATTAGCAGAGAAAGAAAAAGGACTGTGTGTGGTAATGTGTGTAGGAGAAAAACAGAGGGCCATTTTGTGTCTCATGCACCTACAAGACAGTGTGAATTAATGTATGCTTCTCTTTCTCTCTTGCTGTGTGTGTGTGTGTGTGTGTAGGTGTGTGTGTGTGTGTGTGTGTGTGTTTGTCTCTGTGAAATGTGATTGTGCAATCCCAGGTGACAATTTATGGGTATTTTCAGGGCCGCAGTCTCGGTTAGGATCTCAGATGACAGACGTATCCTATCCAGCCAAATAATCCCATACACACACACACGGATACACACACACCACAACACACGGATACACACACACACACACACACACACACACACACACACACACACACGCACGCTTATATCAGACACAACAGGATGCCGTAGGGGGCATCTAAATCCTTCAGAAATGGACTGAGCTGCAAAATAGATTCACCTTAGCCAGGAGATAATACACATTAAAATGCACAAAGATGCACACACACACTTTTATACACAGACTGTCACCATGTAAACACCACACACAGTCCCTCACACCCACTTCCTCTTTCATGTCACACACTCACACACATTTCTACCTGTGCACCCATCATTCTTCACCTGCCTCCTTCTCTCCATCCGTCAAGGAAACACCAGTCACAGTGTCGCTGATGCTGTGTCCATCGTCAGGGTCGTCTCCTGTGAAGGTGACAGTGTGGGTAAAATGGAAGCACATGCTATCCACATAGGAAGGACCCTCATATTCCATGGGTTTTTGTAATTATCAGTGTATAGAAGTACACAGGGTCTGGTGTTTCAAACTCACAGGTTGCTAATATGAGTACTGCTCCGGCACACATGCTAATTAGCGGTCGACCAGTACCGTTTTTTTCAACGCCAATGCCAACATTGCAGTGCAGTGCCACTGAGAGTTATAGTCCAGTACAGGGCTTGAAACCAACACTTTCACCACCGTCCCAAAACTCACAAGGGGAGTGCTAGCATCGTTCCACAGCAACTACATATATATGAATATTTGCTTGTAAAAATGTATTGACATCTTTAGATTAAAAACAAACCATATTTGTGGAACTCAAATATTTTTTGGGGCTGCGTCCATAATTTTTTGCATGAGGTGAAACATTTTCAATGTTTGATTTTAAAGTGATCCAAAAGTATTCAGATTAGATTACAGTAGATAATTTTTAATCCAATGGATTGCGTTCATATTTTACAAAAATTGCCATGTAACTGAAATGTTATAGTAATCTGACCCAATACTCTCTGTGGTATAGCTGCTGCTGTCTCAGTCCATGTGCTCTTTTGATCTTGTAGATAAACTTACACCAGCCATAAAGGCATCTTCCTCTGCCACTCCTTGCACAGGATGCTACATAGAAATAATATACAGACAAATGTATTTGCAGAGGGGGTACTTTGTTGTTGAATACCCATCCTTCTTTGGACTGTAAATAAGTTAATGTAATTGCAAAAGAAACCCTGAAACATTCGTACAGTCTCAGGGACCCTTTTAATTCACACAACTAGGGGCCCATTAAAATGTCTGTACCCACTGAGATGTTAAAGTTAATTCCTGGATGTGTAATATTTCTTTTCCAGGATTAAACACAGCACTGAAAGCTCTCTTCATCAGCAAAACACACGCTTAAATCTTCCCTAATTATTACAGAGGACATTGCCTCAGCTAAGTTTCCTTCATATTTGTCTTCAGAGTAAACCACTGGAGCTTATCCTTAGGGACAAATTATCATAAATGTGTCACTTGTATGTTATTTTTGTGGTCAGATTTTTTAATGACCACTTTTAGATATGGTGGAATCCATAGCACCTAACATCTGCTAATCATGTCTCAAATGGCTTTTTATGGTATTGATTTATTTGTGTACCTTAAATGTCTATATTGATTTGTATCCGGATGTAACTTTGACTTCCAGCCCCGGGTCAATTCATTTACTTTCACATCAGAGGGCATATGATGCTCCTACCCTGATTGAGTTCTGCAGGTGTGAGTCCTATGGTTTCATGCACAGCACAATTCAAGGCAAAATTAGTAACTAGGTTTGGAAGGTATTTATCTCATTTGTCAGCAACATAGGATGTTCTCATGTTGTTTTTAATATCTGGCTTATTTTCTCTCTGTAAAGTTAGTTTGTGGATGATAAATGGAAGTAATTTTCTGCTGCAGGTTTTATTTTAAAGTTTCTTTGAAGACTGCAAAGACAAACTGGGGTCCTTGGTCCGAAAGGATGTAATTTGGGACTCACCCACCTAGATGAATACCTCAGAGGCAGGGCAATGCTTTTCTCAAAATGTAAAGCTCAACCCAACTGATGTAGTAGTCCACAAAGATTACCTTTGGAACCCATGGATGAAATCCACTCCAAGCATCTCACAGGGTCTCTCTACACTAGTTTGCACGTAGTTCCTTACATCCATGCTAAATCACAACCAAGATACCAATGCATCTTACGTATCTTGTGTATGTATCTTTCAAAAATGGCCTTGTATGGAGTCCTCATAAAATATCCGCAGGAGTTCCCAAGGACATTTTGGTAGCAAGACCTTATAGATTGTTTGATGTGGAAGCTGCTAGTTATCCTACTGGGATTAATAAAGCTGTCTAATCTACTGTTGTGTAGTTAGATCACATTGCACAACCTGTACTGTCCCTAACATTTACTGTTTTCTGCCCAGTTTGTCTGTTGCCCACTATCATTCTTATTTATATTTGTTCAAATGAAGCTGTTATTTAAGACTTTTAAGTTGCAAATGTGTGTGAAATGTGAAGCTGAAACACCAGCAAACATTCTGAGGATCAATTAACAAAAACGTATTAAAGCATGGAGCTTAAAATGTAAATTGATTTGTTAAATCTCAAGCTGTGATCACAGAAAGTTGCCAACAAGGAAAAAGCAACACTAGCAGACTTTTGTTATCAGAGAAAATTAATCCCCAAAGTAAAATGTTTCCAAAGATATAAATCAGAGAAAAACAGCCTGAAGACAAAACAAGATTAGATTTCAGTTACTGATCATGATTAGATGAGGTGGACAGGTGCTGGAGGTGGACAACAGTCTAATGAGATTTCAGAAGTCCAGTCTGTGTCCATTTGTTCAGACTTATAGAAGACACACATTGTGTTTATTCACATACACATTTAGTGAATGAGCAGTTTTTAAATTGCACGGCTGAAAAACTAAAGTTTGTAGGCTACTTGTTATCCCAACTTTTACAACCACCATGGACAAAAATGCTAATCATGGATCGGTTGAATCCCTTCATCAAACAATAGCCTAAACAACTGACACATCTAGCAGTTTAAAGAGAAACATTGTCATTTATCTGGACCCGTGTCTCTGTCCACATGATGACTGTAACTCCAATATCCACTCCCTTCCATCTTTATCTTTGATCTTCATTAACTCTTGAGGGAAATATCTGGATCTTTAGCTACTAAATGCTCCACTGTGTTTACCATACTGTTTGATGTAGGGGTGTAGGGCTATACTTACAAACCTCTGTTTACTATCTATTTTTAATGTGAACATATATCACACTTGTCCACTTGTGAGTCCATGTGTAAATATGTACACAAAACTTATGACTTGCCTTGCATTCACTCATTCACTCATATTCTACAAGACACTCCAAGGACTTCACCTTATTGTCGGACCTCCCTTAATCACTATTCACTGAAATACAGAAGATTATCTCTTTGGAACGCTACTTCCATCACTACAATCAATATCTACATTATCTTTATTCAAAAAACATCTGAAAATGTCTCTAATTAGCAAAGAATCAGAACACTTCATTGATCTCAATATAATGCATTTTTCTGGTAAACATTATTGTGGTAAAATAATTAAATAGATAAAAGGGGAGGTATCTTCATAAGCCATTTTTGGCTTCAAACTTCTGCACATTGTTAATTGCTCAATTTCGTTTCAATTATATTGCCTTTCAACCTCATTTAATCGTATTAACTGTATAGGAAAACATAACCTGTTGTAGGGAAGGAACTACATTTACATATTTAAGCACATACTTGACTTTAGCTCCTAAAAGTGTTTCTGAGTTGGTACTACTGTAGTATGATCGGTACAATTCTGCAGTTTGACCCTTTTTTTTATGGAAATTTATCTCAAAATTGCAAGATGTCACTAGTATTGCAGGGATTGATTGGCTTTGTGTCAATTCCTGCGGCTAAGAACTGCTGGAGGATCTGATCAATGGAGCTTCAGCAATTCTTTTTTGTTCATCCTTTACATCTAATGTTGCCTCAATGTGCTATTGTGTGTGTGTGTGTGTGTGTAGTGTGTGTGACAGTCCAGACGGTGTTATTGTGCCTCCAGCTCTCCTCTGTGACCCCCCCATGACTTATTTAATAGGTTCCATACTGAACCAGGTGGACACACGCTAACACGCATCGCTTCATACACACACACACACATTCAGGTGCGTGGTTTAATTTGGTTATTGTTGACAGCAGTGAGCAGGCTTCAGTCCATCTGTCTACTCACAGCGAAAGACTAAATTTATATCCGAGTGTATGTGTGTGTGCGTTGTTTTTGGGATTTGATAGATGTTTCTGTTGTGTGTATGTGTGTGTCTGTGTCTGTGTGTGACGTAGGTGGTGTGTGTGGGCGGCTAGACTGCTGTGCCTTCTGCACCCTGCGGACAGCTGAGATGAGCTACAGTGCTCTACCTGCCTACACACACACACACAGTGCAGAAATCCATTTGTGTTAACATATACAATACATCCAAGCATATATAATACTTGACACACACACACACACACACACACACACACACTAGTACACACTCCTTATCACTACACACACTTTCAAAAACCCATGTGCTTTTACAGACCATCCTTATCATACAAATACAAACACTTGTCCTGACTGCACACACACACACACACACACACAGGGCCATGCAGACAATAGAGATGAGCAGTGCACCAACCCATTCACACTCTGTACTTATCTCTCTCACACACACACACACACTTTTTTCATCAAAACCCCCTCAACATATTTACATATCTTTTCTCTTTATTTCTCTCTCCTACATCTTTCTTAAAACAGACGTTCATTATCAGAGCTCATCGCTCTCTCACACACACAAACACACATCCCACAAATGATACTGCTTCTGTTCATTGCATGTGTGATTTTTCTGCTCCTGCAGGGGCGTTCTTATTTCTCCCACACACCCCCTCCTCCTTATTATATCAGAGGTCAAAGTCAACAGTCATAGACACTCAGTCTACAGCTGCATCTCAATTCATAAGCCAGATCCAGCGACGCATGCGGCCAACAAAGTGGATTCTGACAGTATGGAGACCTGAAGGCTGAACCTGAAGCAAAACTAGTTCCTCTGCAACTCATAAAGTCAAATATATCCAAGTTTGAAATTGTCCTTCCAGATGTCTGAGCACATTATTTTTAAGAAACATGAGCTCCCCAGAAAGCCTAATTTGAGATATTTAAGGGGAGTTGTTTATATCAGAGTCTTTGGTTCCACTGTTTTTCTGTTTAAATGTATTTTTTCCTGTATAGTTAGGTACCTGAAATAAAAGTTCTTGCCAAAAATGTTTCTTGCATAACAATTTCAGGTAATTTGTTTCTAATAAACACAATGCTATGTGTTCCTGCTGTGGCTGTTTATACACGGGGTGAACACAATGCACCTTGTCTTTCTTATGGTTTCTAGGCGGAGAGCAATTTTAAAAATCATAGCAATTGTGAATAATTCTTCTGTTTCTTTTCTGTCCGAGGCTAAATATTCTCTGTATTTCTGAACTGAAATGTAGGCTACCCCACAAACAGGGTTATATTCAGGCGGATACGTTGGTCTCTATTGATTGGTTAGGAACAATTGAATCCCCTTTCCCCAGGGAAATCGGTGTAGGCAATATCAGACTGATGATAGTTATTGAGTGTAACAAGTTGACAAGTTGACACAAGTTGATATCGGGCAATAACATTAACACATAACGGATCATATTTGTTGTCAGGAAATCGGATCTTTTCATCTGCTCTTGTGTTTGAGAGGCTCAAAATAGGACTGCCATTTCATTGGGTAATGACTTGATAATTGGCATAAGCTTGATGTCATTGTCTAAGTAATGTTGATGTCTTAATGGTTTTTGTCAATAATATATATTGATTTATATTTAAGCTTCTTACAGTAAATATACCAAAGTATTTTCTCATAATGTCTAAGAGATGGTATTTAATGACTCAGTATTGATATGAAATAATCCGTCAGTTAAAACTCCTGTCAGAAGGCAAAATCCCTTAAAATTTGACTGGCAACCACAGTATTATTATAAAGTAACAATGGTGACAGAAAGGCTAATTGTTTCTAACTTTTCCAACTGTCCTGAGATGTCAAAACTCATCACAGCTCAGACAGCTTGGACCTGAAAGCTTTAGAAAAAGCAATTTGTCTGGTCTCTTCTTCCCCCACTCGTCTCTGTCTGTGTCTCTCTCAAAAACGTATTAAATACACAAGATAAATGTAGCATTTCAGGTGAAGTATTACAGATCAAACTCCATTACATCATTTTTTAAATTCCACTGGGTTTAATGTTAATCCTGTATCTCATTCATCTCATTGTTTTGTGACTGAGGCGTCTCAGAGCTACATTTACAAGATTGTCAGTATTATGTATAGCATTTACTGCAAACATCCATCTGAACGAGCTGAAGTTCTGATATTCTCTGAAATCTTTGGATCCCTATATGTTGTTTGTACTTACAGATGACATTTTCTCTTATTATTTTATCTAAAACAGCAGTGTCTAAACTTTTTCCCTTGGAGGGCAAAAACTGAAACTTAGTGGTACAAAACCAATTACCTGTTCTATTGTACTATATTGTTAATATGAAAAACTGTGCTAGGATCCAGAGTTCTTTTAATTGACAGACTTCCTGCGCAAGGTGTCACTCTGCCTGTCTGTGTTCAGATTATGAGTAATAATAATAATAATAATAATAATAATTAGGGATACTACATATTTCAATATATATAGCATACTAGCATGATTATGTGATTTGAATGTTTTTAATTAATTTTAATTTTATCTATATATTCTATCATTTTTTTTCCTGTTGTTTGCACTCTCACTTGAGCCCCTCTCAATCACACTCATCAGCATGTTTTCAAAGCCTGTTAGGTAGAGCACAGGGTACATTTATATACAGATGATTCACTGCTTTATGTATGTAACTCAATTGTAAGTATCCAGGATATTGTAAACATAGTGGTTACAAACCTAGCATAGAGGATAGTGTATCTTAGTCAATGATTCAATATTGTGTATGAAACAACAGGAAGTGTTTTAGATTCATATGATACGTTATAAAATAAGTGTCAATAAGACTTTGTGATCTTGCAAGCTTTTTCACTGCAAAACCGGTGCCAATACAATGCCAGGGTTTCAATAATTAAGAATTTCTTCAGATAACATGCCCAGCTTCTCAGTGCATCACAGAAAATAGACCCTAGACTTAAATTTAGATCAAGAACTATTTGAAAAAATATGTAAAACAAGACTGAATATGACCAAGTGATGCCAAAATTTTATACTGTTATACTATTACCATTAACATTTTTATAATTTTATTCTTGTACTTTTTTTATCGGTGATACTGTGCTCATTGTTGGTTATTTTTCATGTGTTTCCCTGTGTTCTCCCCCTTCCTCGTGTTTCCCATCGTTGCCTGTCTGTTTGATCATCCTTTACCTTTTATTCTTACAGCTCTTACTCTGTAATGTCATGTACGGGGATCTACACATTATATAAAAGAATACAGATACATGGTGAGATATAATGTGCCGTCACATTGTGTGTGATAAGAATTTACAGGATAATTTGATCTCAAAGTGTTGTGGCATTACACAAAGAAGCGGTTTGTTTTTTGAGCTCTTTTTATTTTACACTACAGTCGACACACACACATTCTTATGTAGCTATGTGCTATATTATTCAGCAGATCACAATAATATGAGTGAATAATAATAAGTAATTAGCGAGTAATCATAACACTGATTCATGCATCAATTAGAAGATGTAAAGGGACATGAAATGATTAAACTCAAAAAGGAACAAGTAAGTAATAGACAGTTATGTTAAATAATTTACATGTCTAAATGAATACTGTAAGGTTTGGAAATTCAGTCAGTTTGACGGTGATACAGCTGTGCAGTATGTCATAAGCAAGGACGCTGTGGAAGCAAGGATTTCTCGGTTAGCAGTTTTCGGCTCCTCCTTCGTCCCATCTCGTTCCTCGTCTCATCTCTCTCGCCTCCTCGCTGGGAGGAGGTAGGACACGAGGAAAGAAGGTGAGTGAGGGAAACGAGGGGACAGTCAGGGAGAAAAATGACAAAAAAAAATGGCAGAGAAATCAATATCCATAAGTATTATAACAGTCAGAAGTTACAGAATGACTGAATATTCTCTGAAGTTTTCACAAAGTACGACATGTTTGGACCCTTACAGTGACACCTGGATTTACACTCTGTCAGCACGAGGACATTGAGAGGCTGTAAAATGCTAGTTAGTATTCTGAGGAGGAGTAAAACAAGTGTCCCCGTATAACACCCATCCGCCTTCCTCTTCTGTTTTCATCCTCACTACTTTTCCTCCTCCTTATCTTTTTGTCATCTTCTGCTCCTCATCCTCTTCTCACTCCTTGTCCCCTTTCTTCCCTTTTACTTCCTCCTCATCTCATACTTTTTCTACTATTCCTTCCACCTTTCCTTTCTTCCTTCTGTTCCCCTGCCCTACCTGTCTTCTTCGGTTCTCTTCACCTCTCCACTTTAGCTCCTCTTCAGAACTCTGTTTATTCACTTTTACATCCACCTTTTCTCCTCTTTTGCGTTCTTTGCTTATTTCCTTCTCTCTTTTTCCCTCACATCCCTTTTGTCTTTTCTTCCTTCTCTCCTCTCTCCTCCATTCTTTCCTTTTTTTTCTTTCTCTTCTACCCCTCCTCCTTGATCTCTCATCGTTACCATCAATTCCCCCTTTCTTTCTCTTCTCCTCCAGTTCCTCTCAGTTTGTTATGTGGCCTATTCTCATACTCCTCCCCTTCTTCATCTTCTCCTCTCCCCTTAAGCATGCTCCCTTTCTTCTCCTTTTCTCTCCTCTGCATCCGTCTGTCTCACTACTTCATCCTCTCCTTGCTGTTCTTGGAGGCTATGCATATATCTGTGTGTGTGTGTGTGGTGGTGTGTGTGGTTCTGTGGTGTGTTGTGCGTGTGTGCTGTGAGTGACGGAGAGAGAGGAGAGAGAGAGAGAGAGGCCATGGATAGTCAGGATCAGTATTCCCACAGTTACTTATGTCTTTGATAGGCCACACCCCCTTCTGCCTCAACAGGGAAGCCACTGTGTTGTGGGGTTCTGTGTGTGTTGTGCTGTGTAGTGCCTGTGCTTTGTCGTTGATTTTTGGTGTTCGGTGATGTCGGGTGTGAAGGAGAGAGGGTGTGTGACGATGTGTGTGTGTAGGTGCGGACGATTAGTAGTCACCTGCCATCTTTCCCTCTTCCTGTCCCTCCAATTCCTCACTGCCTC
>NW_023340257.1:26239849-26245285 GCF_004916995.1 Morone saxatilis
TCTCTCTCTCTCTCTCTCACAAGTTTCCCTCACTTTCTGAGTTTCTGTTCAAGATGTGTTGTGCTGTATCTCAGACGAAACACACAGCATTCAAGAAATGAAAAGGTTAATTGTGTCTGTTTGTTTTTGTCTACTTTTTTTAATAAAGAGATTATGGGAAATGAGATTATGGGATATGTGTGTAGCCCAACAATGTGTGTGTCCACCACCATCTGAAGGCCTTTCTACATTTTGTTTTAGGGTTTCTGTCCATATTCTAAATTATTTTGTATGTCTGTACTGGACATTAAAATCTGAGCTCATCAAAGATAAAATGACAATTATTTTTTCCACGTTCACGTAGAGAAATCTAAGCATGATATAAGGTTGTCACAGATTATAATTGCTGAAATGTTTCTATTTTTTTAACTTAATTTTAGCTTAATCTTTTATTCCTGATCTTCAGTCTCTGATGGTGTAAGCTGCAGGCCCTGAAACATGGTTCACAACGGGGAAAACCCTGTAACACTTGTACCATGTGGGAAGCGTTCCTCTTTCGAGACTTTTCTTCTGATTCTTCATGAAAAAGTCTCCAGGAAAAACTTGACATTTTGGGAAATATGCTTATTCACTTTGACTCTCATGTCTGCATTTGTTGCCTCAGAGCATTTGCCGGTGTAAGTAAATTACTTAAAAAACAATCAGAGACACAACCCCCCAGTAAAATGGTAATTTGTCCTTTTTACAGTTTAGGGATTAAACAAATGGGTCCTTGCTTCAGGGCTCACCACTACCAGTCTTAAGTCTGCTTCTGGGTTCAGCCTTTGAGTTGTGACATCAGGAATGTGTTCCCTGTCGGTTCGCTGCAGAGTCCGGTTCTGCTGGTTAGCAACTTTAGCACATAAAACTGTCCACTAAGAAACAATACTTCAAACAACAATTTCTTTGTTTGTTTTTGTTTTCCAGGACATGACTAACTCAAATACTGCAAAGAATACCTAAAAATGCCAACACAATGACTTTTTTGTCCTCACTGGTCCAGATATTGGCGCATACAGTTGGTGATGTATGGCTCTAAAAAACACTAAATACTTCTGACATTTAGGAAATTTGCTCCCCCTGCTGCTACAGCTCCAGATTTAGATTTACTGATAGTGATAAAAAGGCTCTTTTCTTTATCAGGCACCAGGTTCAGAGGTCAGGCTAAATCTTATCAAACAGCTGTGTATCCTGTCAGTTTCCTCTAGTAAGACCCTAAAGCCATGCCTGCATCACTCTGGATGAGAGCTTCAGCTGAAATGTAAATCTGTGTTTGTTTCCCTCCTCTCTCATTTCTTTCTCAGAACTGTTCAGTGCTGGGGAAAAAAAGAGATGAGACAGCATTTTCTGATGGAAATCACAGTGTTAGGGGAGATTTATGCTCACCTCTATTACTCCCACGCTGCCGCACAACCACCTACACTGCTGATATGTTCACTCAGTGTGTTTATGTGTAATTTAAAGTCATGTTGCCTCCTGCTGCTCATAAGATAACTCATAAGTGTGAAATCTCACCAAATTGAGATTAATGGTAGTGTGTATTGATCCTTATAGCAACAAGAGACACATATGTAATAACAGCAGAGAGTTATTAAAGGTAGAATAAAGTCACGATGCCAACACAGGGTAGAGATTTGGTCAAAAAGGAGATCTTTCTGTGATTGTATATTGTTATACTGACAGAGTTACAGGTTGACAGATGTTTTCAGTATAAGCACTCAGTGAAGAGGCTGTTTGTATTGACTAGAACAACTAATGCAAAGCCCCAACCATCAATCCTTTTAATCTATCTCAATACTACAGAGGTGGTGAGACCAGCATCCTCCATCTGTCCTGTACTCGTAACCATTATAGTGATTCTTTAGCTACAGAACCATTGGCTCTGTTAGATAGATGAAGTGCTGACTTAATTATAGGCTGTTCCATCCATATTGGGTTAACAGTATATCTATGGCCCTTTTTTTATACACTTATTGGACCTTAACATTAGACTGATTTCCACTTTCACATTATCAGACTCAGCTCATCAGTCTCAGTACATGTACACCTGTGCCTGGTAGCATAAACTACCTTAAGTTTTAGGCTTAAAGGTCCAGTGTGGAACATTGGGGAGTATCTACTGGCAGCAGTGGAATATAATATTCACAAGTATGTTGGCCCTTTCCGCTCGGGTCATGGTTACCTTCCTACCTGTCTGATCCCTGTTTGGTTTAGTTTCCTCTTCCCTGACTGATCACCTGTTACTGACCTCTGCTCTGAAAAAATGACCAAGTAAAAGTCTTTAACTTTATCTGTGTTGTGACAGAAGGAGCAGTCCTGTTGTCCTTTACTCTAGCAGCCTCCTTCAGTTATTCCAGTGGGATCTCCATATGCTCCCAGAACAGATGGGAGATGATTTCCACCTAGTCTGTCCTGGATTGACACTATGGGGGGTCTCCTCCCTGTAGGGTCTAGCCCAAGACAACTCCAAAGGGAGGCCAGCCAGGTGCTCAGATCACCTCTGCTGGCTTCTGCCAGTGTGTAGGAGCAGCTGGTCCACATCAAGGTCCTCCGGCACCATTCAGCTCCTCACTGTGCCTCACAGGAGAAGCTTGCTTAGGGTAATAAGCATGCTAAGTCCGACCAAGGTCATAAGTGTGTCCAGAGGAGGGGCCTAGGGTGGCCACCCTTGAAATCTGATTGGCCACCTATTGTGACTATCACGCCATTATCCTTACCTAGGAGTAGGTAGTACTGTGGTTTGTTTTAAAGCTAGAGTAAAGATACACATCCATTATATTATATCCATATATCCGGTATTATATCTAGCTCACTTGTCAGGAAGGGTAAATAAACACAAAATAACGCTCCAAAGTTAAGCCAAATTTTGGCGATGGAAAAACTGGCTTTTTTATGGGTAGCCCCAAGCCTCCCCCTTTGGTATGTGCACTTTATACTAATCCCATGCAGTTTGGGGCAAAAACCATGTTTGTTTTTTTTCTTTTTCATATGCTATAAAAATGTTGTTTTTGCCTAGTGTATTTTAATATTTCTGCATACTGGGGTCCATGAACAGTGTTGGAATTGGAATAAATTTGGACTGACTAAAAGCTGAGACATATACTTCATGCCACCCCTGCATAAGTCAGTGCCGTACATGTACAGACCTGTCATTTAAAGTCAGATAAAAAGTTTCCCCCTCTTCTATCGAGAGAAACCTTAAATATTGTGCATTTTAAACCTTCACAGACCGACAGAAGGTCATTTCTGCTTTAATTTCATCTTATTTGGACCTAAAATGATTGAAATGTTGTTTATCATTCTCCAGTTGTGCGTAACTCCTTGCTGGACCCACTTCCTGGATTTGTTTATATTTTGATGTAATCGGCTGACATTTTTGACAGTTTTAGATTTTTGATCACTCCGGAGCTTTGATGCAATATCTGCGAGGAGATGACATTGTTTGCTTACTTTAAAAGATAGGAAGATTGTTTTATTGATCCTGCTGTGAAATAAGGTCACTGCAGCAACCATGGCAGCAAGTCAACAGGCAAAAAAAGAGAAGCAGAGCACAGATAACAATTATTCTCCATAAGAAATTGTGTGTGTGTGTGTGTTCACTGTGTAAAGTTAAGGAAGGAAATCAAAAATTGAAAGGAAACAGATTTAAAGATGGAAATAAGAAACATAGTAAAGTAATACATGTCAATTTAAAAAAAATCTTGTTTTTTTTAGACTAATAATTTTATGGATTGGGATTTTAACCTCAGAGCTGTAGAATGTTTCACAATCTATATTCCCCACTTTCACCTGTACCATGGACAAACTTCAGCACACACACAATCACACAATAGAGAGAAAGCAGTAGTAGCAGCAGATCAATAGCAGAGAAAAGGAAGGAAGGAAACAAACGCCCTTCATGTAACAGCACTCCTATTCATGATGCATGTGAGAATGATCATAACACATTATAAAGCAGTTTATATTCACTTACAAGGTCAAGTAAAGTCATTTATAATTGCCAATCATTTGCTGCTTCTGCCAGGATCACAGTGATATGTGCCTGATAGTTGTACTACATTATAGTCATTTTATAATGCATTATAATCCCAGTTAAATTGCATTATAGTGTGATTTAAGTGACTTTAAGAAATGAAAACCTGGGGTATATAATATGTTACATATCATTAAATCTATACATGAATAACCCAGTTTGAAAGAACTTTTAAATTAATGTTTCCCACAAAACACTAAACTGACACAAAGTATAAATACTATGTGAAACTGTTTTTACTGTAGCTGTCTATTTTACTTTTAAGGAAATGTTCAATCCACAGGTGGTAAGCCTCACCCTTTAATATCGCCAGTAAAGGTTGAGGCTTACCACGTGTTAACACCAGTGCATGGTTTGCACCAGGGGCCAGATCAATAAACCATGCGTACACACGAAAAGTGTACTAAAGCCACTTTCCACGCAGGTTTCCAAATATATACAAATCCACGTGCGGTGACAATGTTAACACCATGCCTACCCTACTTAGTCCTTCGAGTCTTATTGTGTGATGTTGCAAAAAAGTGGAAAATAAAAGTGTGAATTTGGGTGGCACTTTATGCAATCTGCAATCAAATACATGATATTTAAAGATAGACATTATTATCCTGTATTATTGAGGAATAAGAATAACCTTCAGGTGTGAGTGCCCAATTAACAGGTCATTATAGCGCCACTATATGAAGGCTCTAGCTGTGCGTAATGGGAGTGCCAAATGCACAAACACAGCGGCTGCTATGGCACTGCTGGAAGGCGAGAACGAGTATTCACTGCCTCCGTTACGTTCTGCTGTTCACCTTGCTTCATTCTTTTGTTCATGCCAGAGCTCAGAGGTCCACTGTTACCTCCAGTTCACATTCCGTAAAACTGCCCCTCTTCTTCTTCATTTTCTAAGTTGATGCTTCTGCCATTTCACCTCAGAACTTTTCTAAATGCTGAGCCTTTATATGTAAGTAAGAGAATTGGGGTTGTGGTTCATTTATAGTCAATTGTTGGAATGGTCAAGAGGCTCGTGCAGGTGAGTGTTTATAACAATAACAATAATTATACAGGGTTAAAAGCAGAGTGGGAGTAGCTAACTGAGAAAACTCTTTCAAGGCAACTAATATATGGGTTTTAAGTCAAACCTTATTTAGAATTAAATAATTAAAAGATAATTAATGATGATTTCCTTCTTTCGAAATAAAACTTCAATCTCTAAATTTTAGAAACAAAAATAAATGTATTTCAAAAGTTGTTCAATGAATCAGAACTCAATAATGTTTGAAAGCCAGAATGTTTTGTTTCCAAACCTCAAGAAGTAAATTACCTCAACAACAGATTATAGATCTGCAAAACTTAAAAGTTTGAATTTGAAAAAAATAGTTGTAAGATAGGTGTTGCCAGAG
>NW_023340257.1:26245385-26245841 GCF_004916995.1 Morone saxatilis
CTTGTGGTCAGGTCAAGTGCTGAGTGGCTGTAACATTTTTACCACAGTGTCTCACCCACAGTCTGCAGCTGTCATATAACAACACAGCAACATATTAACAATCCATATAGCATATTAGCTAGCAGCAGATTAGCAATCCAACAATAACTCATGCTTTCATCACGCTTCGAGAGGAACAGATTATGTTTTTTTATTCATTTTTTGCTTTTCTACACACTTGCTTTGGCAGTATGTCAAAATTACCTCATAGCAATAAAGCAATCTGAATTGACAGGGTTACGTAAACAAAATCTGAAAAAGTATAGAATCATACAGTTATATTTTGTAAAAATGCGGATTATTTTAAAATACATACGTTTCTTTCTTTAAAAAACACTGATCGGAAGGCCCATCTTTGATGCTAAAATCTTGGTTTCCATGTTCTTTTATAAGATTATATTGTTCTGTTGTCTTATC
>NW_023340257.1:26245880-26254231 GCF_004916995.1 Morone saxatilis
AAAGTAACCCTCCCAACCCTGGCTGCATTAAGTGGGTCTGAATATGTTCAGAGCAATGGAAATGGAAAAGAGTAAGAAGCTGAAATAATCACGTCCAACTCTTTTACTATAAAAAAACACTAAGTATTAATGCGGTTAGGCATTTGGCAGCTGCATTATAAATAATAAAGAGAGTAAACACAAAGGCATGAAGGAAGAAGAAATATTGTAAAGACCTGGTTTTGCCAAAAGCATATTGAATGCATGTTTAAAGTTTATGTCGGATTAATGTACTTTACTAGTTCGAATAACTGTTTGCAAAACTCTCATCTTACCTTTATTTTGTATCTGTACAAAAACGTGCATCTTAGCAGGACGGAAACCGTAGCATTCCTTTCTCTGCTTCAGACTTTAATGGAGAAGTGACAACAAATAAAAACTAACCCTGCTGTATGAACGTATGTAAAAACAACAAAATACTGCCGCAAGCAATAAGTTCTGCCACTTTCCCCTCCTTCATCGATTATAAAAATGGCATTTTAAAAAGTATATTTTCATATATAATATAGATATCTATCGCGATAATATTGTGTATCGCGATTATTTTGACCAAGATAATTGTGACCGGGAATGTTCATATCGTCCCATGCCTATAGGTGGACTACCTCCAGTACAACCCAGACCTGAATTAAACAGGATCATTCTTATTCTCAGTGGGGTTTCAAAAGGCATTTTTGGAAATGTAGTACAGCATTAACTGATTGATATGCAGGCAGAAAGCAGGTAAATTAAACCACCATGCTGTGTTTGATCAAGGGCACCTTGTCTGGCTGCTGAGGGAGCACGGAGTGTTACTCATTGGCTTTTATTGAATTAGCATCCTCACCATCTCAATTTGTCTTCTTTAACCCTCTAACGTTGCCTTCAGAGACAAATTGGCACACAGGAAAGTTGTGGGATTACAGGAAAACATGTCCACGCTTGTAAACAGACACATGGAGCTTTTGGCCCACTGTGTTGTGTCCTGCTGTGTCCTCTTTGGCTAAAACTCTGTGAAAAACACAAGTTCTGAACTGCTCTTCATCCCAAATATAATGTTCCTGCTGTGCGCTCAGAGTCTTACGCCACTTACCCAGAAAACGGATTATTCCTTCTGAGAAGAAGAAGAAGAAGAAGAAGAAGGCGAGGACAGGAGGGAAAAGGCCTACACCAGATGGGTGGGAAGGCGGAGCAACATTGACGAAAGAAAATAATAAAAAATTAATAAAAAACAAAGGCCATAAAGACAAGATTTCCAAAAAAAGGGTGAAAGAAGTGAGGAGGAGGAGGAGGAGGAGGGGGAGGAGAAAGAAAAAAAGAGGGGAGTTTAGGAGAGGAGAGGGGGAAGACGATGTAACAAAGAGGAACAGAGGAGGTGAAGATGAGAGGAAGCCAGGAGAGGAGCTGAGATGAGGAGTCAGGACAGAGGGAAGGGAGGCATTAGTGTCGTGTTGGGAGGATCAGTCTGGTGCTCCTTTGATGTCTGCAGCAAGAACACACACCTATACACACTAACACACGCCTATACACACTGACACACACCTATACTGTACAGGGTAACACACACACACATTCACAAACAGTTACACACTGTAAGACGTCCTGCAGAGGGAATGCAACCTGTGGATTCAAAACCAGCAGGCTGAGAAAACTACAGAGACACAAACAGGAAGTCACCCATCAGAGAGCTCAACCCCACAGAGAGAGAGAGAGAGAGAGAGAGAGAGAGAGAGAGCAGCACCTGTCATGCACACATTGTTGTTTTTAGCTGCAGTGGATCAGGATCAGACATGGATCTACTCATGTGAAAGCGGGCATCAGTGTGTATACTGCAATGAGAGGATGAAGCAGAACTATCCTTCTGGTTACAAAAAGAGAGAAAAAATGTGTGTTTTCTCCTCTCCAAGTTTGATGTCAGTAAATAACTGAGGTTAAGCTGATATTTCTCGACCAGACAATATACCGCACTCCTCGTAGCCACACATAATGAGAAACAAGGTCACAAATTTGGAATATGGAAAGCATTTTCAAATTAAAATGTTGATTAGCTGGGCAATATGGATGCACCTCTCTCAGTATTGAGCCTAGAGTAATACTTTATTTGTTTATGTTAATATTCACTTATGTTAAGATTCTATACCAAAAAAATATTGTTTATACCCCATTCTGTTCTGTAGAGGTTTACTTAGAGAGAGTGTTTTAAAAAGAGTAAAGATTGTAGCACTGGGGTGTCAGGTGTGACTGCCTTACATGACACAAAACCAGGAGTAAAAGGAGAGTGAATATTGGACTTGCAGACAAGTGGAACTGATGATGTTGTGTTAATGTTAATGTGTAAGCTAACATGTTAATAATAAGAAGACTTTAATTGTGTGTGTAATGTTCATGAATGAATGAGAGAAGACTGCCACCTCTGGTGCTACATGTTCCCCAAATCCTCCTCGGTTTGAGTCCCACTAGAACCTCCTCCGCTGTTTCTGATGAAAGAAAGCCAAACTGGAAAGAAGGACGGACTGCCAGCTCGAGATCCTCTGATCCTCTTCAGCCTCTGTAGAGACTGACAAACCTTCCAGACAAAATGAGAATACTTCAATCCACAGAAAACCCCCATAAAAGAATCCCTTTCCCATCCATGCGCCAGTGCTGCTGTTCAAGGTTTCACACACACTTGTGTCTGAACACAGGATCCCCTTTGTTAAGAACCTACATGCTTATTTGCTTTTCCACGAGTCACTGACACCTTCTGGACAGTCGGTCGATATGGTCCTGTCTGACCAAATTCTCACCCATGGTTCTTCCATGTCTCTGTACGAACATGAAGTGAAACCATTCAGCTTCAAGTTGAGCACAAATCTTACCTGACATCTCTTACCTGTCAAACACTTCTTGGCCATAAATTGTATAACCAGATTGAACCGCAATCTTGCAGCCTCTCTGAGCCTGTACTGTATGTCTGTACAGTCTTGAACCTGAAGCACTTTGAGACAACCATTGTGGCTCACTGGCTCATTGTTAGCTCATTGATCAGTTATTGACTACTAACCTTGGTGATCAGTGGACCAAAGTCTTCATTGGCTCTCCATCTTTGTTTCTGAGGGAAAAGCAAGCTTATAAGATCCTAATTAACATTAATACATTAATGACTATAAGGCTTAATAATAGCATCATAAACATCTTTATGTATAAGACATTTATAAGCATTTATAAGAAACTTGTTAACAGTTTATAGACTGCTTAAGAATGTTAGTACAAGTCTTATGACTTTCTTATAATTGTTTATCTATCAATATAAACACATGTATTGAGTTGGACTTACTCATTAATCTCATTATTTAAGATTTACTAAGCTTTTTTGTTGCTTTATTAAGATGTCTTCATTCTTTATCATGCATTTATTAACCAATAAATATTGACTTATTAACAGTTAACTATGCACTAACTACAACATTAACTATGCTTCTGGGGGGTAATGGCTCTAAAGAGGGAACAATGCTAATTAAAGTCGCATACTTAATTGTGCACTTTCACACAAGAGGTGATGAGGCATTGGGTAAGGAGGACTTCTGGGTAGTGATGACACCATGTGACGGTAACGGGTTGGTGATGGGGGATTAAAGTATTGAATCTAACCCTAACCCGAACAGAAAAGTTGTACCAATGTTACCGATTAAGCCTCCAGATGCAGCATTCTTGCAACAATGATCATTCTCAGTGATCCTCTTGCATTTTACAGTGAAAAGGTTGAATGCAGCCTGAGGCCCTAACTAACTAACTGTCTGGGTTATTGGTTCAATTCCCCATGTAGTTCAATGGATTAGCTACTATTTTCATTAAGGAGATGTGTGCTTCCTTTGAATTAAAATGTCCTCCATCTGATACATGATGTTATGATTATCATATGAGTTGTTTTCTGCACAGAGAACATATGTGATAAAGTTTGCACAAAGGGCTTCTCATGTGTATGTGTCCTGAAATCGTAAGGACCCTCCTGAAAAGGTGAAGCTTTAAAGTGAGTAAGAAAATAAGAAAAAGCACAGAAGGTACTAGGAGTGCAGATGACAGCATGACAGCAGTGCAGAGTCACCCGTCTCTGTCTCTAAGCAATAATCTTCTTTCTTCCAGAAAAACATTTTCATCGTCCCGCCTGAGCACTTAAGTCATCAGTCAGACTCTACTGAAAGAAAGAAGCTTCTGCTGTCGTCTTCACAGTGGTGGACGTCCTACCAGGACCTCATCATCTTATTTAAACAACTGCTGTGCTTTAAAACTGCCACTGATTCTGTTTGACTCCCATTCATTTCATTCATCATTTTCTTTTTAAGATTGGATGGTAGGATGCTGTACGGATTGTAAAGCCCCCTGAGGCACACTGTGATTTGTTATATTGGGCTATATAAAAACTCTTTATAATTCAGTTTTACACCAGCAAATAAATACATTATTAATGCAAACATATACATTCAATGGGAGTCCTGGTGGCATATTATCTAATATAATCTCATGTTGTAGTTTTCCTTGTGATGTCCTCCTGCTGCTCAGCCTCAACTAAAAGCAGCTGCCATTAGCAAGTGTTCTTAGTTAGCAGCTAGCATGCAGCTAGCTGTCCTGTTCGCTGACTCGGCCCGGACTGGAAGAAACTCAGGAAATCTGTTTATCTCAGAGTTGAGGCAGAGCAGCCAGAGGACATCAGAGGGAAATCAATGAATAAAGTAATAAAGTTGTGTTTTTCTACAGTAGCTAACCAGTGAGATTAGCATTTTTTCAACCTAATTTTTGTCTCATTTGTGTAGCATATTGCTATTTTCCAAGATAAGATTAGTTAGTTAGCGGTGCTCACGAGCACTGGTTGCTGCCATAGACTGTATAATTAAATGTTGATGTATCTAATTATGTGTGAAGTCACCCAGAGGTTTCCGAAGAGCCGTTGTGAAGCTCAGTGTCGTTGGTTCTGGACGTCGCCATTTTGGCAATCCGGACTCGGCTGGCTCCCGGATAGTCCAAAAATGGGTAAAGAAGAAGAGAGTGTGGGTGGAACTGAGGGGGGCTGAATGAAGCCTGGTTACTGAAATACTGTCACAGCACCCAACTGTCACTCAAAGCAGCCATGCCCTTGATTATTCATAACTTTAAGCCTTAATACATTTAAACAAACATTTTCTGCTGTAAAGTTGGGCATTTTAATATGGGGTCTTATGAAGATTGACTCACTGCTGGAAACCCTTCCAGCTCCAGAAGAATGTCCAATCAGAACAAAGAGTGGCTTTTTAGGCAGGGGGGGGGGGGGTTAAAAGGACCAGTTGAACAAAAGACAGCCTTGTTTTCAGGATGCAATGAGGTCCCCATAAACGGGCCAGAGTACAAGACTCTAAATAAAAACAAATACTGTGAATCATGCAAAGCTACTCTAGTATAGCCCAAAAGTAAAAAAGCTAGAAGTGAGCATAATACGTCCCCTTTAAGTTAAAGGAAGACAAGTGTGTAAGGCTTAATTGCCCCGTCTGTCCTTGATTGCACTTTGCTGCTTTAATTGCCTTTTTGTGGACTTATTCCCTGAGCTGCTTTAAGTGCCCTTTGTCACTTTAAATGTCCTGTGCTGCCTTAAGTGCTCGGTGGAATAAAAAGGGCTTTTGTTAATCTCTGAGTAATATTGAATAATAGCAAGAATAGCTGTGTGTGTCTGTGTGTGTGGTGGCAGGTTTTAGGCATCTTGCAGATTAGAACAGAGCTTGCAGGGCTGAAACAGTTTGAAGTTTGGATCCTCTGACCGCAGTTTGAAGATCAGTCCAAGGATGACTTCTTAAAGGCCCACGGCCAGTGTGCCCTCGAGCCAAGAATTAGTTCTGAAATTCTCCTTCAGAGATACTTACTTGAACCTTTCTTCCACTCTAAAGTCATGTAGTTGATCTGGGGGGCGAGGGGTCATTTTTTCAGGTCAGCAGAGCAGACCTTTGGGGATAATATTCAGCAGAAGAGGGAGAAACAAAAGGGAAAAACATTTTTTTTCCATCAGTTTTAACTTTTAAGACCCTGATACTTGTGTTGTTGGTCAGCCTCCCATTTTAAAAAAAACCTTTACAATGATTCTCTGAATTTGCTAAAAAAAAAGAGAGACTATTTTCACTTTCTGGGGCCTGGTGCTCTCAACACTCAAGTATATATATATGGAATATGCATAACTGTGTTTTCATTAGTGTATAATGACCTGAGCCTACAGCTGGGTCACCTTCCATGGAGTCCGCCATGTTGAACCGCCATGTTTCTGCTCCCAGATGGGGCAGACCAAACACTGGCTGTAGATTGGAAGGGGAGGGTGAAGTGAAAGAGTTGCAATCACCTCCACGTGGAAAAAACTGCCTGATGAAACATACAGTGGGAAGTTCTTTTTAAAAATAATTAAACTTTTTAAGATCTTCAGTTGATCTGTCTTACTGCTGAAGGCTCACTTGTGTCTTTGCACAGAATGTGAACTGATTTAGTTGACAGCAGAAGAAAATATTGATTAATTAATTTCCAAACACCACAAACCTCATCATCTGAAAGTCTCTTGTGCATAATTCAGAAATTTTTTGACTAAAAACTTCATTTACTACAATTTACAAAGCGCCATATGTTGTCACTAGGGATTTCTGTAAGAGCAGGTGTGTTTGTTTTTTCCAAACATTTAAAATCTCACTTTTAGCCCAAACACTTATATTCCTCTGTGATTTGAACCTGTAGTGCAGAATTAGTTCAGGAAGCCTGCAGTAAAACGTAGTGTGTCCACATCTGTGCCGCCCATTGAACAGCTTCCATCGGGCTTTTTAGACAAACACATTGCTTTACTGTTGACTTCCCCCAGCGCTGCTAACAAGCAGAGCCTGCTGTCAGTTCTCTCAACATCCAAAACAGCTGGCATGAAAAGTTTCTGTTTAGGATGTCCTGTAAAATGGAGTGGCACCATGAGCTGAGCCTCTTAAAATAAAAGAAAGAACGGACTGGAACAAAAAACAAAAGGAGAAGAACCAAGTTTGGCAGCAGGTGCTTCAGAGGGGTCAAGCAGAGTTTGGAGTTGTCAGTATTTAGACTGTGGGAATAATAAAGAGTTTGAATCTGTCTGTTTGGTCCAGGCCACGGTAAAAAGATGGCAGAGATGATAAAAATACACTGCCACTGTCACAGGAAGAACACAAAAAGAGTGTGAGTGGAATTCACTCTCAAGTCGTCAATTATTGTTGCTTCAAATATGACACTGAAGATAACCTTCTACTATCGAGTCTGGATGACGCGTCTGCGACATGGTTTGGCTTTGTCATCGGCATCTTCAGATCCCACTGAAAGTTAGAAGCGGAATGTCTCCAGAGTGTGTTGCAGCAAGGTGTCCGGATGTTATTTCTGTAGAGATACCCACTGCGTCATATTAGACCATATATGGCCACTGACCAAGCTGCAGTATTTGACAACTTGGGAGTGACAACATGTCGGTATGGTTGTCACAAGATTGACTGAAAGCCTTAAAGCATTTTAAACCCAAGTCTAACAGCGGCTGTTTGGGCATGGCCTGCTAACTATTAAATAGTCAGACGTGTAAACGTAGTCTCCTAATGGTGCTGGCCAGGGAACAGGGACTCTCTCATGTTAGCCATTCTTTGTTTGCTCTGTCTTTGTCTCGACACTGTCTCCCCATGTGTCCATCCACTTGACAAAAAGCACACAGCTGAAATCCACTTTGGAGATTTGTTGCACCCCAACTTGTCCCTCTCTGTATGTGCCATAAGCGCCAAATCCCAGCTGAAAGAAGTGTCTGAAGAGGACAGGACTTGTGGAAAAGTTGTCACTATATATTGTGTATCCAGAGGCCAGGATGTCCTGGTTGACAAGGGATGTGACAGAATCACGAAAGAGGCCATTCCCAGTTGCAAACTTGCTTGGCACGATGTGTAGAGTCTGAATTCACATGTATAACATTTCTGTGTGATTCCCCACTTTACTGCCTTGGTCTTAGTGTACTTGTGGGGACCATCCTTTCATCACAAAGATGTTGTGTGTGCAGTGGTAAGTGGACAGGCCTCAGTGTCTTATGTTTTTCATACAGAGGTTTCACTGTGCTGAGATGATCATACGGGTCTGTGTTCTTCTTCTGGTCACGTCCTGCATCCTCAGCTGCACTCAACCCACTGCAAAAAGGGATCTCAACAAAGATTGAAAAAAAAAGGACAAAATAATTCCGTCAAGCATGATTTGCAATAGATTATTTTAGTTCTTTAGAAAATATATATAACTTTGTCTTAATAAGATATTACAGCTAATATTGAGCTTGATTTAACCAGTAACAAGTAACGGTCTGCATTATTTTA
>NW_023340257.1:26254331-26255058 GCF_004916995.1 Morone saxatilis
TGTGTGAGACAAAGAGACAGAGAGTGTGTGTGAGAGTGAATATATATGTATGTGAAAGGACAATGTATGTGTGTGAGAGGGCCAGAATAAATTATGTTTGTACGGCCCCTCATAGCTGTCGCTGCAGCAGAAGCTGATGACTGGTTGATTATATACATGGACTGTTATGGATTTGGACCTTTTATATTCACGTCTACACAAAAAAGTTATATTAAATGAATATATACAATTGTGTTTATGTTAATTAAATGAGTGGATTATGTCTGTTGGACATGATTCAAAGAAAATTCTGATGAAACCAACCCATGTCAGTCTAATGTGATTAAATGGCTTTTTTTCAGGTTTAAGCAATTATGTTGGATCAACTTAGTTTACTTGGGTTGGATCAACTTTATCTACTAATATTATTTTACAACTGTCAAATTAGTTAAATCAACCCCATTCAATTTAGTTGACCCAACCCAATTAAACTGGACCAACATAATCGCTTAATGCTGAAATAAAGCCATTTAAACCTGTGTAAAATGTTTCCATGGTTTAATTAAGTTCATTAAGAGTTATTTTCTTGAGTGTACACAGATGATGAAGTCAACTGTCACATGGGCAAAAATGACATTTCTGCAACATCAGCTGAAACTAATCTGTCACAGCATACACCGTACAGTGACTATTGAAGAGACATCCTAACCATACCATACTTAAATAATCTTAACAACTACATATAATG
>NW_023340257.1:26255117-26262255 GCF_004916995.1 Morone saxatilis
ATGATACACCCACTTCCTTCAATTCTGCCCCTCCTGTTCTCTCCGTCATCTCAAAGGTCAGTACTGTCAAGACAATTTGCAGCTGGTCAGCGGTGCAAATTTGTGCATCACTGTGAACTCTACAATTCATTTCAATTCAATCAGAATCACTGCATTTGTCAGCAATCAGCAACTGCAGTTGCTTAGTTGAACTAACACAATACAGCATAGAAACTTTAAAGATACGTAGAAAACACACATGGGTTTAGCAGGATGAGCAGAGGGTCAGAGATGGATAAGCGTTGGGGAGCTGGACAGCCTTTGGGACAAAGGTTGCCCTTCTCCTCTGTGTCCTGCAGCGTCCTGGGCATCGAAGCTGGCATCCTGATGGGAGCCACTCAAATGTAGGAAACAGGACATGTGAGGGGTCCTGCAAGATCCTGTGAGCTGACCTTATGCTCTGACTGGGAGTCCAATCATTTTAGAGCAGACTGCTCTGATGGCTGATGGAGAGAAACCAGCAGGTGAAGGAGAATGTCAAGATGCTCTCAATAAAGGAGTAGTAAAATGTGGTGAGGATGTCCTTGTTGACCCCAATGGAGTTGGAGGAAGTTGTGCTTCCTCAGGAAGTGCTGCCACTGCTGGCTTTTACAGAGGATCTCCTCTGTGTTGGAGGCAAATATAGATATTCACTATAGATACATCACAACTTTCTACGCACTGGTGCCCTTTTTATCTTTTTCACACATGCCACTCAAACGACTTGAGTCTGTCACTGATAAAGTGCAAATACTGCACATAGTTAGGTAGATCAGCAGCATACAAGCAGAAACCACAAAACAACAACAACAAATACCATGACATCCACGACAAGCAGACCTACAAAAGAACAACAAAACCATGGTAGCAGTGGATGGGTTTGTAGTGTATCCAACATTGATGCTGAAGACTGGCGTTCCTATTCTGTTAGAGACTTGCAATCAACATTCACCGTTTAATCAACCACAATCTTTCACTAACCTTGACTTTACCATAATTGCAATGTGCAGATATCTTAGAAAGCAACGATTTTAAAATAGAGGGTGAATAGAGGCAGTACACCACTCTGATGCATCTCTTCACGGCAAAGTGCTTCAGGCCTCATGAGGGCTGTTTAATTCTAATTAGTAATCCATTGCAAAAGTGGTGCTGCTCTGCACAGATGGATGGGTTACTGGCGGCATGGTGCTGCCCCAGGGTCATGCTTCATGTTTGATATTGATCTAAACAGTATGGTACTTTGGAGGCAATCACACAGGCTCATTTTGGCCACAGCCTCAGTGTCTGTCTGGTGAACCATCAAAGACAATGCTTTGTTAAATCCCCCTCATCTTTTTCAATAGTTCTGAACCAGGATTAATTTGAGGTTGCCAATCCTCTTGGATCTGGTAAAAAAAGAAGCATAACATACTCCACCCTGTTGCATTAGGGACTGCATTAATCAGAGTAAGTCATTAATGATTTTAGCAGCACACTTGATTTGTCTTCCTGAACTCGCTTGACTTTCGCAGACTTTGCTCCATTAGGTAACCTCCAGTAGCATATCAAGTAGTGTTTCCGCAATTGCTACCATATATACCAGAATCAACAGTAATAATGGCGACAGCAAGAAGAAAGAAATAGCACTGTCAGAATAATAGACTGAACAAAGATTCAGAGCAAGTCGCTGGAGAAAACTGGAGACTGAGAGAAATAATTAATCTGCTGAAACAGTTTAATCAGTTAGAGGAGTCAAACTCCTCCTCTGATCATGTCAGACAATCCAGTTTTAGATTTTGCAATTAGTTTCACAATTCCATTAAATACATCCCGTTTCACTGGCATTAGCCACTGATCTACTGGACTGCAAATTAAATTATACTCATTATCCTGTAATGTGAAAAATTGAATACATTTTGAAGTGCTGCATCCTCCTTCTGACCTTTTCTGTTCCCACCAACAACAAAAAAAATCTATTTATATTTATGTGCAATTGTAAAACTTTACTTAAAATAAAAAGGTACTGCTATTAAAACTGTTTACACTGTATTAAACTTTTTAAAAATAGTTTATATATGTAATTATGCAAATGTCATGTACTAAAAGTCTGTTAATTGAAAGACACATTTGAAAAGATTTTTCATTTCAATGCATGTTTGTGAATTCATATTCTCAAATGCACATTGTGTCGCCAATACAGTGGCTCAGATTTGCATATTTGTCAGCCTAATAGTCTAGCTCCACATGTGCAGTCACCAATTAAAATGGAGTTTGCTGTAGCCTAGCAGAGCAAGATAGTTACCCGCTGAATTACTTTTTAATATTGGCAAGTGGAGGTGGAGTAGGAGCCACATGAACCATGCTGAGTGCAAAGATAAGAAGTGTTGAAATCAGTATCTATGTGCCAATTACACAGGGTCATTTCTCCACACAATCTTTACAATTAAGTGCTTTCACTGACTAGAATGTGCAGTTATCACACATCCCATCATACCTCATTGTACCCTATAAATCTTGGTCCAGGCCTGCTGGTGCAGAGAACAGTCTACAATGTAAAATGTTCATGCAGCACTTCACAGAAAACTCTTCAGGCCTCATGAGGGATTCATTGTGATCAGTAATCCATCTCAAAAGTGGTGCTGCTCTGCACAGATGGACGGGTTACTGACGGCATGTAGCTGCCCCAGGGTCATGTTTCATGCTCGATATTGATCCAAACAATATGGTACTTTAGAGGCCATCACACAAACTCATTTTTGCCACAGCCTCAACGTCTGTCTGGTGAACCACAGAGCCTGGAGCTGTGAGGTGAGGGTATGTACAAAAGTTCATGTAATGTGTTGTTTATCTGAAGGCCCAACCGGCCAGATAGTCAAGTCAAGGCTTTTTAAGCTTGACACTGGGCGGTATCTTTCAACAAAAATGATCACGGTTAATATTCCATTAATTTCCTGATTGAAAGTTTATTATCAGTCTAACTGTAGCTCCTTTATCTCCACCTACCTACACAGACACAAGCTGAATTATTCATTTGAGCTTAAGAGTGTGGGACAGAGTTCAATAGTGACACTACCACAGGCGTGAGATATGGGCCATCATAATCTCATTTGCTTTAGGTAATTACACCAATGTATCACAATGAATAAAAAGATAAGGTATTAATTGATGTTTGAATGTGACACGCAGAAGCCTTCAATCAAGAGGTTCACAGTGGATTCTTGATATCTCCCCAACAAAAAGACCAGTCCTAACAAAGGCAAACATAGACAACAAGTCACAGGGAGCTAAGTGATAAACTGTTTGTGTGTATGTGTGTGTGTGTGTGTCGTTGTCAGGTGTATTGTGCAAAGGAGAGGTGATTCCTCTTCTCTCTTATCTTGTTGTTCTCTTGTCTCTGACAGCCAGCTGTCTGCTGCAGAGCTGCTCCAACACACACACAAACACAGGACACACATATAATGTAGGCAGATCCTTTGATTCTCCTACACACACTCACTGTGATATACTCACCTACACACACACACACACACACACACAAATAAAGCACTGCAGGAAGGAGTGCTAGAACTGGAAAGTAGTAGCCGTGGAACACAATGTATCTGTGTGTTTTTTGTGGAGGTGGATCTTCAATTTCTTACGTGCTGCGTTCCTGCTGTCAGGTCTAAATTCAGGGTCTAGCTTTCAACTTTACTAAGTAACTAAAGTTATAAATACCGTAAGATAAAATTATGATCTGTAATCAGCTTTTGTTGGCCAAGATGGCAGTTTTGAGTTACAGCCTAATTGATGTTCACAACCTGTAGCTGAAACCTGAAGGTGGGAAGAAAAGCTTATTAAAAATGCACACGACACACCGGAAAAACAGCAGGAACCGCTGAACTTTTGCACCTTATTTCTCACAAGCTACTTGCTTGAAATATTCTATGCTGATTCCATTCTGACAAACAAGCTAGCTGTTAATACGAATAAAATTAAATAAAGCATCACATTGTCATCACAAAGAAAGCCTTATTTATTTACATTTATTAATCAGAGCATTTAAAATCAGCAAGGGGACCCGCTGTTTGAGGTTTACAGCTCCCTATCTCTGTCTATGTCCTTTCACTCCCCCGTTTCCCTTCTGTCTGCAGACTGCTACAATGAGGGAAGGCTGGAATTACAGTCTAAAGTAATACAACCACAAAAGCTAAGCAGCAGCAAAATGCCAAAAAAAGACGCCTCTCACTGTAAAAAGTGCGTCCTATCAGATCAAGGCCTTAGAAGCTGATCTAAGTGACGTGTTCTGTCTGTCTGTCCATCTCCTCCACTCTGTTTCAGTTCTGTGGACAGCGCCGCAGCTACACACGATCCTTCATTCAGCCACAGGTTACTCATTTCACAACACAAATGCACGCTTCCTTAGCTGTCAGGCTTACAGTAATCACTCGTCTTTACAGATTTTCATAGTGGCAAAGAAGGAGCACGATCCAATCAAATAGGTGGACGGATGCAGCCATGTATGTAAATCACACTCTTAACAAACGTGATTTATTTGCTCATCAACACAGGAGCATTTCAGCCTCAGCCAAGCGTAAAACCTTTTCTGCAATATTTAGAATTTCCAGTGTTTCTCAGATTTTTTTATATAAAAACTGCTGGATGAAAACATGTTTTCTTTGTGTGTGTGTGTGTGTGTGTGTTTTCCTGGGAGGTCTTTTACTGGAGTGAGTTACACACACACACACACACACACACACACACACACAGTGAGATCGATACACACTCACACACACACACACAGGGAGGAGCTGTCAGGGCTGCAGAGTGCTGATGCTGGCAGACAGCTCAGTGTGAGACAGCAGCAGTCTTTGATATTGAGATATGAGGTCACCGAAGGCGCACACACACAAAGACATGAACACTTACCTGCACACCAGAACACACAACATCCACACAAAGAGAAATCTGAAACTTTATTTACATGCTTACACACACACACACGCTCAGAGTGAGTGAGTTTGACAGGCTCCTGACAGACAGCTGACACTCTCTTCTCCACTTGGATGTGATGGTTGAAATGGGCTGAGAGTTTCTTACAGATAACACCATTCTTATGAAACTCACTGTTAGCTGCACGAGCTGCAACTGTTGCTGTGCACGGATTTCAAACCTGTGCACGGCTGAAAGTTAAAGGTTAACATGTACTCTACAAACTTTTAAACTGAGCTTGAAGTGGAAACTGGACCTTAGTACCAGCAGGACAGCTGAGCCAAGGTCACACTGAACTAGTCAAATCTCACTGGTCTGTTTTAATAATAATATTATCCATCACAGTGCAAAATGTCTTGAATCAGAATCAGGTTTACTGCCAACAGGTTTTCACATACAAGGAATTTGCCTTGCTGAGTTGGTGTATAACAATTAAACATAGAAAAATATAAATACACAATATAAAAGAGAATATGTACAATATTGTCAAATACTTAAATAACTGAGTGAACAGCTGTACAGGAATGTGGAAAAAAATTTACGAAGTTAGCAGTGTGACATATAAATGTGATATTTTCAATGTGCAAATATAAAATGTGAGGAAAGTGCATTACTGTAACACATGGCTTCAGGGTGGGTGGTGGGTGTAAGAGTCAGTATCATCAGTCACTAATCAGTACTGAAGCGTGGTCTCAGACTGCAGTCAACTCTGGAAGGGCTAATTTTACAATAACAACATCCTCAGGAGATCCTTCTAGTGATTTTATGGATTTTGTTTCTTGTGAAAATTTAGCCAAAGTGGTTTGATACAACGGGGCACGTACCTTTAGGTGTGAACCTACCTGTGTGTCCAGCGACAGCATAAAGCTACTTTCATCCAACAAACTCTGAAGAAGCCACTGTACACTGCAGCACTCAGCACCAATCAACAGACAAGAGTGAATATTGGACTTGCACTGATCAGTTGGACACAAACACAAGTGGGTGAAAATCACTTATAGCACTAAAGAGATGCATTTGGTCTACTACAACCATTTCAAATGTTTTAAAAGTAGAACATTGTGTTAGTCGAGTGCGCATAAATATCTGAAAAGTTGACACTCTGATGGATGATGGATCTGTGTATAAGGTAACTTCCTTGAACGAGTGCGAGTTGTTTGTTCTGTGACAGTTTTCCATCTGCAGCAGCTGCAAAGTGAAGTTGATCCGCCGTAGAAGCAGAACCTGCTGTCGCATGCGAGCACCGACAACCATCTGCCTGCCGCCACCAACACAAGTCACATGACTCCTGGCGATATTTCTCTGGATGCTGCTGCATTTCATACTCAACACTTCCTGCACTGATGTTTCACATTAAAAGTCTTTTAGCAGCTCAAAGGGCATAAGACACCCGGTTCCAGGTAGGTTTTTCATTTGAAATCGTGTCTGATCCTCTGAACCCCACAGCCCCTACACCACCCCTCCTCACACATCCTGTCCGCTACTCAGCTCTTCAGTTCCCATCCGCTACTTGAGGTTGCGCCCGTCAGTACACATGTCCTATCATTCATGAACCTTGATATTGATCAAGGCTCGCAGTGTAACACTAGTTCTCTGGCTCATAGCTGAGCCAAAGCGCTCTATGAGCAAAGGGAACCAGAAATATCTCCCACTGTTAAATATGGTTTGTCCTATTTACTGGAGCATTGAACAATGTTTCCATTGCATTAGAACCTTATGAGATGGTAATGATTCTTCCAGATATAAGGAAGGACCTCAGGTGTTACCAGAGAATAGTTATGGCTGGTGAATTTTGATTTCAAAATGCCTTAAAATATCAAATAATGACCATATATATTATTTTTTTGGCAAGTGGCCATGGTATGAGCTGTCATGGCATTAATGGACTTCATGGAAGAAGCATGTAGGACAGTCCTGGCCTCCATGTAGTTCACCTTAAAGGGCGTTATCCCTTACACTGTGTTTTTTCTCTATCTATTTATCTTCTATCTTTTATTAGACTTTTAATTAATTCATTGTTTTCTTATAATATCTTTTATTATTTTAATATCTGTCTAATAAAGGGAAAAGTTGAAGTGTTACAAATAGTTTTACCCAGGCTGTGTTGATGTCACTGTTTTTGTACATGACTGCTGTGCTGGTCTTTGATCAACAACAACACACACACACACAC
>NW_023340257.1:26262278-26262853 GCF_004916995.1 Morone saxatilis
ACACCTACACACACATACACACACCAGAACAGCAAATAGACCTCAAAGGCTGTTGCAGAACACAGCCAGCGCAGCGTTGAGACGAAACGTATCATTCAGCCAGAAAATCACTGGAAACCGGTCAAAACACTTTCACACTGAACGCACCCCGGGTGAACCATTACATGACTACTGGTGGAGAAGGAAGGAAGGGAGGATTGATTGACAACCATGACTTTCCAAATGAGACGCTAAAGATTTTTTTAAACACACACACACACACACTGTGTGTGTTCGACCTGTATGTCTATGTAAAGGGAGTCCTTTACACACACACACACGTACACAGGTACATCAGGCTGCTGCAGCTTTTATTGAGAATTATACAGTAGAGCTGGTGGGCGGAGACATGGAATAGTATGTTGACAACATGTTATTAGTGTCGGGTGTTATGCTGCTGTGCTAAAAATATGTTCAGAGGTACAGTAATACACTTTATTCCCTCTGACACAGTCATATAGAGGTGAAGTGACTTGAAGAATACACTATGGACTACACTTACATTATTACATATAGCACCTTTCCAGTCTTCTGAC
>NW_023340257.1:26262945-26264934 GCF_004916995.1 Morone saxatilis
GCATCTTGCTCAAGGACACTTTGACATACAGCAGGAGGAGCCGGTGATGGAACCAGCAACCTTCTGATTAGTAGACGCCCCGCTCTTCCTCCTGAGCCACAGACTACTTATATGTGTAACTTTATTTGTGTAGTACTGTGTATCATCTACCCTTAAATGTCATAAAAAATAGATTTGTCATCAAGCATCCCCCAGAGTAGTTTTTCTGATTCTGATTCTGATTCAAGTTTTCAGTACAAGTTCAAACAGGAACCAACTTAATTATTCTGTTTTCTTCAGTGGGTGCAGTCTTTTCAGGCTTTTTTTAACCAGCGTTTTGTGACACCCTGTAGAGTTTTTGCCCACTAATGACATTATTTAACAATCTTCTTGTAAGTCCCCATTTTGTTTGTGCCTTATGCACATGCAGATCTGCAGGGCCTTGGTTCTTGTGGATGGGATGTGTTTGTTGCAGACAGCTGGATTAATACAGAAATATCTTTGTTGTCACCCATACTGTTAAAAGCTGTAGATCATTGATGGAGCGTCCCAGTTCACACCTTGAGCAGCATCTTCGATTGATGAAGCAGATCATTTAGAAATCGGACAGCTGTTTCCCGTGCAGGTCTTTAACAAACACCAACTCTTCATCTAACCCACAGCTTCCAGTGAATTACATCCTCCTCTCCAAACGCGGCCCTGCGATGATGTTTGATCCTTTCGGGGCCAGGAGTTAATGGAAATCTCAACCTTTTAATGCGATGAATGAACAAAGTTTCAAAGGCAATGAGGAAAGAGCGCATTGCCTTCAGAAGGATGGAGAGAAAATCGATGCGGAAAGCGGTGCTGGCAGCGAGGAGCACAACAGTGATGGCAGAATAATGTCGGTCATAATTGCTAGATGGAAGCACTTTGCAGAACAGTGGTGAAGGTGTTTGCTAAAGGGTGAACTGTGGCTTTAACTGCAGCACTTTGAGCTGCGAACCAGACTAAAAATAAAACTCATCAGTGTGTAACAGCCTGACTGCCTGTCATTGCTTTTTGTCATATCAGTGAGAGTAACGATACGACCGAATGGAAAAACACAAAAAGCTTGTGTGTGTGTGTGTGCGTGAGCCCTCTCAGCGCACAGGCACCTCTCACCTAAGATGACAGCTCCACAAAAAGGGGGATAACGAGCAATTAGAGTCGTCTCTGTTCGTCCAATCAGATCCAAATTAGCATGAAACACGATTACCAGCTAAAAAACTACAGAGTAGGGCCCGCGATGACTCAAATGAGAAATGATTTCACTGCCGTACCATGGTTATAATACAAATGAATTTTAAGGCGGCAAACAGCAGTCCCAGAGCAGCTCTGTGAGCTTCCGGCGAGACGTTTATTCACAGGGATGATTTACGCAGCTGGATTCAGGCGAAAACGCTAACGTGAAGCGGGGAGAGGGTGGGGGCTGTTTGGTTTATTCATCTGCTCAGCAGTGAGATTACATTATGTTCAGAGTTTTTGTCCTTTTTTATGGAAGAACTGCTGCAGATAACCATAGGAGGTATTAAAACTGGAGACTAAAAAATTTACAAATTTGGGCCGTTTTTTCAAATAAATGACGGCAGCTTCGCAGTCAATGGAGACCAGTGTGCTAAAATAGTAAAAAGAAAAACCACAGAAGGAGAAGACTTCCAGAATAAAAGCATCCTGAAAGGATGGCAACATAATCCCCCCCAAAACACTACAACCCTATTGTTCATAAGCAACTCACTTGAATTAGAAAATGTATTTTGTTGGAACCATAATGGAGAATATTTTCACATCACAACATATTTGATTTGTTTTTGATGAAGTGCATATGTGTTTGTGCATGGCAACTTGAGTATCAATAATGTCTTAATGGAAAAAACACTCGGTTATGGTTTGGGAAAAATCATTTTTAAAGCCTAGAACTTTGATTCTTTGGATAAAAGCAGCTTGTACCGCCTCAATTCATTGATTTCAGGAGGAATCAGACATTGAGAG
>NW_023340257.1:26265003-26266074 GCF_004916995.1 Morone saxatilis
GTTTCATAACCAGGTAAAAACTCCAATCAACAGTGTCATGAAGCACGAGATGACAGCATTTCTCTAAACTTGACCACATTTAAGTCTGGCTGGCTGCAATATCATGTCATTTATTGTCTCACTACCTGAGACTAACTCTGTTTTTCAGTCAGAAGCAATATTAAAAACTGTGTGTTTTATGTATTATTTGCTTATTTAAGGTTTCAAGGACTGAAGGATTTATAAATTCATATTCAAATTCCAGAGAGTAATTTTATTTGTAACTTAAGGCGGCCTTGAACTGCTTGTGCTTTTAACATTCAGTTCAAAAACTCCATTTGGCAAAGGCCACCTGTCAATCACCCAACATTTCACTTCTTATGCATCCTAATCACACATCTCTTTTGTTAATAAATATATTCTTTTGTCACTCAAAATCAAACCACACCGTGCTACTTATGTATTTTTCACACTCCAAACACCATTAGCAAAGAGCAGCTTCAATTCATCACTGACATTCTTTGTATAAAGTCTATTTCGTGATTTTTATATTCAAAAGTGAAGACCCCATCACCAAAGAGCATCCTCCAGTCAGTGGCAATATGTTTTATTCTTAGTTTGACACAAAGACCTTGGTGAGGTGCAATCAGAGCACATTAAGTGAAAATATTTTCAATAATAAAACAGTTTTTGTTTCTTCATGAAGCAAAAAAATAGGTGGGAGATAACAGATGGACTGACCTTGTGACTGGAGAGAAGGTTTAAATCCTGGGAATCTGAACACAGAAATTAAAGGTTACTGTACAGCATGTGCTGTTGTAGATAAACTGAGCAGGGTTTGAATACAGTACGCATCTCATCTGTGTCTATTAAGCCTCGGTGTCCTGTTCACAGATTAAAGTCATTTCCAACTCCCCCTGCTTCACGTCCCTTCCTTCCCTCCCTACCGTTCTGAAGCCTCGTGTTTGCCGTTGTGGTCGTCACCATGACAGTCTGTTGGAGCCAGTGGAGGAAACAATGGCGGCTCGCCTGCTCACACAGGATCTGGTATTCCAGCTAAACAATAAAATCTGTTTGTGAACAGATTTGAGG
>NW_023340257.1:26266174-26267255 GCF_004916995.1 Morone saxatilis
GTCGCGATTACAAGACAAAACGAATGCACCATTAGATGCCATTAGCTCATGTAGCTAACATTAACCTTACTCCCTGTGGCTGCATTCAGTCGCTGTCTGGACCTGCTGTCCACTGAGAGCGTCCAGTCGCAGTCACCTAATGGGTTCGCTATATCTGCTGAAATGTAGGGACGTAACACACACAGCGCTATCGGGTACCGCAAAAGAGTCAACCCTTTGTGGACGAAGTTATTTTAAACAAGATTAAAGTTAATGTCTTCATATTTGACTATTTATGCACTTTTACTTATTTTCAAGCATAAATCTGCTAGTTAGAAAGGCTTGTCGAGGCAGCTGTGTGACATGCTTGCTGTGTAGCTTGCTGTGCTAAAATGAGAACATGATGGCTGCAGAGCATCTGGTGACTCTGTTCATGGTAATACATAAGCATTTTGCATATTTCTGCAAACCGAGGGAGGTTATGCTGTTGCCATGTTTGTGCCTTGCATAAAAGGGCTAAAAGACAGCACCAGGAGTTGGAAACACTAGACTATGGTAGACAAAAATAATAAAAAATAAAGAATACATTGCATTTTTCATGTGCAACACAGAACAAAACAGCACAGACGTGACACGTTGATGATTGGGTAAAAATAAAAAAATAGCAGGCATTATATCCTCACTACAGTGAAAGTAAGTAAACAAACAAGCTTACAGGAAAACTTGTTTTCAAGAAGAAAACTGACAGAGACAGGCTAGGCTGGTTTAAGAAACCCTTGCCATAAGGAAGAAGACAGCGTAGGTCCAATATGTTCTAAGTAAGGTTCCCAAACCTAACAGAAAGTTATATAGTTATTTTTATTGGGAATACAGTCCACTATGAGATCGTGCCACAGCTTTGCAGAATGTTCTCACTAGCGGAAAAAGTTTAAGTTTAATATTTATGATATGACTATCTGGAAGTCAAAGCAGGAGGCACACACACTGTTAAACAGCTGACTGTTACAGTAAATTACTGGCTACCAGATGCAATATTGTCATAGCAGGTTACTGTACGTACACACAGTAAATTACTATTACTAGGCACTGTACTTTCACAGTA
>NW_023340257.1:26267307-26280912 GCF_004916995.1 Morone saxatilis
CACAGTATACTGTGACTTCACCGTACTTATGCCATATTACTGTAATTGAGCGTTAAGCTGTTGGAGAAATGCAGTATTAACACTGTAAAAGTAATGGAACAGTAAATGTATGATTTTCTGTTTATCAACTATTATAATTGATAATAATTTGGAGTCATGCTTTAAATGTGAACATGTTCTGCTTTATTTAGTCCTCTATTAAAGTAAAAAAAAGTATATTTGGGTTGTGGACTCATCTGAGGACATCATCTTGGGCTTTGGGAAACAGTTCACCATTTGCTAATATTTTATAGACCAAACAACTGATCTACAAATCGAGAAAATAGGTGTCACCTACAACTTACAGTAAAGTAGGAGACACCTTGAATTCAGCAGTTCAACTTTTGAAATGAACAACTGTATTCATAGATTCTGTTTGTTTTTGTTTCATGGGTGGGAGGGAATAACTTGACAACAAGACATATTTCCTAATCAACACTGTTTTTTAATGTCTTCAAACATGTCTGGGGGGATCTTTAAGACATTCAGACACCTCCAGGTGAACATTATTAATTTGTTTAATAAAACTGAAAAGTGAAATATTAAAAACACACATGTCACCCTTAACACTGTAACAAGCTGTTTGCATGTCTTGCCTGTCACACAATATCTACACTGACATCCATTCACAGTCCATGAGTTTCCTGACGAGTGGTCACACTTTCTGGTTGATGTGCCTATGTGCCTCTTTGACTTTGTGCCCGTCTCTGGATTAACACCCAAGACACACCTTAAAACAAAAAGGCCAAGAGAAAAGCTGTTAGTTTTATTCAAGACCCCCTGACACCAAAAATAACAAAAAGTTGTTCCACAATGGCAGACCTGCAGCTTTGTACCTTCACACTGAATGTAATTGCCAAAGTCAGAGTTACACTCACAGCAGAGCAGAGCCGCTTTAGCATCTGTTTTACTTTGGAGAGCAAGTGTGTGATGTCAAATACATGTTTTATTACTAAATGGGAATGAAGACAGCACAAATATTTTGGCCTCGAGTACTCTTCAGTGTGCTGTTATTGATATTCATACCAACAATCAAGGGAACAGTTGATAATAATAAAAGATTTTGTAGAATGGTAGTATTGTAGGAGCTAGTTCCTGTTGAAAAAAGATGTTGGGAATCAATCTTAAACCAAGATTGATTTTATTGAACAGGAAAAGAGGTAGGACTGCTCAAACAGTGTCCACAGTGTCCTCTTAAGACAGCATGATGTCGGTCCTCACTCAAACCTCAGGGGATTCCCACAAATCCTGAAAAAACTGTAGATTTAGAGAGTTTTCCATTCATGGAAACATGGAAATTGATTAAAAGATGCCTCGGATTGCTGATGTATTTAGTTTGAAACTCGGCTGTTGGTAAAATACCCTGCTTGGTAAAACACTTGAGAGCGGAAATGAAACCAGCTTGTAGCATCTAGTCTATTACCAGTAAATTATATGACCATTTGTAAGCAAGTGATACCCTGTATTGTCAGGAAAACACCTGAAAAAGATCCTGGAAAAAGATTTCCTTTAAAAAAAGAGTGGGAACCTTGCCTGACCACACACACTAATCAGCATTGTATTTACACCCACTGTTCTCCTGTGCAGAGCTCCATACGCAAAGGGAGGTGTTTCCCCTCCAACAACTCCGCTTCAGGCTCATTTTAATTTCCCTTCAACACAAAGTTAGCAGCACTAACTTTCAGAGAGAGGTGGAGAGCAGGTGGACGGGGCCAGAGAGAGAGGAGAGACAAAAAGTTAGGGGGGAGAGAGGAAGGGGCTGCGAGGGAGAGATAAGGAGGATGGACGGAGAGAAGGTGAAAGTGACAAACATGAAGGGAGGTGGAAAAGAAGGAGAGGAAGAAGAGAGAGACTTGTCTTGTTAAGCACATCACGCTGTTTTCTCAGAGTTTGACAAGTGTTCCACCATCTGCACACTTGATTCCCTCTCTCTGTTCCCCTATCTTCTTCTTTTTATCCACCATCGCTCCACCTTGCCTGCATCTCTCCACCTCCCCTCCGCCTCCTCTTGTTGTTTTTGTCTCTCCTCTCACCTAATTCCCTCTCTTGTCCTCTCTCAAATCCCATTTGGGTCGTATTTGTGGGCGTGCATAAAACTTTTTTAAGGTGTGTACTTGTAATCTTTTTTTCCATTGTTTCACACGACCCATTCCTTTTTTTTCTATCTCCTGCCTCATTATTCAAAGGTTCTATATTTAAAAGTCTGAATCATTTCACGTATTACTGTTGGCAATGTGTTAACACGTTGTAACGTAACTTAGAAAAACGTTATCACTAGCAAAACACTATCTGAGTGGATATGTTAGCTGGCCAACGTAGCATAACAAGTTAACATGAGGCAAATGTATGTATTATAGCAAACGGTGTTGATTTGAGCCAACAATAAATGATGTATGACACAACGCTAACTATTGGTTTTTAGGATTGATGCGAGGCCAACTAGTTAACTGGGGTTGGTTGTTTCGGGGTGTTGGCTGATTAGGTGATTTTTAACTGTAAACTAGTTAATAGCATGGAGTTAATTGTCCAATTAAAATATATGAACATTGCAATTAATAATGTTATTCTAAATATGATTGTAATTTATTTTCCAGCGTTCATTCTAGTCTTTGTTAACAACGGTTTAATTTTCAATGGCAGAGAGGATTACAGATAGATGGATGAAGCCACCTGTTTGTGTGTGTGTGAGTCCGTCACTGCGTAAACAGAATACAACCCTGAGAGGACACACACTGTTTTACAGGCTGCTGTTTCACTCACCTGCCAGCTCAAAACTGACATCTTCAGCAGGCCGGATCTCAGTATTTATAGTGGGGACATTTGGTATTCACACTATGCATTCACATATATTCGCATATAACCCAGCAGTGCAGGTTATTAAACCTTTCTCAGCCCAGGAGCCCCGACTGTATGCATTTATCCTCATCTTCCTCTGGGATGTAAGCTCATTTAAACACTCTTCTTTGGCCATGAACAGAAATGAGGAAGGGACTGAGACCCATTTTGGCCCTCGACCCAGGAGAGCAGAGGAAGTTTTTGGTAATAAGCATAACAGTAAACTAATTAATAGCAAACATTAACAGCAAAATAATAGTAATCATGCTTGAAAGACGTTAAAGACCTGAGTGCTTTATTGATCTGCCAAAACTACGTCTGGCACATGGCGTACACTGTGTATGTTCCCCACATTTTTACAGAGCATTTCACTTTGTTTTGGACATTTAAAGGACCAGTGCGTAGGATTCAGTGGCAACCAGCAGTAAAGTTGCAGATTTGCAACTGTTTGAATACAGCTCAGTCTTCCAAGCATCTAGGAGAAACTATGGTGGTCGCATTAACTCACCCCAGCTAGTGCTAGTGTTTGGTTTGTCCGTTCTTAATGTCAAGTGATTATACACTAATGAAAACATACCTATGGATTTTATATTTGTGTCAATAGATCCCGCTAAATGTGACACACTGGACCTTTTTAATGGGTAAAAAGACAGATTTATTCCCCTCAGGAGTCATTAGAGTCAAAAAAAGAACTAAAAGTCAAATTACCAGAAAGGTAACTCACCTCAAGGTGGAAAAAAGTCGACATTTTCAAAAAGTAGTTGGCAGGTGATTGGATGAACCATATTTTTATCATTGACTTTCACTGGTTCTGTTTTCAGTTCTGTTTTTTTTGCTCTTGCTCTTTCAACAAAGAAGAAGAATCTCCAGTTCTGATATAACTGATGCTAGCAGCATGTCCGCTAACCTCTATACCAGCTGCCATTGTTGTTTTTGAGCATGCATCGTCAAAAACACAGAGTGTTAAACCAGCTTATGCCATAGCTGCCAGTTGTTCCTCACAGGACGCTGATTGGTCCCAACCACTGTGGTTGGGCACAAGCTTGAAGCCTGGCGAGATGTGATTTTGTGAGTGCTGCTGCCTAACAAAGTAAATAAGAAACCAAAGTTGGCTGTCTTTGGGTCTCTAACCCTGGCTCGTGGAGTGAAGTTTCAACAAGCAGAGCTTTATATAACAATATTCACAACCCATTTACAGCCTAAAGCCTCAAACATAAACACCATCCTGGTTGAAGCCTGGGCTGTAAAATGAATAAAACATAGTTCCACTCCACTACAACAATATAATTCAACTATCATATCATAAGGGAAAAACCTCCTTGCCTTTCTGCCATAATAATTTCATATATTCCCCTTATGGACGCCCTGCACAAGGTGTGTGTGTGTGTTGTGGTCTCTTTTGACATGGCGTCTCTTCAAAGCCAGAGAAAAGGTCCCTGCAGGGGGATCAGCAGATCAAAGTCCGTCATGTCCGGTGGCTACAGGCAGGAGGGGAGGACGGACACTCGTGTCCTGCCGTCTACTCTCACCAGGACGACACAGCAGGACAACCCGGCTCAGAGGAAGCTGCACATTCTCCATTCATGCAGCTGTGGGTGGTCCCTGTATTCAGCATCACTGGTTCGATCCCACAGCCTGCTGCTGTGTTACAATGTGAGCACTAAATGTTATAAATTATATATGTTGTTGTTGAGAGGCATTCTGGCCATTAGTGTACAAGAAGTGAGTGTACTTTGACTTCTACAGGAAACGACAAAAGGCCTTTTCTGATTAAACTGTATGTAAAGAAGCCAGAATTATTACTTTGTTTCCTAAACTGATGCTGGAGTCATCTCACCAGTTGCACGTTCGGTCTTTTCCGGTTGTAAGAATTGTGTTTTCTATTATTGCATTTTGGGAAGGAAAACTCATAACACAGATTGAGCATTTAATGTTCAAAGGCACAGAGGTAGAAAAGGGTAATTTAAAAAAAGTGCTCTCTCTGTGAAAGTGAAATGCAACAGAATTCTGAGAAATGTTACTGGTTTAACGTGAAAGTCAAAATAACTTTATGATCTTTATGGGAGTGCATGTCATCCTGTGCCTGCTGCCGGCCAATGATGAGGCCAGCAACCCTCTCTCACATGCAGATACACATTTACACAGGGATCATGCTCTTTGAGGAACACTCAACAGTCTGGTTACACTTCGCTAGAGTCGAAACATGAAGACTCTCTCCAAACGTGTAGCTAAAGTATTTCTCTGGTAGAGAATTTTAAGTATTAAAAGTTACATTAGCCAGCTGACTGTTAAGGTATAAATATGGCTGCAGTCACAAATTCAATCTGTAAAGGTCAGAACATTTAAAGGGGTTGTTCAGAAAATCAGTTTCAGTGTGCTGAGAGGTCCTGTCAAAAGCATTTAGGCAGTGTAGCTGCTAAATTGCTAGGCCACAAGAAGTCTATGTAGCTATGTAACTTAGCAAGTTACTGGTGTTTTTTTGGTCAGTGTCTTATCAGTAGAGCATAACTGCAGATTTGAAAAGTGCCAGATGGTTTGTTATACAGAACCATATGGGAAGTCATTGCTGGAAACTGCTTGGATAATGGTAAGTATCACTGCATTCTATGTGTATGGCCAGCAGGGGGCAGCTGGTTGTAATGAAGCACAGACACCATGCAGTCTTGTGAGATTTATTAGCTCAGTAAACAGTTTCCTAATGGGTTTTTGGTCTCAATCTCTAGTTTCAAGTCTGGTGGCAACCATAATACTAAACTCTGGAACACAACTACTGATAGCTTTAGCTTTTTTCTACATTTAAACAAGTAATAAATTTTTATTTGCTAAAAGATAATTATTTGCCAGTGTTGGAACGAGAAGCTGCAATAATTAGACATTAGGATTGGGACATTATTACAAGTACTAGATGCTCTGGCTTTGGGGCCATCTCAGCCTTTGGGCCCCTGGGCCTATGCTTACTCAGCAAATCTGGTGATCCATTTAGGATTGTAGGTGTATTGTCCTGCCCTAAAATTAGGGTACGTTCAACCACTATGGATATAAACACACGTTGGAGTACGTAGAGTTATTTGGTTCATTGCCTTTAGATGTGAAATCGCAGTATAAATATCAGAATGTGTGTATATAACGTAGACTACTATATTTCTATGAGGTATGAACAGTTCAACAGTCAGTGCAGTCGACTGAGTGGAGCTCTGTTGGAGTCAGCCATGCCAATTTGTTACTTTCCTCCCTTAAACACACACAAACACACACCTAGACATACTGACTTACACACACACATACAAACTCCTCGGACACACACACACACACACACACACACACCTACACACTCCCTACAGCTTCAATTTGTTCTTATTTGTGTTCGGAGATGAGAAGGCGGGCAAAGCGATACGGATGGATGGACGGCGGCGCGGACAGAGAGCGAAGGGAAGAATGAAGGGAGGGAAAAAACGGGCTGACGGTTAAGTGTATACATTATTCATGTGGGAATAAATGCTTCGTTCATAACCGCGGTGACATCACCATCCATCAGCCCGCCTGCCCTCCTCTTCCGGTGTGTGTGTGTGTGTGTGTGTGTGAGCATCTGCATTTGTTATAATTTGGCTCCATCAATTTTATTTTTTTTTTCAGTTTTGGACCACTTTTCTTCTTCTACCTTTCAGTCACTGTCTTCCTCTTGCCTCCATCCTGGCATCCATTTGTCCTCCCTGTTATGCGTTGACCCAGAAGTCCGTGACACCGCCTTCATCAATTTGTCTGTCCATCCATCCCTCTATCCATCCATCCCTTTTATATCATCCATTATTGAGGGTTCTTTTTTGGACAACTTGGATATCACTTTGTTTCTTTATTCACCAAATTGTCCATGATGCCCCCTTTATCCATCCGTCTTTCTGTCCATCCCTCCATACTGCCTCACTTTTTTTCTCTTTGGCAATCACTTTACTTTTTTTTTACAATCTCCATCGTGGGGAACCATTGTTGTTTGAGTCATTATATTGTGTATCTGTATATCACTCATATACCCGTCCATTTCCTTGGTTGTCCTAATCGTTCGTGACACCCACTTTATCTGTCATCACTCCGCTCTGGATTTTTGTGTTATTTTCTTCCTTTTTTGGATCATTCTGGACTGCTAACCAATCAGTGCTTCGTTGCTCATTAAACAGTGACCAAGTCGTCCATAACATAACATTTTTTGGACTGCTTCACTTTTTCCATCCATCAAACCAATATGTTGGTTTCTGCAAGATTGTTCCGGTTCAACAGTGACCGCGTCAACCACGACACCGCTTTCATCTATTTTTCTTGTTTTTGACAATCGCTCCCTTTATATTTTTATTTGGTTCATTTTTGGTCGCTTCTTTTTTTCTCTCCATCATAGAAACCACTCATCATTTCAGTCATTATACAAAGACCGATTTGTCTGTGACACCCCCTTTTTATCCTTTTGTGCATCCGTTCCTTTTTCATATTCGGGATCAGCTTCTTCCATCTGTCAATCACTTTCTTCCTTTCTCTCTATAGAGGTAATCAGGTGTTGTTATCATATAATGACCAGTTTGCCAGAAACACACCCTTCATCAATCCATCAATCCATCAGTCCATTCCTTTTTCATTTTCACATCACACATTTTTTGATTGCTATACTTTCTCTTTATGCCAGCTTTCTCATCTCCACGGTAACCATTTATTGTTACACTCACTATCGGTGACCAAATTTCCTTCATCACTCCAACAGTTCATCCACTTTTCTCTCCATTACAGTAACCGATCACACTTCCTGTTTTTATATGTTTACGACGTCATCTGTAACAACCCCTCCATCACTTTTTTTTGTTTAGTTTTAGACCCGCTCGTCTTTTTTCTCTCCCTTACGGTAAGCTGCTGTCACAGTTATTATATGGTACCCAAATTGTCCATGACACCCCCTCCATCTTTTTGTCGTCCCTCAAACAGTCCAGTGCTTTTGAAGGGTGGGGGTTTGTTTTATTTTGGACCACCTAATTCTTTTGCTACTCCTCTCCATCATCCAACATCATTCCAGTTCATTATACAGTGAAGTCATCTGTACCACTCGTCCATCCCTGCATCCCTTTATCCGATCCTCCACATACTGTCCATCTGTTAAAGCTACTCAATCTCGGAACACATCATTCGCACAGCTTCCTTCCTTCCATATGGCTCTCTCTCCATCCATTGTTCATTCTCTCAATTCCTCCTCCTTCCTGTCATCCATCCATCACTCCACTTCATCCGTACGACTCTGATTATCTAGATTTTTTTGTGTAAATCGACTCCACCGCTCTCCTCATTGTAGAATTGAACAGCACTCGCCGTCTCCTTCTTTCCTTCCATCTCTCTGTCCTTCTATCTTTCCTCCCTCCCTCACATCCCCCCGATATTGCTCCATATAGGATGAATGGCCCAAGCAACGACCCAGCGTCCGCACCCTCTCGCTGTGAAAGGACCGGCCTTTAATGAATGTTTCATGGCAGTGACATCGGCCGGCTCCGCTTTATGGGTCTATTTTTTTCTCTTCAGGCTATTTCACAGTGTAATGTTGCCCCGGTGTCGTATTGGCAGCAATATTTTCTCTGTATAGATCTTGCAGTTGGTGGTGCGGTATGTTTGAGGCATTGATTTTCCTTCCAGAACCTTCCTACACGTCTCTTTGTGGAGGATGTAATGTTGCCTCGGGTTGCGTGGTCGGCAATGGATCAGCTTTAAGAAGCACCTGGCTCTATTTCCCTAAATATCTGTTCTCCTAGTGGATTATCCGTACCTCGCCCAGTAAGTAGTACAGTTTGTAATGTGCTGGAAGAATAAATGTTCCCCAGTCAACAGGAAAACATCGATTACAGGGGAAAACTCCGGCTGCAGGTATAGAACACCTATTTCTCTGTATATTATGACTTCCTCTTTCTGTCAGCTGCTCTGTGTCTGCAGTGTATTTACTGGTTTTCACACCATTGCAGGCCAGTTGGAAGAGTTAAAGCTGTGACTTATTTATTAAGACCAGTTCAGTGTATTCACAGCATACGCATTAAGTTAACTCTGAGATATTTTATCTGTCACCAACTGAAACTACAACACACAATAAAAAACTAATATTTTTTATATAGAATAGTGCAATAAAAACTGAGCTTTATAGTGAAAAACAGCTTTATGGTTAATGACTGAAGGCTCTATACTGCAGCCATACCTCCCCTTATACCTGTCACTAATCCTGCACCCCCACTTTAACTATAACTAGGCACTCATGTAAAGCACTACACTGTTTGTACATGAATCTCAAAGACATCTTCTTTCTCAGAACTCACTATCTGAAAGACTAACTGATTACAGCTGTTACACTATTTCCTCAACTGTTCACCCACATTTTATTTTCCACCAACATAAAATCTAACATTTGAATATCTTCAAGCTCATCTATAATCTGAGCGTTTAGAGCACGTTTAACTGTTGAGTAACTACAAATATAATATAAAGCTTCCATACTTTAGTCTTTAAGTAGGCTCCATACAACAGAAATAGGTATGTATATAGTATGCACGCACATCCAAACCAAAAGAGGCTGAGCCGACAGTAAGAAAACACAGAGATGTACTTTTCCACCCGCGCATTTCCACCTCTGGCAGATAAGAGTTTGAAGTTGACCCTGCTTTTCTTTAGAAGTTGGAGGAAACACGTAGGTACTGAAAACTCAACCACACATTCAGCCACCCCAACAAAGTGGTAGCCGAAACTATAAAGAAGTGAATATAAACAGCCGGTCTGTGCACTTACTACTGGGTGGTTAGCAAAAACAAAGATTAATAAATTAATATATAAATGTATTTTACAGAACAGAGGCCTTGCTGCTTTCCCCATACAGCCTGTTCTTCAAGACTAATGTAATATTTAATACCTTGGAAACATTTTTTCAGAAAAATTCACCAAACAACAATTGATACTCCAGAAACTTTCAACTCGAGAGATTTCATAAACACTGAACAATCATCATTATGTGGATTCTGTAATAAGGAAGAGGAAGACCAGCTGCTTGTGTGTTACCTCGGGGTGTCGGGCAAAGTAAGATTTTCATTGTACGTACTAACCTTGTATTTATACTGTATATATGATAATAAACCTCTTGAATCTTGAATCTTGAATGTTATCTTTGGGGTTCCAGATGAAAGAACATGTTCTCAGTTAAGTAATAACATTTTTCTCTAGGTCAAATATTCAAGTTGCATTTAAGTTTCTTTAAAAAATACACTGTAAAAAAAATTTGCCATTAATACATTACATTACATTACAAATGAATACAACATTTACATATATAGTTTGAAATGCACTTAAAGGAAAATGTATACTTTTGATCACCTCTGCCTCATGTCCTCAACCTTAGCCAGTTGCCCAAATCCACACACTCTAGTCTCAGCCTTCGATTGAGGACTGAAAAGACAAAAAAATGCAAAGGAACCTTGTGGTTCAGCCCTACACCTGTACACCTCCAGAACCTCCATTCCTTCACTCTGGTTAAATTTCACGCCCCTGCTAAGCTGTCTGTCCTCCAATCTGACCTTCATCCAAAAGCAGATTCTTTTCTCTCAGCTCTTATGAGGTAAAATGACCTTTCCATCGGGGTAAGCTTGCAGCTACACCTCATCTTCCATCAGAGACTGAAAACTAATCTACTGAAGCAGGACCTTCACCCTGCTCAACCACATTACATCTCGCCTTTACTTCTCTAATTGCTCTCACCTCAGAAGAACCACTTCGGTCTTTCCTTAGCTGTATTTTCATCTTCCTGACACTTTTCTCTTATATAATCACTCTATAATCGCAGGGACGTCGTTAAGCCATTGTGACTCTGACATTTTTACTGCTGACAATGACTTACTGTACGCTCTGACTTCTGCAAAGTCTACATGCATACTTAATTTCCATCCCACTCGCCTATTGTATGGAATAAGTAAATTACGATGAATGCACCGCAGGGATTTAAATCTTCTTGCAATGTAAAGGTATTTGTGCTGAAAATCTCCCATCATACATCTGTCTTATATGTGCTACACGATGAGCAATTCTTATCAAATTTAATTTAAAATGTAATTCTCGTTTCAGCTGCAGTGGCAGCGTCTGTTAACACAGCCGCCCCCCCGACTGTTGAGCTGAGGAGGAAGGACTGCTGCTTTATCATATGCCATGTTTCCTGTTGAATGAAACGGCCTCATTTAAAAAAAAAATCTAATAAAAAAAAAGGAACACTTACACATTCATCATGACAGGTGCTGTAGCTCATGTCACATTTTATAGTGTATAAAAAGACATTACAAATACGTGTAAAATGTAAAAATGTTTTGTCTTGCAAATTGCTATAACAATCTTTCTATGCACATCACTTTAAAATCTGTTTATATAAGTGATTACAATACCTGCACTACAAGCATTTGTGCCTACTTGTGACATATTTCCTTAACTGCCACAATCGGCAAAGTACTGCAGCATTTGGAGGTTTTTCAGAGCGCTATGGGACACATTTGGTTCATGAGGCAACAAAAATAACATGTTTCAATCAAGCTCAGACACTTTGTTGCTTTTATTCAATTTCCACATGATGAACAAAAGTGGGAGCGACAATACAGCATTACAGATAAAGTCAGATGACAGAAACATGCACATTCAGGATCTGAGCAGAGTCATACGATTACAATAAGAGTTATAGAAGAAAGAAAACATCATGAATAAAAAACATATTAAACATATTTAAAATGGCAAAAAAGTCAGATACGTATTTTTGGCACAAACATTTTCCCAACAGACTAATGCAGAATTAAATTAAATTCATTATAATTAAAATAAGGCACACAATTACATTGCTGTCAACACTGCATCTTACATCTTAATGTAATGCTCAGCAACTTTCATCAAGGCATTTCAAATTCTAGGCTACAAGGAACAAATCCTGTACATGAACCTTTTTTTGTTTGCCCTTCTCATTTATCGATGTGTCCTGGGACTATTGTGTTCATCTGACACATTCAAAGGGCTACAAAAGTCCTCATAAGAAAGTTGCCAAAGAAAATTGGCACTGAACAAACCTCAACTTTTACTGTTACGCCTTTCACATTTCTTTTATTTATTCATCATTATATCATCATTCCAGTTGTGTCCTTTTGGCACGGAAAAGATCTCATCTTCATTTGATATATTACACTCATATTCGCCCAACATGGCTCCAAACCCTCGATAAAAGAAAATATGACATGACATTTAATACTTACTTTGACAATGTCAGACCTGCAATATCATTCTCATTCTTATAATATATAAATTATAGTGTTATTATCTGTTCAACCAACTAAATCTTCTATTTTCGTATCAAAGTGGGTGTTGCTTAAATCCCAAGCGGGCGGGGCTATAGTGTGGATATTGGCACTTTTTACTCTTTACCTTAGTACTTTTCACTGGTCTGATAATGATAAATCTTCAAAATAAATAAGTCACAAAACAATACTTAGTGCATCAAATTCAGTTTGAGAATAACACAAAATGCCATATAATCATTATGGTTATACTTATACTAATATTAGAACTAAGTTTCAGTCAGCAGATATATATATTTTAGTATGTGCATTAGAGTAATCTTGAGAACTCATATGCTGCATGCCTTCTGTTTATCTCAGCAAACATTACAGTCGGGTCTCATATGTTCCCATCATACTGGAAGCAGACATTACACTAAATGTAATATAATATAAAATATATAGCTTCGATGTCTCCGCACAGAGAAGAAGAGTATCATTTATTCATCCAGAGGAGGCTCTGTACGTTGTGAACGAGCTGTGGCTCATTCTTACTGTACAGAAGAGTGTGTGTGTGTGTGTGTGTGTGTTGAGGGGGATGAAGGGCAGACCTGTGGGACGCTTCTTGCTGTTCGGTTTAACAAGGTGGCACTGGAGCTGAAAAATCTCATGCATCCTAAAAAGCATTTTCCCCACAGACGGTCATTAGAGAGAGCAGTCCTCTGAAACTGTTCAGAAAGTACCTGCGACATCAGACAGGTCCAAAAATACCTTCAGACCATTTGTTTGTAATTCATTTCTTCAAGTTCCTTTTGAATTCTTTGAATAAATGTTTTACAATAACTTACCCTCTATGTTATTTCTACTTTCATTTCCAGTACGCAAGAGCAGAGCACTGATTTATAAGGTACCATGTGGTGAACTTTCCTAGTGTGTAGTTGTGCCCCTTGCAATATAACGTTACTTAAGGTCACATCATGTAACAGAACAAGGTCCCATCCAACAACTAATGTCACGTAATGTTATGTGAAGGTTTTTCATTCTGTTGTGGGGAATACAGGTGTTACAACAAACAAGTGGAGTACCGTTTTAAAGCCTCAAATTTAGCGTTTTGGCCTGAACCATGACGGTTAGACGGAGTGCGAGCCAGCAGAAGTGACGTACTGCGAGTCGAACTACGCTCATTGGCTGCGCAGTTTTGACTTGTCTGTAGCTGGAAACAACGGCGGGTCGCCTGGTTACACACAATCTCGTATGACAGTTAAACAGTACACTAAAAATATATTTCTAAAATGGTTCTAGGAGATTAATAGGCAACGCAGTAACAGAATCTGGACTCATATCTGATCAGCACTGCCTAGTTTGACAGTTTGATCTGAGTTTGGTTCGTTAAACTGGACGGACTCACTGACAATGAGCTGTCAATCACAAGGTA
>NW_023340257.1:26280935-26281499 GCF_004916995.1 Morone saxatilis
TAGCCCCGCCCTAAAGCATACCCTGCTTTTCTAAATGGGACTATCATTTACTAAATGAACACCATAATGTATGAAAGATGTGAAACTAGAGGTTGAGACCAGAAACTCATCAGGAAACTGTTTACTAAGCTCATAAAGGAAGTGAGTCGGCTCATTCTCAATTAGAGTGAATGGGATCGGTGTGTTATTGCAGCCAACATAGCGCCCCCTGCTGGCCTTTATGTAGAATGCAGGTTTTAAGATAAGTTGGCTTCACTTTTCAGACCTGGAAACTCTGTCCATTATTATACTGTCAGTGGTCACAAAGCAAGAAGTGCGGTTGAATAGTACAGTTCAGAACACATACAATTTACTGTACTATAGGAAACATGGTGGAACAAACTGTATACCGGTATAGTCCTGTCAGATCATCACCACCAATCATGTGTGTTCATTTGAATTTATTTTAAATTAGATATCAAAGTGGATATTATTAGAATATATGTTTTCATACCATTGAACTGCCGGTGGTACTAATTAATTGAATTAGTATATTCATATATGAATATACTAATTCAATTAATT
>NW_023340257.1:26281599-26287946 GCF_004916995.1 Morone saxatilis
CTCCATTCATTCCTATGAAAGCTGCTCAGTGTCACATGAAGCCAAAAAATCCACTTCGCACAAAGAAAGAAATTCTCTGGATGATACACACATCCTCTATGACCCTCTGTGGCCCATAGAGGATGCACCCTGGAGACTTTCATTGGCTGAGCTGGCTAACTTCTGGTTTAGCCCTCCGTTAACTTGAATGGGGATAAATGTTGCAAATCTTCTAGTCTTCTAGTCAGGCTGAATGATGATCCATTGCTCAAAAAAAGTGTGTAACTTTATGAGAAAAAGCCTTTTCCCATTGCTGTAATGACACGGTTTGGCCACTATGTCAGATTGGCTTCAAAGTCCGGTGCTCTTCCTGGGGGCTTGATACTTTCAACTATTTCAATCATTCACCATTAAAATAATTTATTAATGTTTCACAAACTTTTTTTTTTCTCCAATTTATCTGTTACTTTTAGCTATTGTGACCATCTGTCCATTACTTATTTAACTATTTAGACTTCTTTCACTCGAAATTGTAACCGCAGCTTACTCAGTATGTTGATACCTTTTGATTAGACTGCTGTTATAAACAGCAACAACAGGTTGGGAAGGCAGAAATGTCCAGGAACATGAGACTAAAACAGATTTAGTTCAAGGTCTGAACCACTGAAGAAGTGTACTTTCTGTGATAATTTAAAAGTGTCCATGAAAACTGCTCAAATGTCTTGTAAAACATATAAATCCTGGATAACACCCTGTAATGAAAATATCCCATTAAGTTCTGATTATGACTTGTGTTCCATGTTTAATGTCCGCTATATAAAATCACATATAAAACTCCAGTTATGACATCACTTTTATGGGATTTTACATTATTTAAATGATTATATCATCATTTGTTTAAACAGGCTGGGCAGAGAGGAAGAGAGCTGATTGATGTGAGCTAAAGGAGGTTATAGGGAGAATCCAAACTGAAGGAGAATGGCAAAAGAAAAAGGAGATAGATACACAAGAAAACTGTCAAGAATATGTTGGAAGGAGGAGAGAGGCCTACATGGATAGAAAGGAGAGACATTGATCAAAGTAGTAAGTTGGGACAGAGGAGTTCTGTTCTCTCATGCATTACATCTTTTTTTCATTAGTTTCAAAAAGGTGTAGCGAGGTAGAGTGTATGAAGTGTGTGTGTGTATTGTTTTGAGTAGGATGGATATTGCAAGGAGAGGTAATGAGGGATGAGAGCAGATGAAGTGGATGTGTGTTTGCGTGTGTTTGCGTTTTGAGAAATATCAGAGCGCGTGGAGTGTAAGGAGAGGTACGGAGGGCGTGTGTGAAGTTGTGTGTGTGTGTGTGTTTTGAGCGACTGAGCGAAAGATGAACACGAGAATAAACGTGATGTGTTCTGTGATGTTTGGCAGTGGTGGGCGATACGCCAACACTTTGGAGGTAAGAGTTTGTTGTTGTATGTATGGAAATGTGAGTGTGTTATGTGTGTGTAGGTTTGTAGGTGACTCATCTTGAAGTACCATGACAGCAATTTAAATGTTTTACCTCTTTAAAGTCCTCATTAACACCACTGAGGTGCCTTTGAGCACTGGGGATGTAAAAAGAAAGTCACTTTGATACTGAATAAAACTTAAAAACCTTATAATCCTCTGTACTCGTTACATAAAGATCCATACACAGGCTTAGAAAAGGTCAATTGTCAGAGTCAATTGTATAGCAGTAATATGTGTCACACATTAGTAATATGTATGATATTCCCTGATAATTACACAAAATCTGTGTAGTTATAACTAAGCCTCTAAAGACAATGTGTGGAACGTTTGAGACCATTTACTTCTACATTCACATTCAGGGCCCCTGTAAGTGATGTCTCCTGCCTTTACCTCTCTCTCTTTGCTATTGTACTCCATGAGAGAATTAAGTGACATTGTGGTCAGATTTCCATGTTTTAGCCACCATTAATTTAAGTTTACTTGCTATCTTAAACATATTGTGAAGCATGCTAACATAATCCTGTGTCCTTTCATTTGTGTAGCTCAAGTTCCAGGATGACAACTGACCGGAGGATTCTCTACGCTAGTCACGATGGGGATAATGACAATGGTGGCTACTGTAACTCACAATGAATCTACAATGATGTGTATCATGTCTTTGAATGTTCAGATTTGACTGAGCTGAGATCCAAGGAGGAGGAGTTTGATTTTTGATGGAAAAAGTCACAGCTGAAACTCCAACTGTGCTGATAAGCGACCGAATCAGCAGGACAAACTACAATACCTGACTTCCTGCTGTACCTATCGCTTTTACCTCACGCAGTACCTTTGCCTCACATCTCTCCCTTCAACCCCGTGGCAATGTGTCCCGCTGTTTGCAAGCCTCTGATATACATGATGTGTAGGAAATGTGCTAAAGGATGCAAAATCACTGCAATGATCCCTTAAAGGTTGCCCTGGCCTGTCATGGCGAGCATATACAGAATATTCTTCTCACCTCTTTTGCTCTCTCCTTGTCTGGGCATCTTCTTTTCCTTCCCGCTGTCTCTCTTGCTCTCTCTGACACTACCGAGCCATATTTGCTTACTTTGGCTGTTTTTCTTGTCAAGCTCTCAGCAAAATTGTAGTTTGAAGAAGCGCTGTTTCAACAAAGTTTATTATGTTTAAAGTTTATTATTGGGTTAAATCAAAGCGCTTTGCTACAGCTTAGTCATTGTTACAAAAAAAGTGTATTACTTTTCAAACTACTGACTGTCATTGCAGCTTAGAAATCTAATTTCTGCACTTTATTCTACTTTGAGAGTTAATTTGTCTCCCGCTCTGGTGACTTGCATTTTAAAACTAACAAACATTCGAGGTGGTGGTGCAGCTGCAAGTTAGTGCTTTTAAATTCTTGGCACATATGCTTGGTTTCTGTTGTAGAGTGTAATTTGCTAGAACTATTATTACAGTAGGGATGGCAGCACACAGTTTTTTTTTTCACCTTGAGTGCTGAAGTGCCTTTTAATTAAAACCTTTTTAATTAGAATATAGACAACCTGAACCGTCCACATTAGTAAGTTAAAGGTGCAGCGTGTAAGTTTTTGTGGCATCTAGTGGTGTAGTTGCAGATTGCAGCTCCCTCGCATATATTTGACTGTCTATAGCATTTCAACCTGGCCTCTGAGAATTCTAGTCTCTTACAGTTATTTTTTTTTTTTCCAGGATGCGTGGGAACCCTGTGAATCAGTCAAACAATACAAGGTGAAACTGTTTCAGTAGTAACCCTATAATCTTTTCAAACAGATTTTCTCTCAGGGTGCCTTTCAGGCGTGTACTTACAGTGCTGAGAAACTTGGATATGAGTTAGCATTTTTCTGCTCTGGTTCTCTTGCCTTAAAGTCAATGGGTCTTTTGAATGGGTTTTTGGTTAGATGCCTGAAATAAGGTCTGTAGTTTCATAAAATACCCCAGCTATGAATTTTGAAGCTTTTACATGTCTTTAAAAAAGGGGGTTGCTAACAACTGGCTAAATGAGACTACAGAGGTTGTCGGATGTTGGAGACTTGTCTACTCACTAGTCAACCTTTACAGCTTTGATGAGTTTAAACTGGCAAACTATTCCAATTTATACTTTCCAAATTATATATTTTAATTACAAGTTGGAAGTTTAGTGGTGACGACACTGAAGTCACGCAACCGTGGTGTAGTTCGTTTAGCTAATTGTTAGCTTTTTACTTCTGACAATCACATCAAAGATCATAAAAGTGATGTTCAACAGTGATGACGTATCATAAACCTATGTTCCCCACAGAGCTTATTTTCTACAATAATCCAAAATCCAAATGAACAATCTCATTGTCTTTTTGTTGCAGATGAAAACGTCTGGGTTTGCTTTCAAAGATATGTCAAACCCTTCCCAAAAATAACTTTTTAATGATTTTGCTAAATTGATCAATAGGATTATATTTGGAATTCAAATATTTTACTCAGGAAGTGTTCAAGTATATTCAATCTACAGAACCAGGCACTGTGTGTGAACAGTTTGATGTAAAAACTCCTTCCCTTCTCCCTTCCTTTTGTCATTTCAGAGTCCTCATATCAGCTCTGACTCAAGTAAATATTTCAGTTAAATTCATGCTGCTTAACCAGCAGGCAGCAGAGGAACACAAGTTCATACACTGCTGCTGCTTTAGAGCACGACGCAGCCAATCAGCAACCTGTTTGATGAAGAGACATCTCTTCGGTTTAGTCCCAGCAGGGACAAAGTTCTGAGGACAGAAAAAAGCTGTGACATTCAAATGTCTCAGAAAGTGACCGGCCAGTGTGTCTGTGACATTATTGATTTATCCACCTAAGGCCCATTTCACAGGAGCAGAGAGAGGGCCAGAGTAAAAGAATGATAACAGAGAGATTGATGGAGGGAGATTGTTTTTCATTTGTGTTATTGATGAACTAATCAGGCTGCCTGGCCTAATCAGAGCATCATTTCAAAGCCTGTTTGTTCTTGCCAGTTGGAAATCAATAGCTCGCGCTCTGATCTTCTGTCTCTCTCACCTGTAAACGTCATAATTTTATAATTACTGAGGGTCACACGGCAAGTTATCATCTGTGATAAATTATCCTTCTCTTTTGTTCTGTATATGTATTTTTCCAGTTGCAGGTATTTGTCTCTTCCCAGTGCCTCTGTTATTTTTACTCTGCTGCAGATTTATTCATCATGGCAGCGTCGGTCAGTCCACCACTTCAATCCAGACTGATATATCTCAACAGCTATTGGTTGGATCAGAATGAAATTTTGTATAGACAATCACTGTCCCCAGATGATAAATCCTAATGACTTTGGTGATCAGGTCACCACCAAGGACAATAACTAAAGAGTCCAGGTTTGTCCACTGATCAGAATGAGGTTTAGAGTTTATAAAAAATGATTCCAGGTCAGGAAAACAGTGCTGCAGGATCACCTTTACAACAATACACCAGCCACTGTTAGTATAAAAATAGATACCTTTGCCTCCTATTTGGCTGGAAAGTTCTGTGTTGCAGTCCGGTATCGATCCCCACAGCCACTTATCTGTGAAGCGTGAAACAGAAAATGAAGAAAAGTCTGTCTCTCCCCACTAGTAGCTGAAGTTCAGCTCCATGAACGCACATTGAAAAGAACTATTTCCGGAAGCGGTGTGTAAAGTCTGCGTTCACAGAGATGGAGGAGCAGAAAGGTGACTGTGACTTTGACCAGAAAGTCCAATAATTCCATGGATGACACAAGAAAAGTAGGAAATAAACCCAATGGAGTTGTTCCCCTGATGTTCATTAGCTCTTCACTGGTGAAAGAGCTCATGGATACTTAACTTTGGTCTTCTATGTGGACTTTGGACTACTATTTGTTACCAGTCTACCTGCCTGCCTCTCTGTATCTGCACCTACTCGTGAATGAAAATAGATAACCATATTAATCCTACCATTTGTGCTTTCGTGCATATGGGTCCAATCCTGACTCTACCCTTAGTTTAGAGCCCTGCACAGGCCAGAAAGTCCAGCCCTAGCCTGACAAAGCCTGCGCTTTTTTAGCCTGACCCAGCCCGAGAACCCTGTGTTTCGGGGCCCATTGGTCATCTGGTGGCCCTTTTAGAGGAACCATGTGCCAAAATGTAGTTGTAACACCTTAAATATTTTAGTTTGTGTTTTGCTCATTTGCTACATTTCCCTAAATAAAGTTGTGTTGTTTCTTCAAATGAGCACAAACTTTGTAAACTTTTCTGATAGGCTGAAAATATATTCCCCTTATTAGCATCAGCCAATCAATAGTCTGAGTAAGTCATCCTGAACCAATCGTCTTGCACTGTTGATGAACATACCATTAATCACACACATAGTGCTAGTTTGTTTTAATGAGACTTTCTTTATTAAATCAAATAGTTCAATAAACACTGTTGTTTGCTCTCGGAGAGGGAAGGCAAAAAAGAGAGGAAGGTGCTGCCTTAAAAACAGAGCCCCATTCATCATTACGGGAGTGCCGCCTTAAAATTGCGAAGCATCCATCAGCCTATCAGCAGCCGTCTAATGAGCATCAGGCCACTTCATCAGCTTCAACACAATCTGCCCTCTCATTCATCTCGGAGCTGGAGGCCTGTCTGTTAATGTCAGCTCTGATAACCACCACACATCTAAACACGCACACACACTCCTAAACACACACACAGATGAATGTTGGTGGTATCTGCACACACAAATGCATGTGCACTAACCCAAACTGACACACAAGTAGAGTTCAACATGAACACACATGTCACATCATCAATTGGCTCAAATTAAAGAAGTATATTAACATTTAAGTGCACCACAAATACATGTATACCCCATGTATCATGCATATGAATATATATATATATATAT
>NW_023340257.1:26288046-26293439 GCF_004916995.1 Morone saxatilis
TGTAAAAATGTAGAAGGTAAAAGTAAAAGTTTGTCAGCTAAAAAAAACTATTTGAGTATTCATTTTTCTATCTGTTCTTTACTACACTACAGTAACAGAGTATTTGTACTTTGTTACTTCCCCCCTCTGGGGATAGCCAGCGGTGTTGCTGAACGAAGTGTTGTGGAATGATTTGTGTGCGTCTTTAAACACGGATTAAGATGTACCGTCGTTCGCTGCTATGTCAGCGTAATGTAGGCCGTTCTGTTGTTGCTCCTGTATACACAATCATCCAGTTCCCAAGAATGAACCAAAACTGTGGGAACCAGATGTTTGTTGTGTAAACTGTTAGCATTTTAAGCGCTCAATGCAGTAAAATATAGCTTCGATTTGTGTTTTTCAACACTCCTATACATACATTTCATCCTGATGTTTTTATGTTGTTGTTGTTGCTCAGTTTAGCAAATTATAAAGTATATTTAAAATATCGTGCCTTCCACTTCGTTGTTAATGCAGTAAGCCTATTCAGAGGTATACATAGCATTTCTATTTTGTTATATTACCAAAGTACCTAGTACTTTATGATAACGTGGTATTTACTACAAAGATCTCTTTGCTTTACTGTCTTGTCTTTGGCTGATGTTTTAGATAGTCTAGATAAATAAAGCTACAAAGTCCTCAAGAAGTCCTTATTATCCAGGTCTCTGTCTTTTGTCTTGTGTCTCCAGATCCTTTTTGAAAAAGTTCAAAAGCTTAGCTTGTCCACCACATCTCTGCCTGAGCCAAAAGAACAGCAGACAGCTCCACCACAGATGCTTTCTGACAGAGATAAATGAATAGAGCGGACTTTCCTCCCATACGGTAAAATAACATTGTCAGATGGGGCCGACAGTCGGCCTGCAGCCCCAAATACAGTCTGTCTGATCTGCAGCCACTTGTGTTTAATTTTCCCATTGTTTCCCGGGAACACATCCTGATGCAATCAAGCCCAAGTGAGAAAGAATGATGATGGGTTTCATGGCTGTGGGTTTTTCAAGTGTTCCTACATTTTAGAACTGAGGGAGACCCAGAAGAGCCGCTGAAGGATGTTTGGTAAGTGCAGCTCTCAGGAAGGATCAGACTCCTGACTTACAGGAATCCAGTGTTTTATGTAACAATCATTGTAGAGAGTTGATCATTTGTGGATCATTTTATTCAATACTGTCCTGCCTATCAGGCAACGTTAACATAAACATTTCAATAGTTGGTTTATTGGAAAGTCCAAAGTTGCCAAACTGATAAGCAGGAACTTCCTGGCCCGTGAGGTTAACGTCATTTGGTCGTGATGAAACAGTGCCATGATGATTTAATTCCGGATATTGAAGTTTCATTCAATATATATTCAAACTTTTGTTCCTTATACTCAAGTTTATTTCCTTTCCTTTCACGTCTGCTGGTTTTTGTACTTTATTGTTTTACATGAGACACAAACGTGAATTGAAAGATTCAGTGACTTTAACAGCATTGTTTTAAATGTTACTTTGACAACCTCACAGTCCTATTTTACTGTGACTGGAGTAATAAGTCATTTTGAGAAAATCAAACACTTTAATCATCAGAGTAAATTGAGGTACTTTTTGTTTTGTTATGCCCTACAATCAACTGACATATAAAAAAAAACAGAACCCAATTTTGTCTGTTTAAAGCATGGTGTTATGAGACTGCTGCTTTCTTCATGTTCGTGTTATGACTAATGTTGTTCTGCCTTCAAACGACCAATTAATGTGAAGAGAAGGTGATAACAGGGGAGAGGGAGGGAGCATGAGGGGATGAGAGACTCGTGGTGTTACCACTACTAATGAGCTATGACACACTGCAGTTACATGAGCCAGTGTGTGTGTGTGTGTGTGTGTGTGCGTGTGTGTGGGTATTGCAGCAGTTGACCTATTCCATTTAAAGCCAAAGCAAAGGGACTCCAGATTTCCAGAGAGGACTGCAGACCACACACACAAACAAACACACAGTGTGGCAGGTTGGCAGCAGTACACAGAGGGTTGAGGATCAGTGTTTGATCCACACTGACCTTTAGTTTGGCTCCAAGTTGCCTGTCCTCTCCTGCTAATCCCTCCATATCCCTCTCCTCTTCTCTATAAATAATATCCCCCAGCATCCTGCCTCTTTCTCTGACATTTCAATTATTGTCATTATTATGAAAACAGTCACATATCAAGGTTCAACTGTTTGTGTGTGTTTAATTTTTTAGCCAGTCCTGTCGCCATCTTGGCAGCCCTGGCTCTGCTAGCTCTCGGCTAATCCAAAAATGGCCAAATTCATGGAGCTGAGGCGGGCTGAATGAAGCCTGGTTATTATGATGGCACTCACCTGTCACTCAAAGTGGCCACGCCCTTACTTATACATATTCTCAAGCCTGAATATAATTTAAATTGTTGAGTTATATATGAATTCACCCCCATGCAGTTGTCATCAACTGCGAAGTTATCTCTGGAAACCGTTTTTTGTACCAGGCTGTAAACTTCTGCTGTAAAGTTGGGTGTCTTTTTGTTCCTTCTGTGTTGGCTTCATTTGCAGCCATGGAGGTTGCCGCTTGGTCCTGATTGCAACTGTGATAATATACCAACAGCCTCTGTTCCTGACACAAAATTTAATCTAAAGATACAAAACACTCATATGGACTGGTCCTATTGGGAGACTTTCCTTGATTTGTCCAAGAATAAGACTTTCTCCAATGCTGCACCCTAACTGAGGAAGTCCCTTCCCCCACATCTGCATACTGAAATCCATTACAGACAAAACAACATCACTTTAACTATATTGATTGCATCTTATTTTATAAAATTGATGTTTAACTTAGTGCAGCTACTCTGTTGTTGACTGTATTGCTGTTTTATATGATTTAAGGTGACCTTGAGTGGCATGAAACGTGCCACTAAATAAAATGTAATATTATTCTGATCATTAAACATGAAGCATAGCAAAATAAAGCATAATGTATCCCATTCTTGGCAGTGTTCTGCTTAACATAGTAACACAATAGTAATGCAGTTACGATATCACACCATAATGCAACACTCCCTTAATGCAGCAGGCTCACACTGACATGCAAGCTTGGTATTCTTTTTCTGGACATGTAAATGTCTACTCCTCAAATATAACTAACATAATGACCAACAAAGGTCTCATACTTGGGCCAAATGTTTATCTTGAGGTAAGAGTTAAACCTGTGTTGTTTTAACAGCGTAAAAGTAATTATTGTATGAATGAAAGGAAATCTTTGTTTGTGTCACAGAGGAGTCTCTCATCACCACAGTCTGAGACACTGTTTGTCATCTGCATGTTTCTGTGTGTGCACATCTCTCAGGGGGGTTCGGTCTAAACCCAGGGATCAGCCATCAGCCCTGTCTGTCACGCTGCCCCCGGCTCCATCTAATCACAGAAACTCTACTGAGTCATCGTAACCCCCAGGCAACACTACATTACCCTGCACTGTCACTGACTGAAGAGGGCTGACTGTGTGTGTGTGTGTGAGAGAGAGAGAACGAGAGGGGTGTCACACCTGCTCTGTGTATGGTTTTAAATGTCTGCATGAGTGTTTATGGAATGTTTGTGAGTGTGTACTACAGTATAGTGTGTGTATGTTGAAGGTTTTCATAATGAGCGCTGTTGTTTTTGAGTGAAATTCATGTGGGAGAGTGTGTGTGCTGCTTTGTGTGTGTGTGTGTGTGTAAAGCTAATGTTAATCTGAGCGTAGGTGAATAGATGAGGCAGTTATTGATTTAGATGTTGAATCATCACAGGCTTCATGTAGTGTGCTAATAAATGCAGGTTTTCTCAGAGTCGCCATGCTGCAAACACTCTTCCTCCTCAGGAAGCTGAGGAAGAAAAAAAAAGGCACTATTGGTGGACCAGAACTCCTCTCATCAGTCTCTCAGTCCGATTCAATACCATTATTTTCAATTCCAGTAAGGTTTCGTGGTTAAAAATGGAAGCGATCCAATATTGCTAACGCATCCTAATACTTAAGATACACCTACATCAAAGCGATTCTCTGGCTGAGTTTCTGGACAATTTGGATTTGAGTATGGACGAGGGGGTTGTGTATTTTATAACCTCAATCTGGAGCTGCAACCATGCGTCATACCTTCTGAAACTGAAAGCAGCAGATTGAGTGTGACAGCACTCAGCACCGTGGCATCATGCTGGAAATACATGTTTTCACTTTAAAATGTTGTCTTTTGGATTTGGAGGAGCTGCTGGTTCCAGAAGTGTTTTCCCCCACTGTAAATTCCCGTTTCAGAGTTTTCTTAAACTGATGTCCTCAATGTTCCTCAACAATCCTGAAAAACACTTCAGTCTCCAGAATAATGTGATAAACAATAGATTTATGTTATGGCCAACAGTGTCCAATATTTTTAACTTAGATTTTTGAGATCTATTTGGCACATATTGCAGGTGACTAGTGGTTCACCAATATTTGTTTTGACCGAGGCCGTTATTTAGAGATATATAGCTGATATATAATCGATTGTTCCATGCATTTTACAATCTAATATACATATAGTATAATATGCTAGCAAGTAATGGTTTTGCTGTCATTTGGAATGGAGAAAAGCATTAACATTTAGAAATGATGATGGTTGCTAAGGAAGTTTAGGCAAATGTTTTTAGCAGGACGCATTGAGGGTTACAGTACAGTGTTTTACCACCTTCCCAAAACTCACAAAGATGTGTCTGCAGACTATTTTTCTGTATCAGCCTTGTGAGTGCAGGCATCAACCGACTCCGATTATCTCAAAATGCCAGATATTCAGCCCAATTAATCTGTCTATCTTTACAGGGGTCAGCAACCTTTACTATCAAAATAACAAAAAAAAAATCTGCCAAATCTGGAGCCACAAAACCTATGTGAGCTTTATAATGCTGATTGTCTGAACTGATTGCTCGACACAGATCAAGCATAACCAAAAAGGTGCCAAGTCAGGACATAATGAATGAAGCACATCTTAGTTGACAAAATATTTTATTTCATGTCTAATGGCTACACATTTTTAAAACTGGAGAATGTAAGAATCTTTTAAATCCTACAACCCCTGATCTGTACAGTTGTATGCGACAATTTGGCAACCCCGTAAACAAAAACATATTATGTTGATTTTTTTCATTTGAAAGATCCACACACCCAGCAGATATCACAGCTTGCTAATGCTTTTTGTAGCCAGAATTCTTTCAAATCTTCTATTTAGGATTTTTTCCCATTCTTCCTTCCAAAAGGCTTCAGATTTTCAATTATACTGAAGTCAGGGGATTTAAAACTTTCAGCTTGCATCTCTTGAGGTAGTCCATGGAGGATTTTGAGGTACATTTAGGATCAATATCCTGTTGGGGAGACGTTCTTTTCATGAAATGCTGCTCCTTTT
>NW_023340257.1:26293475-26293713 GCF_004916995.1 Morone saxatilis
GGCTCTAAATACCACAATACCCATAAGACTCAACTGCCGTTGCTATCAAGAAGAGGCTAGGTATGAATCAGAGCATAAGCAAGAATCCTCTGTGGTTGCAGTTGGGAACAAAATGCCACGCTGTAACTGAATTCCTCAAAAAATTGACCCATAATCTAAAAGTGAATTTATTTAAGGTGCAGACTGTAATCAATTGTCTTAAAAGTGTCTTCTGCATCCGCTTATCATACTTTATTTT
>NW_023340257.1:26293813-26304265 GCF_004916995.1 Morone saxatilis
TCGATGACGATCATGAAAAAGACACTTCTTCTCGTACATTGTTATGTACCTTGTACAAAGCTTGTAAGGCCTTGTAAGTCTTGTACCTTTTAATCAAATAATAAGATATTTTCTGACACAGTCATTGTCATACTATCTGTACAGAATTCTTTTCTTCCCAAACCCTGGACGTAACTCCATTTATGTGATGGAAATTTATATTGGACTGAATTTGACTGAAGATAACCAAATTAGAACTGGAGCAGATCAGAACGCAGGAAGGCTTCTTTGTAAACTAATATAATATTTAATACAGGATAATTCTAAATAAAGGCCCAACTCTAAAAATGTTTGAACTAAAGGCCTCTCACTGTTGGAGAGTATGATAAACACTCCAATCTACAAGTGTATTTTTTCTTTAATGTGATCGGTGCACACCTGACTATTTTTAGTCTATTTCCTCTTTGTCAACTCAGGCAGGAGCCAATCAGAGTCATCCACATCCACAACATAAACGGTAAACAACTAATGAGTCATTAACCTGACTTGTCAACATTATTAGCAGGAGGTGGAGAAGAATAATGAGTAACAGTGCAGGTATAGTTCTTCAAACCAGAGCAGAATTACAAAAATACACTACATAGACATACTTACACTTTATATTTATACTCTACACAGTCTTTGACCTGATACATTTCAAAGTAATTCCTTGATTGCATTTTCTAGTAATCTAGCTGCATTTTGACTTCTGACCGCTGATCCCCTGCTCCATTTGCTGAGGACCCTAAGGGGCTTGCAGACCTGTGCCGAACACCCCAGCTACAGAGAAAAAGATTAAAGAGAGTGAAAGCGAAGGGAGGAATAGATGGTACAGAGCAGAAAAGAAAAACAAATAGACTTGAAGAGAGGTTGACCCTACCACCAACACCAGCTAACCCCTTTTAGCTCAGCCTCGAGGAGGCCAGAGCAGCATGCACATACCCCTGGCCTTTGTCTCTGCCTCTCTTTCACTTTCTCCACAAGATGCACAAACGCACTCTCACACACCCGCACAAACACGCATTAAGAAACACACACCTCCATTAGTTCTTGGAGCCTCTGCTCTCTGCGTCTGCTCTGTCAGGGTGATAGTTCCATTTCGGGCTGATCACTGTCTGAAGCAGATGGATACTGAGCAGCCAGAGGCCCTCCGACACTAGAGTCAGTCTTTATTTTGAAAAAGCACAGAGGAGGTAAAGCCCCATAAAGACTGTTTAGTCTAGTAGTTACTTTTATAAAGGAAATCATCAACCATGATTATTTATATGAGACAGGGTGATACATTACATTTGTTTTCTTACATGTTACATGTTATATGTTATATTACTATTCTAAAATATGTTAAGACATTAGTTGTTTAGTTCATGTCCGATCAATTTCATTTTCTTATTTTTATCTTAACTGTCTCTTCTTCAGCAAACACTCCTAACTTCAGAATTCTGTGTAAATCACCTGCGTAAAAAATATGAAAAATTATGCATAAATGGAGTGTGAGTTCAAGAGAACTGAAGATTTGCAAAACTAACACTCCATTCATACCATATAAGGCTACACAGCCTGCTGCCTGTGTGAGGAAGTTGGTACGGAAGAGTGAAAAGAACTACATGCTCGGAGACTGAAGTCTATCCTTTTTAACAGCATCAGCAGGGGAAGTAAAGGACCTGTTGAAGCCAAGGAGCGGGGAATGTGCTGTTCACACCGTATCACCTGAGGGTTGTGCTGTATATGAAATCACGAAGTGGTTTGATTTAAAAAAAGCAATGATCGATGAGCACAAAGGGAGGGGGTCAAGGAGAGGTCTCCATCAGGTAGATTGAGGAAAGAATATGTGCCATAATAGGTGAGGTTGCATTGTCAGGCTTTGCAACAGAGGATGTTCCCTTGGACAGCAAACTGTTATGATGACTAACAGAGTTTGCTATTGTTGGCATGTTGGTCCTTGGCTTGAGAAATGGTTTACATGACCACACAGAAAAAGACTTGAGGCCTTAAATAAATTGTTAACTCTCACTGACAAAGTCATTATGTATTTCAGCAGAGAGGTACATGTGGTTTAGCAGGTTTAGCAGAGAGAGAGAGAGAATATTGTGATATTGAATAGGTGTGGCATAGGACTTGGTATGTTTTTAAATGCAATGGTGACCAAGGTGAGAATCAAGAGTTATGAATCAATTAAGGACAGAAGTCTCAAGGGCAGTCACAGTAGAAAAGAGAACAAATCGATATAAAGGAGAGATGGCGAGCAGAAGGGCTTTCCATCTTGTTGCCTCGCTCTGTCTCGCTTCAACCCTTCAACAGTTCCAGTCTGAGGTCCCTGCTTTCTGGATATGGCAGAAAGCGTTCTATACACTTATTGATTGGTCTCTTTTCAACTACAGAAATAATTTGAAGTATTGTAGTGTCGAACACCTGAGATTCTTACAAAGGCCAATGTTACGTGATAGAAATTAGTGTTTGGCCCATCCATGGTCAAAGGGTATCCTAGTACACACACAGAAGAGCCAACATTACACTATACAGCAAATGCCTTTGGGTGGATTATCATTATTAACCTAAGCCAACCATCATTCCAATACACTGAGACTTCAAGGACAGCAGATGCAGAAGATTGAGATCTGATAAGCCAGTGAATTAGTTAATTGAGGTTATAAAACACAATGATATTACCACAGCCTTGGGCAGCTCGTTCAATACTGAGCGTGAATCATTTCAATAGTTAGTAAAATAGTATAAAAATATGCACATATCATATTACATGTGAGGTTTTGAATACATAACTATATATATAACAGTTCATACACAACAACACAACAAATACATATTCAGTGAAATGTCAGGGATAACCATACCCTAAACAAGCCACAAAGCATACATGTCTTTGTACTGTAAACTTTAACTTCTAATGGAAAAGTAACATTAATAATCTGAGACAAAGACACAAGGGAAAATGAAATATTGTTGATATTGATCTGTCCTGTAGGGGTTGCTAGTGAAGTGACAAAGACATAAACCCTCATTCTGTCGGCAGACATTCACAGCTGAAAAATTAACTGAATGTCATTTTAATGTCAAAAACAATATGTCTTAGTGTGGGCCATGTTTGACTGAGCCGCACAAGGTAAATTTCAAACAGGAGTCAGTGTTGTATTTCAACTATCTGCATGTAGGGTCATGGCAGTCAATGTGCAACAAAACCAGATGGACCACTGCCAGGAACCAAACCCCAGGTATATCCAATATGCATCTTAAATGCATACTAAATGAACAACATTGCCAACAACATTCAGTAGTTGGGGACACCTGAGGATGCCTCAGAGACAAAGAAGGTTAAAGAGACACACTGAAAGAGAGAGGTTAGATTGAATAAAATTTTAATCAGTGTTGAGAGAAAGTTGTAAATAGTGAACATGTATAATACAGAGTAGCCTGTGGCAAAGGCAGATAGATACAGAGAGACAGAAAGTGCAAGTGAGAGGAAGAATAACCTCTGCCTCTTCTGTCTCATCCACTTTACCCTCCTACATTAATCAGGCCTGGTTGTGGGGGTTTAGGGTTCACTCTGAGCCGGGGGCGGGGGTTAGAAAAGTCAGCTTGTGATTGGAAGGTCAATAGTTCAAAGCCCCGCTATGGCAGGGGAAATCAGCCAAAGCTGCTCTGTCTCAGTAAATAGTTTTGAGGTGCCCCTGAGCAAGGTGCTTAACCCCTGTCTGAGCGAGTGGAGCTGCCAGTGAGGAGCTGGAAACTGGGGTTGGATGTTACCTTTACCCTCCTCCCCCAACTGTTACATTACACCTGTCAGGCATTTAACAGCCACTCTTATCCAGGGTGACTTACACTATACCCACATTCATAAAAGACCAGCCAACAGGTTTCTCTTACTCAGTATTATGTTGACAGACATACCTACCACAGGTACAAGCTAGTTCAATTATTACTTTTTTCACAATTTCTTCCACTAAAACAGAGCAAGCAATCTTACCATTATCTCAAGTCTTTAGAGGCTCTGATACATTTACACCCCCTTTAATTAATACATTCATTTAATAGTGTGTTCTTAAGCTGCATTAGAGTTACCAACAATGCCATGCCTCTCAACATCCAGATAACATGCCCACAACCATTCTTCATCTGGGAAGGAGAGAAATGGATGGCTAAACAGGGGCTAACCAGCCTGCAGACTCATGCCCACTGAACACAGCCGGGGACAGGGAAATGCGCGTTGACCTAGGTCAGAGATGTACCATCCCACCAGAAATTGCAACCACCAACATGCGACCAGATCTTGTAAAGTCGAGTCAAGTTTTATTCATATAGCACAAAATAACACATCTCAATTTGCCTCAGGTGGCTTTACAATCTGTACAACATTTAACACCTGCTGTCTTTAGACCCTCCATTCAGGTAAAGATAAACTCCCCATAAAAAATCATTTTAATGGGAAAATAATTGGAAGAAACTTCAGGATGAGCCACAGAGGAGGGATCCCTCTCCCAGGACGGACAGAGATGCAATAGATGTAGAGTATCCCAACACAAAGCAACAAAATCACATTATATACAAATGTTGATGACAATTTCTGATATATAAAGATTATAAAATATATGTGAAGAATGTCCATTCAGGAGGACGTTGAAACAACTTCAGATCTCGCCGAGTGAGACATACAACCTCCTCTCCACCATTGGCTGTCACGTGTCGCTGAGTGGGAACTGAGCCATATGACCCACTGTACACCATGGGGATCTCCGCTGGTCCAACTCCTGCCAGTGTGTCTTCATCACTGAGCTGACAGTCCCCTGGGAGGATGGGCACAAGGCGTATGAATGGAAAAGGCTGCAATACTCTAACCTTGCATCTGAAGCTGACTAGCAAGGCTGGAATGTAAAAGTGAGGTTGGTTGCAGGGGCTTTGTAGCCAGTTCTACTGCAAGGCTCCTGAGGGAAGTAGGAGTCAGAGGGCAGGGCCATAGGAAGGCGATCAAAGCACCTGCCAATGCTGCCGAAAGTCTGCCTAGTGACCACCTAGAGGCTAACCATAAGAGGCGTTGCGGTACACAACTGAAGATATGTCATTATGTTAGCAACATTATCTAGTGGTTTTCTCCAACAACAACCCCACTCAAATCAATAGTAGTGCACAAAACTTAAAGGATTATAACATACTACAACATACTATTAAATCAGAAGCAATGTTATTTTAATATATTCCTGAATCTGAGACCTGAATTGAAAAAACATACTCACTCAACAAAGGATTCACAGTAAACACTGTGTGCCTGTACTTCAGTACAACTGTTTGTCATTTTATCTCACTGATATCAGCCTCATTGTTTACTGTTCACTCTGCACCTGTATCAGAGCTGTATTAACTGAAGAAAACAAACATTTCCTACTTCTGCTGCTTTATATTAAAAGCCTTCAACTGCTTTATTATGATTAGGAGCAGGAAATGAAATATATTTGTCACTGACTGCCACTGATAACTAAAAATGCATCTACAAAACCTGACAGTCTTCATTGTTGCTGTTCTTTGTCAAATCAGAATCTGTTAAATATTGCAGGAGGTAATGGAACAAGCAGAAACAACCACAGCGAGCTGTTAGATTAAGAGCTGCAGGCAGCAGTTTGTAATGACCCGAACACTTCCAACTCGTCTTGAACAACTCCTTTTACTGTGACATACTGTTGGGTAGAAAATTACTTGGGCCATGTGCACAGCATTAGATCAGATCACAGTGTGATAGAAAAAGGCACTATCGACTTTATTATTTTTAAATCAACTTGAAGCAAACAAATCCTCTCAGCCTATGGTACCGTTGGCTAAACTGTAAGAATATACTGCAATTGCATTTCTGGTCTGTTTCAAGGTGTGTTTGCTACCCTTGGTGGTCAATATATGTGATTTTAAACTAAACCCTGGGATATATAGTAGTAAACACCCTTGCCATTGCCACCAGCAACCAAACGTGCCACCAAATCAACCAGGACTGAACTCTTTAAATGTAAATGTGCAGAAGGAAACCAATAGGACTCATACTGGGGAGCAAAGTCAGCAAAGTTTTTTCAGTCCCCTAGGCTTAAAAAGAAAGAATACATAAAAGCTCATAAAGAATTCAGGTCACTTCTTCATGTTATCTTCATAAAAACAGCTTACAAAGATATTGGGACTGGGTTGAGTCATAATTTCATCATCCTTGTTTAAAATTCAAAGAGCTTTGGGAATTGAGAAGAATACTGTCTTGTATATTGTTTTTTTTTCACTGTCTATATTCGTCTATATGACAGCATCATGCCCTATTGAATTGGTTAAGCTTTGTGTCCAATAGAAGTTCACAGTTCTGGCTGTCTTTTCATATTACTTTGAAAGGAAATGCTGGAATGTCATATTTGGCCCATTGGGAAAATAACAACATCCAAAGACAAATCTGACTGACAAGCACAAGAACAGATAAAGTGAGCACTTCTAAAACATATTTTTTGTATAACTCTTATTTTACCTTTATTTATAGAGCAAAGTAGTCAGCAGAATGTGTCTCTGATGGACATATTCCCAGAGTCAGAATTAAATGTTCGCTGAGGTCACACCAGAGCAGCAACCACAAAGAGACTTCGAGGACACTTTGGCTGACCAGAGAGCACTCTGGGAAGGGACAGGGAATTTTAAATTGTGTCTATCTGCCGAGAGTTGTTAAGATTAAAAGAGAGATGTGTGTTATCAATTTAAGTGATACCAAAGTAAAGGGCCTCTGCTTACATGTGCAGGTTAAAGGTTGTGTTCAAAACTGACATGAATGGAAATCCTTTAATCCAACTACACTAAGATACCAGTTTATCAGGAAGGGCAGGGGCTTATGTTAAGCAGTAGTTATACCTGACCTATGGTACACTGGGTAAAAATAGGTTACAGAGGCCATGTTGAGCCCTTCCCAAATCTCAAACACATTTTGTGCAGCCCTATATGTCAAATGCATTAACGTGTTGAAGATGTTAACATTTTTTGTCCACAAAAGTGAAAACAACCCCTTGAATGACCATGGTAGTGTTATCGACCAACATCGATCACAGTACTCACAATACAAGTATGACAACAACAGCCAAAATTTCCATTAAAAGAATGAAGTTGTTAAAGCTAGCTGTGGTCCACTCCTAGTGTGCAATAATATTTAGCAAAGCACATGACCAAAAAAAATTCTGAATATGACCCAGTGGCCCAAAAATACTTGTTCTTTTTGCAGTTTTAAAAACAGCAGTAGTATTGTAGGACACAGTTGCCCAGTTGATTAGTTAGTTGGTCAATAATTTGTTTTCATAGCTTTCCTTCCTGCTTCCTGCTCTTTACTAAAAGTCTACAAAAATGGAAAACATCCATTAACACACACACCACACTTCACCACCTTATTCATTACCCAACACACGTACTTATTCACCTGTTATATCCACACATCCATCACAGACACAGTGTAAACACACACACACACACTCCTGGCCCATCTATTCCAGCCACACCTACACCCACCCCTCCACTTGCCTCACCTAATGTTCTCACCACCCTCTCCCCCGCTGATAGCATCTCTGTCTCCTGCAGAGGAAAATGTCTCCCTCCACTGCTTCCTTATCACAGGAACAATGCGGCGGAGTGCAGTGACACGGCCGCCTTATCAGCACCGCTATACACAAAAGCCGACACAATGCCACACATCGGCGCACAAACTCGTAATACGCCTCATTCAGCTCCACTGAATCAAACTGCTCGCACAATGCTGCCTCACAGGGATGTATTGATGATTGTATCCAACATGGGGTTTTTATGTGTGTCTACTGCCTGTAGATGCATCTGCCAGAGAATGAAGCACTTAACCCTCAGCGGTAAACTATAAAATCAACATAACCTTCACACAAGAGACATTAGATTCTGCATTCAGTCCAGTGTAATGCTTATTTAAACTGATGTGTTGAATGGAGGCACTGATTCTTCAGGGACCAAAGTGCTTTACTGAGCAGCGTGTTGACAGCGTGAAGAAACACCAAAGAGCAAAGTCGTTTTTTGAAAGCCTTCAGTGGGAAGCAATGTTCAAGAGCTGTAAAGGCAGAAATCCATCGTACAACACCCAAGATCAGTAGACAACAGTGTGTACACAAACAGGAGTAGAATATAGAGCAATCAGAGTGAAACACCACTAGAAAGGGGCGGCTGTGACTCAGGAAGTAGCGCGGGTCGTCTACTAATCAGAAAGTGGCCTGTTCAATCCCCAGCTCCTCCTGCTGCATGTCGAAGTGAAGAGCAAGATACAGAACCCCAAATTGCTCCTGATGCCTGATGAATGTTAGTTTCCCTTTGTGATGGGTCATCTTTCACTGTATGAATGGGTGAAGTGTAGTGTAGTGTAAAAGTGCTTTGAGTGGTTGGGAGACTACAAAGGTCCTATACAAGTATTTACCAAAGGTTCTGTTTATTACAGCAGGTGTAAAAATCATACCACAGAACACTATACATAGTTCATAGCTGTAAACCAATGTACATTATGGTGTATCTTTATGCAATGCTCAGTGCAAATGACTATCTGTTGTCAATAATGTGTGGAACACGATTGATGATCGGGACATGTGTGTGCTGTCCTTCAGCATACTGTCCTTCATGATCACACACACCTTTGTGAAGCAGGTTTTTCCTTTACTGTATGTCAGCCACAAAAACAAGATTTTGAAATACAATCGATGTAGACACCCTTCCCCAGTGTTTTTTTCACATAATGGCAAATCCTTCAAACAAGTTATGAGTGTATGTGTTTTTTTAGTGTTTTTCTTTATTTTCTTCCTCCCCTCTGTAGCTGTCCAGGCTTCTGACAATACTGTCATGATAGATGTATCACCTTCCAAACTGAAAGACCATGGAATAAGCTTAGTTTTCTCAAATAGAAGGACAGATACTTGTGTAAAAAGTAGACGTACAGATTCAACTTCTTAACTCAAGTAAAAGCGTAGGTTTACAGGCTATGAAAAGTATAACAGTAGAAAGTACGAAGGACATTTATACTGGCTGTTAACTTCTAACTGCTAACTGAAACTTCAAATAGGGTCGAGTCTCCCTCTTGTCTCTTGGTTGTTGCGTCTTTTACGTCCCCTTGCGTGTGTCATGTGCGATATGCGTCAGTCTTGATGTTGGGAGGGCGATAATTCCACTCAAATGCATAAAAGCTACTTTCTTATCATTTTCACAAGGCTCATTCCTTTAGAGAGTTTTGTGTAAAAAGGTAGAGGGCAAAAAGTTGTCGGAAAGGTTTATATTGAAGTAAAGTACAGATACCTGAAAAAACTATTTAAGTAGAGTAATAAGTATTTACATTATACCCATTATTTCAAAGCTGGGACCTGGGCCCATGCAGCACTGAGAATTATTGGGTCCACATCCTGCCTTTATTAGGGACAGGCAGGCGTCAGTTTGGGACAGGTGTTTGTTTGGGACAGGCGTTTAATTTCTTTAGCACAAAACCTTCTCAGCAAAGAAGGGAAACACAATCTAATTGTGCTGCTTCCCTTGAGTTTTGTTAAGCAGGTTTGACAACAGCTTGAATTTCAGGTTGTACTTTTTTCTCTGTGCCATGTACATGCCTCTCTCCGCCATGACACTGAATGTGATCGTTGTTTCACAGCAGCCGTAGACTCACGGTGAGCAATGGACTTGACATTACAATATTATAACTCGGATTAATATCAATGAAACATTTAGATTCTTTGATCGGTGGACCCTTACAGACTAAAGGAACAGAAATAATGGAGAATGGACACTGTACGGTACGGACGTTATGCACACACTCTTGTTTACAATGCTGGTAAATGTGAATTATACTTTGGTCCTTTTGTTTTTGTACAATGAACTGAAGGATTAAATTGTGGAGAATCTAACTGATCTAAAGATGTGCAGCATGTCTATATTGATCAAAATTTAAATATTTATATTTGTGGAGACGATCTAAGCAGTTTAGAAGCAGCTCAGTAGGTTTTATACATCCAAAAAAGTTTGATAAGTTCTAATGGAGACAGTCTAGTAAAAGAGACCTGCATCTAATTGCAGTATCTGGATATTTGTTCGTTGGGTAGGTCTTTGGTTTTCCGATTCGGGTATTTGCATACGCACATACCTACCTCTGTCTCTACTGCACATCGCTGCACACACATACAGGACCTCAGGATATTCACTGTTTATTAAAACCGAGGTTTAAAAAAGGTATTCGGGACAGTGGACTTGTGAAGATCTCCACTTTAGACTTATAATAATCAGTTTTTGTCTACTTTTTAATTCAGACTCAGTTGCTGTGTGAGAGAACCACTTGGCTTTCCTGTTGATACCAAGATTCATCAGCCTGGTCAGCTCTGCCTTACACCTGATACCTCTGGAATCTTTCCATTTCTGTAGAACAGGTGTGTGTGTGTGTGT
>NW_023340257.1:26304395-26304653 GCF_004916995.1 Morone saxatilis
TGTTCGCTGATCTTGGTTTCCCCAGAGGAAGCAGTTAGAGAGAGAGAGCTGCTGAAATCCCAGTCGATACCATTCGCCGTAAACAGCGCTGGAAACTTCAGGGAGAAGATGAGACACTGAATTCAGGCTTGAGGTGCTTTAAACACTGTAAACCAATACACACAGAAACACACCATACACAGAATAATGCAGGAGAAATGTAGCAGTGCAAGCAACAGCTCCAATCGTCTGTGGCCTATGACCACACACACACACACA
>NW_023340257.1:26304688-26304846 GCF_004916995.1 Morone saxatilis
ACACACTCACACAAACACACATATCCTGTGGGAGGCTGCAGTCCATTTATGAAGTAATAAAAACAAGGCTGCCCAGCGGTCAATTTATGCAGACAGAACTGTATCGACAGAAATAAACACAAGCCAATGAAACTGCTGAGCGCTGGCCAAACACTTCA
>NW_023340257.1:26305021-26305618 GCF_004916995.1 Morone saxatilis
TGTGTGTGGGTGTGTGTTTGTGGGCAGACAAAATTCATGTTTCTCGAGGGAATAGCAATTTCTCTCTTCTCCGCCGAGTTGGGAGAAGGCCAGCTGTGATTGGTTTTTCCTCCACATCCCTTCATCATAATAACAACTTGATTCTGGCATCTCAAACACACACATCTTCTCTTCCTCCGCCCCACGCTGCACTACACACTGTGTTATCACTCTTTGAATATACACACACCGGCCCGCCACTGCAACATTTATCTTGGTCCCTCTTTTTGCTTTTTTCCTTAACTCTTCAATAACTTCTCTTTATATGTTCACTCAGGTTTTACTTCCACAGCTCATCCTTTCATCCTTCACTCCTTTCACCCACATTCTTGCTCTGTTTAGCTTCTTCCCTTCATTTATATACATCTCCCCTACTCTCTTTTAGTTATTTTCACTCCCTTTCTCTCCTCTCCTGAATGCCTCTCCTAGTGGAGGAGGATCCTCTCATTTCCTCTTCTTGTTTCCCTTTCTTTTTCCTCCTATCCTCATTGTTTCTCCCTTTCTCTTCTCACTTTGTCTCCTTCTCATTTGTCCATATGTAGCCGGTCTGGCCTGACG
>NW_023340257.1:26305718-26315152 GCF_004916995.1 Morone saxatilis
ACTAAAAGAACACATCGGTTACACATAGCTCCCCTCCTCTCTCATTGTTTTCTATCTTTTTCTCTCTTTCTTGCCTCCCCTCTCCCCTCCTAGTTCCCTCTTCTCATCTCCTCTCATATTCTTCTTTCTTCTTTACCTCCCTTTCTCTGCTTCCTATAATTCCTCTCCTTCCTGTCCTCATTTCCTCACCTCTCCTCATTCTTCCTCTTTTCCTTTCTATTTACACCTCATCTTCTCATTTCCTGTCCTCATTTGCTCCTCTCTCCTTGTTTAATCTCCTCTCCCCTCCTACCTGAGGCCTTCTACCTCCCGCTGATTCATTAAATAAAAATGCAACTTATTAACATATTGGTTCATAGGAGGTTTTAGGGTTGTTTCTGCTTACTAAAAACATTTGTTTAATGACTCTCCTTTTCCTTTTCATCTCATTGCTCTGCTTCTTCTCCCCACCTCTATTTGAATTAATTTCCCCTTCCCTTTAACCTTCTTTTTGTCTTAATCTTTCCTACCCCCTTTTCCATTTACCCATTTAACCCGTCACGCTTTTCGCTCCCTCCTTTCCTCTGATTTCAACATTACTCTTTGGCCCCTTTCTTTTTCTTTTTTTTAGTCATTTCATTTCCCTTCCTTACCATTCCTTCAGCTTTGCAATCCTCCTCTAAGCTCTTCACTTTTCCTCCGTAAGTCTTTCTTTGTTTCATCTCCTCTGCCTTGCCTTATACACATCGCTACCTGTGAGTCCAAGCCCTCTGCTGGATCTCAAAGCGTCGATTCATAGCATTCATTGCAAGTTATTTATTAAAGAGCTGATTGTGGTATTAAAGATTGATTGTACTATTAAAGTGTTGTTTACAGGCCAGACAGCCCCAGAGAGCGTTCTCCTCCGTCTGGCTATTTATTTATCCATCAGGAACAGCAGCACATCTGAGAATTATTTTTTTTTTTTCCCCTCTTTTTTGCTTTGGTCATCAGCTTCACCGATCAAAGCTCCTGCCACGTGCTCGGCAGGGTGGTGTTAGCTAATGCTTTTATCCATGAATATGCAATTAGTAAGTAATTATGGTTTTACTGCCTCGCTTCAAGGACAGTCTGACAGGATACATAATGGCCGGTTCGTGCTGATGAAGAAGAAATGTGTAAGAAACGTAGATGATAATTACAGTGCAGTCCATAAGTATTTAGACAGTGATGCAGTCTTCTGCTGTGATGGCTCTTCGACAAAAAAAACAACAGAAAATACTGCACTGTAGCATAATCCACATCCAGGGGCATATCCAGACTTTTTGGACTTGGGTGACACAAGTGAGGCATTGACTTACACAAGGGTAGCATGAAGTTTGTGTCTCAGCTTTCCAGTCATTCCTAATTTATGCAATTCCAATACTGCTTATGAACCATGTGACACAGTTATACACAGGTTATAAACACGTTCCAACCCATAACTGTGGGCTTTATCTTTGTGTAGTGACCAAACTGTGATCACAGATTCCAGCAGCCAAAATGAGTTTCCTTCTCGCTTCGCTCATCCTTAGAGACAGGGTGAGAAGGGAGTGGAGAAGGGTGTGGCTGGCGAGAGTGACATCAGGGCTACCGACCCCAATCCAAATAAGCGTCAAAACGGATGGATGGATGGTACTTTATTTGTGTATTAATGACAGAAATCAGATGAAAGGTCTGTAAACTGTACAGACATATCCAGATAAATGTACTATGCAAGTTCAGAGTCAGGCTTGGTCAAGTAAAAGATCCCACAGCAGAGAAGGCAATATATTATATACACAAACACATTCATTACTTAGGTGGCTGTGTTTTGAATAATTAAAAAGCAATCTACTCCCAGACCAATGCAGTTAGAACAGTGCTGGACAACAATGTCTGAAAAAGAACCTTAATAAAACCCCTACAATATAAAAAAGGCAATGAAACTGCAGTATCACAAAATATCAAATTCAAAGTCATGCATTATCCAAAATGCAAGCTTTTATCAGGTAAGGTACATAGAAACAAAAAATACAGTAAACACAAAATGGAAGATATAATATGTTTGGCCAAAAACAACAAAAAAGACAAACAAAACAAATAATAAAGAGAAAACTTAAAAACAATATGTTACTGTTGTGATTATTTTTTGTTTGTGGTGTGTAATATATTGGAGGACAGGTTGAAAAAAGTTTTAGAGAAAACTGTAAAAAAAGTGTTCACCCAGTTCTTACCTGGCATGAGTCACTGGTCTGGGAGGGCAGGTAGCATCCTGCTGTGAGGCTGTGTTGATTTCATTAGTTGATTCTACCTCAGGCTCAACGTGGCTTATCCTGCTGCAGGAGGTTTGGGATTCAAGGTTTAGCCTTAAAGTTAACACTGTTAACCAAGGATCAACTCTTACTATTGTGGGATAAAACAATAATGAAATTCAAGATATTCTGAAGAACTGAATCAAATAAGGAAATCCACCCATCTGCTCTGTCTGAAATACTTTTTTTCCTTACCCTGGATACAACACTGACTAAAGACAAATATGACTTTCATTAGTGACTCAAAGTGGTAAATGAGGGTTACAAGCCTTTCTGTGATGGAGAATGCCTTCTGGAGCACAGCTGAGCAGTAATCTGTGTGGCAGATGCACCAGAGAAGCACACAAGTCATAAAAACAAGGCATCTGCCAGAGGCCTTGTACTGAATCACTGCACTAAACGAGAAATTTATTAATAAATGAGAATTTGCTTGCTAGTGCAATCTGTGCGGATGAACTCAAATGAGATAAATGAGTGGCATCTAGTACTTCCTTCAATGTGCCCTTGCAGTATTATTACTTGGGGATTTAGCTGATGATGTCCTCATCCTGAGTGACTTGTAATGAATGAACAAGTAGGTGTTGAGTGTCTCGCTCAAGGACACTGACAGGCAACACTTTCCTCGACAGGATTCCGTCGTTTGTTCAAAATGGTCTTTTTTGGACAAAACCAAACTACAAATTCATCATGTTGGTGCCCAAACAACCCATACAACTGTTCCAAATATGACTCATATGCTTTCTCATCATTTAATTAGTAACTGTACAGCTGTCTGTTGCCAAAGTGCCCTGCCAGCCAATCACTAGAGCAACCATATCATCGAAACACAACTAATCATTTGAATGCTGATGATGGTGCTGATGATATTCTAAAACAAGGTAATGTAATTTATAATAATTTAATCCAAGGTTGACAAATCAGGTTAGCTGCAGTGGTGTAATTTTTCTGGGTAGAACTCTTTACTCTGACGGCAGTCCGAGATGGTTGCTAATCGAGAAAAAATAAGTAGATAATTAACATTATTTATTAGACTGCAATTATATGACACAGTCCCACACAGGTCCAGTTTTGCAAACCGGAACCAACCTGTTACCTGCAATTACCTTTCGAGTCAAATCCAAGTCCTGCGACTCGACTCGTGCTAAACACACAGTTGTACTTGTTCTTCCTTAATTTGATTTATTTAGTATTTTATTTAGTGTAACATGTAGAAAAATGAATTCATTCACAATTAACCATTTGGCTGAATCATTCACCAACTGTTGCTACTCACTATGCTGCTGCATCCACACAACAAGCTGGGCACCAATGTCAACCAACCACTGATGTTAGTTCTCTCCACAGTTTAAAACAATCAGATGTTCCCGGCATACAGACTTTACAGCTTACTGGGTTATCCTTGTCTTCCTGTTATGGTGGTTATTGGAAAGGTTTAAGTAAATAGTGCAGCACCTGTTACAAAACAGTTTTACAGGTACCCAATCTGGTGCAGGACTCTAATGTTACACAAGCCTGGGCTTAGTTCTTTAAAGCTGGCTCAAAGTTTATGTACAGCTTCTGTCAGAGCAGCAGTTGACCATAGTTTCAACACTGTGTTAATCATGCTAGCTGGATGAGAATCAACATTCTGATCAATCTACCTGGTTAGCATGTGGTTAGCCTACCACGCCCAGAAGTCCTGGTTTGTCTGGGATTTCAAGCTGGATTTCCAGAGTCCCGACAAAATTGTCCCGGTTTTCACAGACGTTTATCGTGTTCTGTCCCACTCATTATTACCTAACCCAATATAATAACATAAAAAATGCACCCCATGTCTGAATTCAACACTGATTTGTCTGTGTGTCAATCAATGTGTTGTTGTCAAGGCTGCCACTAGCCTCTGAGTCATCACAGGCTCTTTCTGACCTCAGGTTTCCACTAAGAAATCCATTAATGAACAATTGACACCTTCCAAATTCAAAGATCTGATTGATTCCCAGCCCTGAATGACAAATGATCTGGAGCTGTTTTTTTTTTGTAAACACTCTGGTGTGTGAAAAATGTGAAGTGAAAATGCAGGATCACTTAAATAATTAACTTACTTCTAATCCTACAGAGAAATAAATATACAGTGACGTAGGTGCTGGTGAAGGCCGATAATCCATTGTTGCCTCCCAGAGAATCTTGAAGAAATGCAGCAACCTCTCAAGGTGTTTTAAAGAATCTCTTCTGTTCATCAGGTAGGATGATTGTCAGTGTTACAGGATGGAGACAACTGAATAGAGTGTTGTTGGTCATACTTTACTTGGTTTATTCCTTTTTAAGTTTCAACAGCGTCACACTGAGATTGGGGAAAAACAGCACAGTCTTTTTATTGTACAGGATGGGGCCCTTTTTCTCTTTGGACAGCTCTGCTGTGATGCTTAGACTTTTATCCAGAACCTGATACTTCAGCAGGACGGATCCCAGTCACTGGTCAGCTGGCAGGCAGGCAGGATGCTGGAGACCATAATGCTCGCTCAGTTATCAGTGACTCTATCTTGTGCTCTTTCCCAAAAAAAGTGGGAATCCAGTCTGCAAAGAAACGTAATCTCTTCACACCCTTCTTTCAAATTGACAATGCAATAATGTTACACCTAGCTAGTCAACTTTATCCATCAAGTTTGTGGTTGTTTGTTCAACTTGAGAACAAATGAATCCAGCTATGCTAGCTTCCACCAAAACACATTCTAGGACCGTAGCTGTCTCAGAATCGGGTTTGGCTGTTCAGTGCAAAGATTAGACTATTTGCTGCCCTCCATTAACTATCACTCTTCTCCACTTCCATCACAGTTAGTTTGAAGATTTGCGGTCAGTTTGACCTTGTATGCTGTCGCTCTGTGTATAATGACACAGCTAACAAATGCGAGTCAACTCAGGGTCATCTTGACTGTTGATTCAAATAATCAACTTTTCGGGTGCAGCCCTAATACGTTCCTCTACCTCTGTGATGCTTGAGCTCACCCCATCTATCATTGTTCTGATTGTGAAGTCAGGCTTTCCAGAAACAGCCTCATTGACAAGTTTTATCTCCTGTAATATGAGCAAGCTTCCTTCCACCACATGTTGGTCCTCTGCCACCATTTTGCTGTTTTTTTTGTTTTGTTTTTTTTGCTTTCTCCAGATGAAGTTTGTTCAGTAGTTGAGTTGGGTTCCTCATTCTGGTTCTTAAATCCATATTGCAACTTTTTGATACAGTTGAGAGTAGATTGGATGTTTTTATTCATTTTAAATTGAGAGTTCTTGACAAGCTCCAGGACAAGCATCAACCTAGCTCTGCGTGACCCCAGTGTAATTTGTTCTTGAGACTCTAGCTGATACTTTCATCTCCAGAACTTTATGATGAGTGCATCAGCAGCAGACAGTATTAGCATCAAGGTTAAGTCTGCACTGCTGTGTGGAAAGTAAATTCTCCCCTGAAATCCAATTATTTCTGGATTGTTTCATGTTCCTGCTTCATGCTACCTGTGGCAGACTCACTGATTACTGATGCTGCTTTCAGAGGCAGCAGGGCAGAATCTTTAGGAATAATATATTTGTTTATGTCATCAGTAAAATACACTGTACAAAGCCACAGTTCACTGTCCGGGCTGATTGTTCTGTCAGAAAGAAAATAGGCCACCTCTTAGAAATGATTAGACCGCAGCTGCTGCAGAGTTGTGTTGTGTTGTGTGTATCTGTGCAAGTTTTTGGAAAATATCTACACCATCTACACTTTTCTTAGTATGATAAACAATGTGTAAACAGGCTGTTTTCAGTCTCTGCTTTGTACATCATTTGTGAGAAGACATGCAAAAAAAAGTTAAATTCCAGGCTGACAACCAGCAAACACTTCACCTGATAGAGAAAAAAAAAACTTGTGGCTAGTCCATCTGATGGAACAATTTTACTCCTGAGTGAAAATCTCAACAGCTACATGGATATTGGTAATACATTCACATGTAATACCAATATCCATTTTTCTTACATCATGAATCCTGATGATTTCTGTGATCCCCTCAGGGAACGGTAGAGCAGAGAGGAAGCGCATTCAAAGGAGAAAAGCCCAGGAGGAAAGTGCCGTTAAATGCTGTAAAATTACAAATATCTTCACGAGCAAGTGGGGTGGTGTTTAAAGCTGAAAAAAATAAATAAATACTGCTGCCCTCAGCACGTCATCTCACAACTCCTTTTCCAAGTTGATTCTATGTTTTAACAAATGTGATCAGGCTATGCAGGAAAGCAGGACATGTTTATACATGTAAATACCAGCTCAGTCAGAAATGCAAAACAAAAACTCCAAACGTGCACAAAAATGATGGCTTAAATATGGAAGTGCAACTGAATAACTCTTAATACTAAAGACACTGGGCTGTTTTTCAAAATATGCTTGATATTAACGTGGGTAACTATCTTACATTTTCATTTTGTTTTGTTGATTTTAATTCATGTCCAAATTGCAACTTTGAGGACACTGCACTGTACACATTCAACTTTTGTTTGTAAATGTTCTGTCTTTTGGCCTTAAAAAAATACAAATAAAAGATCATTTTGAATTTACTACTGCATCTTATCACAGTGAACAATGGATAGCATTCAGGTGTTGAACTCATCGGCAGCATTGCAGAAATACTGTACTGTCAGTAATGGCAAATCTTTATTTTGACAAAGTGCTAGTATACTAGCATTGGCCAGTGAGCACACTTGCTGAGGTGAAAATGAAATAATCAGTTCATATTTTGGCTTGTAAAGGTGAAGGTTTGGTGTGTAGGATTTAGTGGCATCTAGCTGTGTAGCCGCAGGTCGCAACTCCCTCGCTTTACTCTCCTCTTCCAAGCGTGAAAGAGAAACTATGGTGGCCACAAAATGCACGACAAACACGAATGCCCCTGTCTACAGCCAGTGTTTAGTTTGAAACATGGTGGACTCTATGGAAGGTGTCTGTAGATATTAAAGGCTCATTCTCAGGTAATAAAAACATAATGATCTATTTTTCATATGATGATACACTAATAAAAACACAGTGGTGCATATTATACTCAATTTCTCCTCCTAAATGTGACACACTGGACCTTTAAAACACACAAAGAACAAGCTGCCTATGTGCCTTAGTGTCTGCCTGCAGGATGTCCTGCTTACCCTCGCTGCTGTACCAACATGTTATTGTTCATGTTCTTCGACACAAGACCAGAGGTGTTGTTTCACACCATCTGGCTCTCAGTCAGGAAGCAAACTGGCTGATTAAAGGACACAATTAACAAAGAACAGGTTTGGTCGAGTCCCCCAGCGGGGATTAAAGGATGCACCCAGTCAATTTTACACACTCACGCCAGGGAGCTGCCTCGTACAGTCTGACAGGAGACAAACAAGTGACAGGTGAAAGATTTAATTTTCTGTAAGCTGGAGGAGTGACCGAGCACAGACGCATTTCTCACCACTGCAGAAACTGTTCTGCAGCTTCTTCTGGAGTTAGTAAAAAGATGCACACACAACATCCAGGAACAATAAATTAAAACACCACAGTTGCATCAAAACTGATGAAGTGTGCAGCCAATTAACTCTACCTAAAAAAGAGATATCATTTGCAGCCAATCACATTGCAGAAAGGAAGCATACATTATGTCAGCACAGAGCAGCTGACTGACAACTAAACACCTAATACTATCAGATTCAGATGTAAAGAGCACTGTTGTTAACAAGAACTGCTGACAACATGCAAAACTGAAAATGATTGCAAGTGATGAATACATATTTTTAATAACGTTTATTATCCCTTTAAATGTACTAATGAAACAACAACCTACAGTTGTAGTAGCTGTGTAACTGTAAGTTTGGGCACCCCTTGACAAATAACATACTCTGGTGATTTCCTAATTTACGAATTTACGAAGGATATGGAACATAAAATTCAATAGTTCTAAGCAAACATTAATTCATAAATTGAACGAAGTTCTACTAAGTCTTCAATGAAGGTTGTGTTTGATTTGATTTTCTGACCAGCACATGAGCAGTTCTCTCCGAGAGTTTTCTTTGTCTTCCAGATCTCCTCTTAAACTCCACAGTTTCCCCCAAACTGCCATCTCTTAATTACATTTCCCACTGTGGAAACTGCAAGCCTTCTGGTAGCCCTCTCTCGCTCTGTGGGCATCAATAACTTTCTTTTTCAGAGTCTCACACAGCTGCTTAGAGGAGCCCATGGCTGCTGAGTGTTCACACAAGGCTTGAAGAGTCAGAGTATTTGTAAAACTTTGAAACTGGCACCAGCTGACGCCTCCTGTTCACAGTTGTTGACATGCGTCAGGCCTAAAGAGCTGATGAAGGTCTGAGACCTTGTAAAAAGAATCTGAGACTGCACAACTCTAAGGTTGGCCAAACTTTTGCACATAACATAGTGATTTTTAATTGTTTTGTTTTTTTTGTTCAATTTATAAAAGAAAATGTAACTATGCATGAATGTTTGGTGAACATATTGTGTTTTATCTCCATACCCGAGATAGGCAGTGTTCTTTTCAATGAAATAAATCACCAGAATGGCTGATGGCTAGATAGCTCCAGCTATTACTCACCCTTTATATCTGCACTGCAGCCACTCATTGGACAGAGTGTTTGCCTGTAAAGATAGAATGCTCTCAGCCTTTAATTAAAACACCATCACCCAAACATGGTCCATCATGTGGACTCATCATCCTCTCAGGACAGATTCAGTCAGACAGATTGGTTGTTAGCGAACTGATCACTGACAGTCAAATTGACTTCCTGTCTGTCTGGTTTCCTTATCCAATCAACTGTTTGTCCACCTTACCCACATCTCCAACTGGTTTCACTCTGCTCGTAAGTAAAACAGAAAACCTCTTTCCTGATCTCTCTTTCTCTCTCTGTCAGTCTATTTCTGTGTCTCTGTGCTTGTCTACAACATTACAACATCATACTTGATGCTAAATTGCTCCCATAATTACCATTTTCACCATCTGTCTGGTTGGTGAGAGGATTCTGGAGAGGAAGGCACAGAGGGTACACTGTAGGGGTGTGTGTGTGTGTGTGGTTTGAAAGCAGGCATGGAAGGTCTCTACTAGAGGAAACCATGACAACACAGTTGTTACCTCCCCATTCATTACACTCAGCTGCTGCTGTGTGTGTGTGTGTTTG
>NW_023340257.1:26315252-26315395 GCF_004916995.1 Morone saxatilis
GTGTGTATGTGTGTGTGTGCTCTGATAAACTAGACAAAGCCCGTCTCTGTCTTTGTCCTTAGCCTTTTCACCTCTCTGTCTCTCTGAGGGCCAGAAAGACCTGTGCCACTGTGATACTAACACTCACACAAGCTCTCTCTCTC
>NW_023340257.1:26315491-26316254 GCF_004916995.1 Morone saxatilis
TGTTTGTGTGTGTCCCATTCTGCTTCCTGAAACACACTTAGTGAGATACACATCCTCTTTCCCATTCTGTGTTTCTCGGGGACACATTAGAATTGAAAATGACACCAACTGTTTATTTCATGTTCCCATAAATGCTGAAATGTTGTTCCATTATTGAATTTGGTTAATCATGTAAGAGGCAGTAAGAATTCATTTGGTTATGGCAGGTCAAAAGAAGTTGAACACAAAAGCCAGCAGTGACTGAAACACTGACATATAAAAACATGGTAAGAATTGTCACATCTTCAGATATATAATATGATGTTATATAATTATCAGATTCCAGGCTTAATGTTTGTATGGTGTGAGCAGGAACCTGCAGCATCAGGAGCCAAAGCAGCAGGACACAATACAGGCAAATGTTCTATAGGCTAGAAACATGAATGTGTAGATGATCTGGACGTTTACAGACATTCAGCTTCAGTTTATCCCCAATAACTTTTCAATTCAACCTCACCAGCACTGCTGTACTGCATTGTGGGGTTTTAGAAATACAGAGGTTTAAAAACCTTTGAGTTTGGAAGTATGCATCCAAGTTATTTTGTCTTTTATTGTATACTCCTCGGAAATAAAAATACCTCTGTGACCTCACGTGGTACGGCCATGCTGACCAGAGTGGTACCCAGTGAGAAGAAAGGGTACTTTCATTGTGTCAGGCACTGGTTTTCACCAGTTTTATTGCACATTGAAGTGAATTAAGGATTGATTTATGGATTGTTAGAAC
>NW_023340257.1:26316374-26319246 GCF_004916995.1 Morone saxatilis
TCAGTGGCAGAAACAACTACTGTTTGTGGACACACTTTGACTTATGCATTTGTCCCCAAGGAGTAATGTTAGCTTACTCTGCGGCCAATGAAGCCCTTTTCCCAAATATTTTTGCATCTAACTCTGAATTAAGGGTCTATTTTGACTCAATCAGTGTTGGTGATTGATTAACAAAGACAGATTTGGGTGGGTCCTATTGTTTTTGTCTGAGATGCTAGTGCTCTGATTCAACATGCAAGTGAATTTAATATACTTTAAGTTTGGATGGCATTGTTTTCATCTGTTCAGAGTTCAAACATTCATGAGCGTCCACCTCTTCACTCCCACTCTCTCCTCTGTCTTTCTCCTCTTCATTTTCATTCATTATCCCTCCACTCATCAGTCTGCCTCTCTCTCTCTCTCTGTGTGTAATTTTGATTCCAATTGAACAGCACTGTGCTTTAACAAACAAACGTCCCCGAGCTTCAGTGTGTGGCCTTCCTCTGTAGGCCCACTGCCAGCATGGTGTGTTTGTGTGTGTGGAACCTCCTTGGGAACATAAATATAATAACTTCATTTTATACAGTTCACTCTTTCTCTCATGTCAGTGATTTAATTTCAATGAGCTGTTCAGCTCTCAGGGTTAATTCTCTCGCTGTATTGTGTTGAGTGTGTATGTGTGAGTGAGCAGTAGCACATATGATTGTTTGTGCATCATTGAACAATTATTGCATTTGACCTATACTGTATGTTGGCACTGAACTGGGTGCTTCCTCTATAGGTTCACATTCATGTTCATACATTCAGCTGAACAATATCTGTGAGCACAGCATCGCTCTGTGACAGGAACTTCAAGGAAAAATTGCTTGGCCAACCAGTAATGAATATCTGTGTTGCTGTTTACTGAAAGTTGAAGATGGCGTTGGTTCCATTAACTGACTGTGAGTCTCCGTTTGTGATGGTACCACTGCAAACATCTACATAGACTGTCACTGTTAGACAGGAAACCGGCACTGTTCCGGTTCAAGTAGTTTTGAACCGTTTGGAGCCTAAAAAATTGGTTCCCAGCTGGAACCAAAAAATATCAGGTTCACCTTGGGGACCAAATTGGGCGCGTTCTATTCTACAGGTTGTTGTGCATAGTGCAGCACCCTCTGACGCATCTGATTACAATGGTTCCACTCAAGAATGGTGGAAACGCAAGCTGGTTTGTCAGATAGCACCAAGGTTTCCAAGAACTGTTTCAAACTAACTTTCAACTATTTTTGTGGAAGTCCATTTTTTTAATATAATATTATATTTTTTTATTGTTGAAAAACATAAGCAAACAATCATCACAATTCTGGGCTTACAGGTCACCATTTTTCATTTAGTATTTTCCCCACCAACCCTTCCACCGCAACCAACCCCAGTACAAGAAGAACACATTACAGGAAAAGAAAGGGACACATTTTATAAATAATAAAAAAGATGAATAGGGGAAGATGAAATGAAAGCCAATACAATAATACAAACAACAGGGTAAGTCAGTAAATGGCCAGGAAATGGTTGCGTGTGTGTTTTCTTCCTGCATTACTTTATCTCACCTTCCTGTGCTTTCTCTCCAGGTGCTAACAGCATGATTGGTTTCCACCTGTGCTGTCTGGTCCTGTTGCTAATTGGTTCCCTGGCACTCGAAGCTGGCCAATCATCATTCCAGGCACTCAATAAAAGAAGCACGCCTGTAAAGTTAACGCTCTCATTCTGGTCTGCTGTTATTTTTGTTTTTGTTGGTACCGCCTCTGTACTCTTTTTGCTCGAGTTTAATTTTTTTTTAATTAAGCAAGTTGAGTCTTACATTTTTTGTGTATTTTGCAAAAGTAGGGATCATTCAGGCTCAGTTTAGTTTTTCTGTTTGGTAGGTAAAACCACCCAGTCCCATCCTCCCCCACATTTGAAGAACCTTTGTTGTTTTCAAGCATCAATAAACTGCAAATCAGTCCTGCAAATTCTCAGTAGTTGTATTATCTGTTTTCCTTAAATATGCTAATAATTTGTATTGCCAGTTATGTCTCAAGAGAAATGTAATTCCGGCCTGGATGATGATCATGGGGAACAAGGCGCTATGCTCTTATGGGAGTTCAGACCTTTGACGCCTGAGAGTTTCACATCTTAAGTTAGCGAAGAATCATGGTTTTGGTTACATTTTGAGTAAATGCATTCTGTCTCGTGTTTCAAGGAACTTTCTGTCTTTCAGCTTTTATTACATGATGCCAACAACTGAAAACCAGCCTGAGATTTGGTCTCTTCCCCCTTCTTTGTCTTTGCTGAACGTTGCCCGCTCGCTTACTAGCTAACAGCAGCTACAATTAGCAGCAGTTTATGTCCATCAGGAAACTGAGTTGAGACCGAGCAGCCAGAAGAGAGAAAAGAGAGAGAAAACCAGAAAACTTTCTCAATAAAATATGATCCAGCGACCCACCACCAAAAGTTATAGTGCGAGAACTGGCGTACGGGGTGCAGAGTGGTAGAAAAGTTACATAAGGTGGCTTTAAACCATTTTAAAGTCAGATTTTTTTATATTTTTATTTGACATTTGGAGAAGTTAATACATCCTGTGCCAGCGAGTGCCACTATAATAGATGCAATCTTCCATGGCTAATACTGCGCTACAAGCTATAAGCCTCTATACTCCCCTATCTTGTCTCTCCATCTGGCGCTGTCTGGCTGGAGATCTGGCTTGTGCTTTAATATCTGAGCCTGGTATTCACACACTGCTTCCATATTTGAAGCTGGTGTTTACCTCCCACCTGATGAGGATGGGAGTGGAGTTGTGAAGTCTCCCACAGGTGGGAGAGATGTCCCAGACTATCTATGGGAAGTTCTTTTGTATTTAACCCTTTAGGCGCCGGGT
>NW_023340257.1:26319346-26322880 GCF_004916995.1 Morone saxatilis
GGTGGAGCTGAGGCGGGCTGAATAAAGTCTGGTTACTGAAAGCAGCTGTCTGTAACGCCACCCACCTGTAACTCAAAGCTGCCCCGCATTTAATTATGCATAACCTTAATCCTTAATATAATTTAAACAGGTGAGTTATATAAAAATTCACCCGGTGTACAGTTGTCATGAATGGGTAATTTAGCTAAACAGACTAAAAAGTTTTTTTATTAAAACCGACCTTATAGAGATTGACTCACTTCAAGCCTCAAGTAGCCACTCGAGCAACTGCGGTTTTTGTTACTTCCGTGATGTCTTCATTTGCAGCCACGGTGGTTGCAGCTTGATGGAAACAAGGCTATCATCTGCGTTAACCCTGTTTCCTGCCTGAGGACACACTCTGTTTAATTGTGCTGCTGATGATTTCCAGCCGTTCCTCATACTGCTTGTTACTGTGGGGATGACTGAAGTAAAAAAGACACTGTGCAATGTAATCTTGAGTTATTGGTATACATTTAATTTCTAGTAGAGGATGGAGGGTCTGTTTCTCTCATGTGTTTGAGTTGTGAATAAGATCCGGTGAATTAGGAACATGTACTGACCTTCTGCTCGTTGTCGTTCTGTGCTCACCAGTTGAAGGATGACATTTTCCCTTGACTCGAACAGCAGTCGCTTCTGTTGGTTAGTGAAACACTCGTCTTTTCAAGATGTAGCTCACTTCACCTCTTCCCACTCAAACATTTTCACTCTTCCATTTTTTTATGGAAACAACACTTTCTTAGTCACAGAGAGAAGAAGTACTGGGAAAAGAAATGTCTTCTATAACCAAAGCTGATGTAACTGAAACTCCAACTGCCTCTCTGTTTCAAATCTAAGTCTTGATTTCACTGTCCAATTAAATGTAACTAAATTTAAATAAAATATCAAAGTTTAAGAGATGCATAAACTTCTCTTCCAAAAAAAATCAAAGATGCTTTATGATTATGTGAAATGTGTTTTTCGACCTTTTACTATCCACTTTATTTTTAAATATTTCCCTTGAGAAATCTAACGTCACAAGTGAAAACTGTGGAGCCTGGGAGGTGACATGGTGACATATACAGTTGTTGGTTTTTTTTAATAGAGTGCTCAGCTCAGAATAAATGAACTCTGCAACCTTTTTAAAGCTGGAGTGCGGGACAGTTGGATGGAGTATTTGTGTTTGCTTCCTGGGATCGCAAAGAGGAGTTTATTGTTGAGATAAGGACTTCATTCATTGTCTGAACTTTGGGTTTTGTAGGGAGTACAATACACAGTTGTGGACTTCAGATTCTTGTGTGTTTGAGTAATTACTCTCACTGCCAGCGAGGGGACAAAAGCACATTGCAGTGGCAGGAATTCAGACACAGACAAGGCAGAGAGAACACGGTCACATTTCAAAATAAAATACCCAATGCAGACTCTGGATTGAATTTCACGCTACATCAACATTGTGGCACCGGACTAGAAGTCAAGTCACGACGTATGGCAGGCAACCTGAAGCTTCTGAAGTGAAAGCTTTGCTTTAATGATAAAAATCTGATTATTTATAAATGTATTTTTTACTTGGCAATATGGATCATAAAATTTGTCTCCAAAATCCCACATGGGTCAGACTAATCTGTAACAGAAATCATTTTCCTAGTGGATCCAGACATTATGTGTTTCCATTACAAACATCCCTAAAACATGGCTTTTATTCCAAATGGCACCAACCAGAGCAGAAGTGTAGAAAATCAGGTTTCTTTATGAGCAGAGCAGCTAGTGGAGCAGCTGAGTGTTGGACAGCAGAGGTCTGTGGTTGGCTGGTTGGACTGTCACTGTGGCAGCTCTGAGTGTGAATGTGTGGAGCTGTGTGAATACAAAGCGGGATGCTGCCGGGAGAGAGCTCGCACGCTCAGTCAGACCTCCACAGATAAATAATGAAAACACAGAGCTGGGATAGCAGCTCCATGTATTTTGGTTGTGTGTACCAGCTGCTGTAGCAGAATGACCAGAGTGGAAATGTGGGTTTGGAGTCTGGGGAGAGAACGCACAATTTACTACAGTCAGCATTTCAACTGCTGCAGCTCCTCTACACTCTCTCTCACACACATACACTCTGCATACACACATACTTGCATCCAGGCTCACACACAAAAGTAAAAATATAACACATACACTTTCTTTCTTTCTCTCTCTCGCACACAAACACATGCCCAGGTTTTTATCCATAAAAATAACTGTAACCTTCATCTAAACCTCATTTTAATTTTAAACTTTAACTCTCAAAAAGCTCTCTGACAAAACATTCAATTTATAAGCATGTTTGTTTTTTTAAACATGAAAAACTGTCCAAACTAAACCTAACCCTCTAACAGCCAAGATGTCCTCACTTTCTAAAAATGTCCTCAACCAAGCCTCCAGAAGGAGCGCCAGGCTTTGAAGCAAATTTGACATAGTGACCAAAACAACAATACATTTAAAACTCCCACTAGTACACACATAGAGAACACACACACACACACACACACACACACACCAGTTCCTCAAGTCTCATGTGTCAGATTTCACTTAGGAACTGAGTGAGTGTTCATTCACACTGAAACATGTCATTTCACTGGCCAGCCGCCCCCTGTCATTATGATAGAGACTTTCACCTGAGAGAAAGGGGGGTCTCAGGAGCACCACATCCCCTCTGATCCATCAGCAGAGTGGTGAAACAGCAGAATAACTGGACTTGAAGGCCTGATGGACGCAGGAGGCAGCGACATTGACTGTACTTAGGCACAGCGGTGCTCTGAGCCAAATGCTAACGTCAGCATGCTAACATGCTAACATGTTGGTGTTCAGCAGGTATCATGTTTACCAATTCACCATCTTAATTTAGTGTGTTTTCACTTGATCATTCAGCTGAGGATGATGGGAATGCCATTAGTTTTGTAGGTATGTAGTCATAAATTGAAGTATTGCACAAGTTTAAAAATGAACCTGATAAAATAAGAAGAAGAAAAGTCAGAGGATCATTTAAGTTAATAAGATATACAGGAAAGGGGCAGAGAGAGAGGGGATGACACACAAGGACTCAACCTCGGTACATGGGGCGCCAGCTCTACCAGGAGATTAACCATTATAATTCTTTCTGAGGAGAACATGAACCAATCTTCATGGCGATCCATTCTATAGTTGTTGAGACATTTTAAGCAAAACCACAAAGGTCGACCTCGAAGAACCGGGGCTTCATCCTCTGGGACCATGAGTCATTATGTCTGTCAATCCATCCACTAGCTGTTGAGATATTTGTGGACCTTAACAGACGAAATATCGAACTTTCTCTGGATCCGAGGACAGACATTAATCCACTGCCATTTTATTATGTACACTGCTGTATAACTATTTTACTATTACTATCTTTTTTACTTATTGTTCTTAATATTATGATGTGTCATTTTTATATAATTTAATCCTTAATTTAACCATTTTGAGGCCAAAGAGACCAGGAAAAACACATACAAATTTGCTGACAATACATCACTGCCATCACTGTGTGAATGTGTG
>NW_023340257.1:26322980-26323324 GCF_004916995.1 Morone saxatilis
GCGAATGTGGCACGTAGTGTAAAAGCGCTTTGAGTGGTCGGAAGACTAGAAAGGCGCTATACAAGTACAGGTCCATTTACCATTTACCAATACTGTAAAAGTCAACCCTCGACAAATAACATATATTGGTAAAATGTTTGATCTTAAATTGTTATCTTAAAAACCTTAAAGTTTTATCAGTTCACCAGTGACCACACACACACACACACACACACACACACAAACCCAAGTAAAAATCAATAGTGCCCACAGTCCAAAAAATTGAATTAAACACACACAGTCAATCCTTTTTCAATCACTGCACATATCACATCCTACAGCCCCTGAGAGAGAGAGAGAGAGAG
>NW_023340257.1:26323392-26334849 GCF_004916995.1 Morone saxatilis
AGACAGACAGACAGACAGACACTTGTGAAAAATAAAAAGGGGACATTGCAGATAATGAGAAACTCTGGAACTGAAGTCAGTGAAACCGAGACAGAGAGAATAAGAGATGAAGAGGGAGGGTGAGGCCAGATTAGCGAAGCATATCTTCAGACCAGCATAATTACCCATCATCCTCCTCTGTAATACTTCTCTTATCGTCGGGCTCTTTGGAGAGGAGAGGATCGGAAACTTCGGAAAACTGATCCGTGCTTCTCATTTCTCTCTTCTCTGCTCCCCAGCTCTCATTGCAGCAGGTCAGCAGACAGGAGGGAGAGGAGATGAAAGCAAAGGAGAGAACACTGAAGGAGGAAAAGACAAGGAGAGTGAGGGTGAGGGAGGGATTAGAGGGGGAGAGCCGAGGGATGGATGTGAACAACAGGAGGACAAAGTGTGATTGCACGATGGAGAGATGAAGACATAGGAAGAAGGAGATGAAGGTGGAAAAGCCAAGAATGAGTTTAAAAGCTTTAAGATTCATACTGAGATGAAGTGAACTGTATTTAGGGACCTATATGTAGGTACAGATTGCGGGAAAAGTGCCATTTCCCAGACATCTAGTTTAGTTTTCCCACATTTTCAACAGACTGTGAGTCACAGGGTGAAGACCTGCAAAAGGTCTGGTTCAAAGCTTTATCACATTTTCTGTTCTCCACCAACTGCCTGCTGGCCCAGGCCAACGGAGCAGGATGGACCTGAGTTCGGCCATATTTTCTGTCAGTAATTAGGGAAGGCGGACCCACAAAACAAAATCACAACAGCCTCATTGATCCCAGATTTGCTCATCTGTTTCCTTTTCATCATAGCATCTACAACTAGTAGACACATCGACAGTAAAATGTAAAGACAATGCAGTTTTATCATAATCAACGAAAATGCCAGAAAGTAAAGGGGTGTGTGATGTAATGAGGACATCCCATTTCAATGATTTAACCATATTTACAGCATGAAGTGGCACTGTATGTGTTGTATCTGCAGTCACTCATTTGAGAACTATATTGTTTTTGTACAGTATGATTAAGGTTAGGGAAACACTTATTAAAAAATAAAGAACTTTGGACCATAGCTACATAAAGGTAACACTTCCTTGTGCTTTAGCTTTGGGATTAAACATGTCTTAAACCTGCATTTTATGTAATGGCCAGCAGGGGAGCTCCATTGGCTGCAATAACACACCCATACCATGCAGTCTTATGGAGGAATGAACCGACTTCCCACTTGATAAGTGATAAGTTCAGTAAACAGCTAGTTTTGCTAGTTTCAAGTCTTCCTCCATACAGCACGATGTTCATTTAGTAAATTAGCACCAGCAGCACCTCGCCTCCGCTGGCTCCAACAAACTGTAATAGCGACATTAATTTACATATTCTACACAGTCCTAGTGAAAACATTGAAAATGTGAGTGTTGGAGTTGGTCAAAAGTTAGCATGGCGTTAGCCAACAGCGCTGATGGGACGGATGGAGGCCAGTTTGACGACAGTACTGCATCCAGTCAGCTAACTTTAGCTGTATGACTATCCAAGCTAATGGCAGCTAACATTACCGTTAGCAGATAACAGGTCTATCAATAAACTCTGTAAATCACCTACTGTACTCAGTACCACTGTTGGGGCCGAGGCTGCGTACTGTTCCGGTCCAACCTTGTTCACTTGAAGGCTGTTAAGCCCGGTTCTGTCTGCATGCTAACTGCAGCTAGTTAACTTTGCACTATAGGCAAAGCAACCGGAAGACATCAGTGGGAAAAAGGAAATATTTTCTTCCAAAAGTATGATCCAGTTTCACGCAAAGCAGTGATAAAGTTGTGTTTTTGTACAGTAATCACAGTGAGTTAGTTAGTTAGTTCAAGCTTATGTACAAGACATTTTTTACAGGAAGGAAATATGATTGCATTTTGATATAAGAATAGTATTAAGTTTTTGACATATACTGTTAAATACGTGTACAATATGCCCGGGGATGTGATCTAAAAGGGTTAAAAAGGTATTTGAAAAGCAGCCGTGCACCAATCTTTTCTCTGTCCTCTCATTCAAAACACAGGGTTACCAGGGGCGACAGCTGCAAGCATCACCGCCGTTTGTCTGGCATAATATGGTCTGGCAAAGGCAGCACCTAAAGCATTTTAAACTGCACTAGGACACCTGTTGCTGCAGTGATGGGCTAGAACAAAACAGAAGTGGTTTGACGAGAAGCAATAATGTATGAGGGCTCTTATTAATGTTTATTAATATTTATGTCTGTTTGCAGTTCAACACAGTGGAGCCATTAGTTAGAATAACTTCAGTGCATAAATAGTAAGAAGCAACTTGTCCTTTTTTGCACGGTGATCAATGTACTTTTGGGTTTATTGAACATAAATTAGAGGTGCAAATCAATTTAACCCTTTCTGCTCCTTTTATTTATTCATTTATTTCATTTTTGTTTTCGGAAAAAGATGAGCCTCAGTTGCTTCAAAACATCCAGAAATGTGCATCTTAACTCACCATCTGCCTCAGGTTGTAATTGGAGACTACAGAATCAACAGCAGTGAATCATAATGGGAACTCAGTGCTTTTAAAGGGGATAATGGAGCCCATGTGATTGGCCTTGATCATGTATATTTGTATGGAGTGCATCAGCGGCTCCCCTGTTTTAATGTCTATCTGTATTGGTGTATCTTAAACTCAAGAAACAGAACAGACCGAAAACGGAAGAGACAGCAAAACAAATCTGTGGACAGACAAAATGAGGAGACAAGATGGAGACAATGAAGAGATTAAGAGATGAAAGAGCGATGGAAACAGGATGGATGGAAAAGGAGGGTTGGCCAGAGTAGAGTGAGGGAGGAAGGGCAGGAGAGAATGTTCAATGGAGGGAACAATTAAACAAAAGGGAAAGGAAAGAGGGTAAAATAGAGCAGAAGGAGAGAGATAAACAACAGGTGAGATTGAGGGAATAGAATATTTATTTGACAGATGAAGAGAGGAAGAAGAGATGGAAAGAGGAATAGATTTGTGAGATAAAGAGAGAACAGGATGAGAGCGGAGGGAGAGAAAGGGTTAAGAATGGATGGAGGAGAGAGGAACAAGAGGATATGAATTAAAGCATGCAAGGGACCAGTAAAGTGAAAATAAATAAAAGAGAGGGATGGAGGGATACATGCAATACAAAATGGATGAGGTTACAGTGTTACAGCTGTAGCAGTTAGTGTTCTCCATTATTCATAAGGTGGTTGAGTTAGATTGAGGTTTTCATGAGCACTGATTCTAGTCAAGTGGGTTTAAAATTGTTTCCCTGGGCGCCCACATCTCCAAAAGTGAAGAATTTTACTCCAAATTACTGTACATCCATCTTTTTTTTTACAGGCTGAGAGATCTTTTATTCCATCGAATACAGATGCTCCAAAACAACATCCTCTATCCTAGAGTATATTTACTGAGTTTTACTTTTCGTACCAGAGATCATTTGAATTTGTCAGAGTAGGCGGAGATGCCAAATTATGCAGATTAAAATTCCAGTGGTTTCTCTCCTCGTCCATTATTTATGTCAGCAGCTGTTCTCTCGTGCAGGCCAAACTAACAGGCAGACCAGAGGAACAACATGTTGATCTTACCATCATTTTACTGCTCCTTCTCTCCTTTTTATTGCTTTGTTGCATTATATGATGCGGAATAGCATTTTTAGTCTTAGCGCTGAGGAGACAAAGACCTTATCGTTCAACACTAAAGACCACACCACATTTACATTCCTCTGAACAGAATTCTTTCTTCTGCCCAACCTTCTCCACAGTAGACCCAGAGGTCACTGATACACATCCTGGAGCCCCTCACATCAACACATATAGCTGGTGGTACTCATGGTAGAGGCCTAGCTGTCAACATGATGATAATAATATTTATAAAGGTAATAAATGAATAGAAAAAGGTTACGCAATACACTACATCCTAACATACAGTGTGATTTTTTGGAGCAACACTAGACAAATGTCATCAGGCCAAGGTAAATACCTGGACCACTTCTTCTGTCTGTATGTTGTATCTAGTGCATGTTGGCATCAAAATATTCCTGACAGTCCAAATGACTCAAAACTGGACTGCTAGCCTTTGTTGTGATGCCTTCAAGTTTGTACGGAAATGATCATTATAAGTAGAGTTGCTGACTTTCTCTGGGTTGGGCAGTGCTAGCCCCCCTTTCACATTACAGACAGTCACTTCATTCAATTTAAATATGAAAAATATCACTTAATGGAGCTTTAATATACATAAGGAATTATAATGCAGTGTTCGACCATGCCTACAAGAACATATAATGCTCACTGAGGCATTATATCAGCACTCATGAAACATTAAACCTAAACTGAATTATAAGTACAAGCATCTCCTGAATGTTAATGGTTTGTTATCTATTAGAGATTCTACAGTAGAGTCAGTGCTAACTAAAGTGAAATGGATCATTAATAAACAAAGTGTCATTAAAGTCACGTTGTGTCTTTATGTTGGATGATGTGCTGGGGATGTGTGCAAAATAAACCATGTTTCAATCTGATTTAGATGAATTGCTGTTTTGAGTGATTAGTTTTACATAATGCAACAGATTTTTTTAACATTTAATATATTTCATATTTGATATTCAAAACAACAATCATTTAATAAAGTCTGAGACTAAATTAATTGTGTCCTCCCAACCCATGATGTTTTATTGATTTTAATTTAATGCACCAGCAACTGATTTGCATTTTCAGACCCGACGATTACATGTGCATGACAGTTATTCCAATACGAATACTGTAATGCTGTCCGGCTGTTTTTAACCTAGTGCTCCACATAACACTGTCGGACTTACATTGGACAGCTTAAGAAAAAAACAAAATCCATGCAGCAGAACTACAGATATAGTGCATGCATTCTTCTTCATTATCCAAACCTGGCAATAACACAACCTACAATGAAACTTGACCACCAACAGTTTGGTCAGAGATTCGGATTACGCTAGCAGCAGACAATGCAGCCCAGAGTTACTAGCCTCATGCAGTGATGAGGAGCAGCTATTGGTATGGTAAACTAAATTCTTTCAAACTTTTAAACTTCTCAAACTGTTTCATTTTCAAACTTCAGTAACCAGCATTAACATCACTTTAATTAATGGTATTTATTTTAATTAAACTTCAATCAGCTCCCTCTGAAAGCACAAAAGGTTTTACACAACTTTTTGTCACATGTGCAGTTGACCAAGAACAACCCAAGACATGGAAACAGATTTTTCCCAAACATTATGTAACTATTCTACCTTAAATGAACAGCTTCAGAATCATTTTGATGCTACACTGACTTAGAATGAATGGTGCCTCTGTCACTCCCACTCTGCACCCTGTACGCCTGTTGTCGCACTATATAACTTTGTTGTTCAAGTCAAGTCAAGTGCTCTTCACGGAACTAAGTCACACCATCAGCTGTTGGACTAGTCAGTAATATTAGCTGTCTTGCTATGTCTTGTGTTGTTGCACTTGCTTGATGTTTGGCTGTGTTAGCAAAGTTGTCTCCTTGTGATTTTTTTTGACTATGAGTAATACTACTATAACAAATATAGCTCGTTGAACTGATTGGTTGAAGTTGGCCTGTGATAGACAGTGATAAACAGATGGTTCATCCAATCACCTGCCAAGCATTATTTGAAACAGTCTTACATACTTTTCTACAGTTTCCAGTGACGGCTTTCCATGTGGTTCTGTGTAAAAAAAAAAACATCTGGCGCAGACAGGTTAGAGGCCAGATGTGGACCCAGGACACAGGTGATTTTTTAAAGGAGAAACCGTCACTCATTAACACTTACCACTGACAGGGATTCAAACTAGTGGCCTTACAGTCACAAACCCACTCCTGTAACATCTGGGCCACCGTCTCTCCACTGTCAGTTCCTGCTGGGAACTACGGAGATGACAACAGCATATTGTAGCTGGTGGCTTCATACAAAATTAGAATTCTCCTGTCAGAAACCATCAGATGTTGTTCCACAGTAATTTAGGCAGCCATTTAGATTTTCTGGCTGTCTTTAAGGCATTTCTGCTTCATTAGATAGTTTACTGAAAAGCACTACAGAAAGACAAGTAAACAGAAAGGATATGACAGACTACAGAGGTCATGAGTCCAGTGAGACAAGTTATGCTCGGTCCTTACCATCCTGAAACCTTGATTGCATTACAAGGATATTGTTGTTTGAAACTCTACAATAAGATATTTTTTTAGGTGGAGTCCCATATGCAATCTTTTATTTCCCATTTGTCCTTCCAGTCTGCTTGTATCATGTAGTCTGAATGCATGTTGATTATATTTCCATTCAGCGTGCACTCTATCCTCCCTAACCACAACATTGGTCTGTGTTCTTCCAGTACACGCATAATAGTTTGTTTTTTCCATAATTCATGAGTTGCTTAAATTGTATTGAGGTTTTCATGATCTCAGATAGTAGAATGAAGCAGCTGTTAAATTTTTAAGCCCAGGGCTCAAACTGAATAAAATGATTCTCGCTCTGTCAGCCAGATTCAATAGAATATTGTTCTGCTGTCGTGTAAGAACTCAACAAAAAAACTGAGTCCTAGTGCATTTTCGGGGGGACTGGCCCATTGTTTAGGAAACTCTGCGTTGGCATAAATGTTCTTTAACTTCGACAACCATATGACTAACCAGATTATTTTGCTGACATCTGTGATGTTATGCATTTAAGTCTGCATGAAATGTAAATCAGTGTGTATTCCGTATATTTCTGTATATCAGCTAGGGAAGGACTTGACCTGTTAGCCAGTAGCACTGGGTTTTATGTCCCCCAGTCAAGCAGTGATAGCGAACCCATTAGCAGACTCTGCTGGGACTGGGAGCTCCCAAGTTAACAGCACGGCCCAACCGGGGCCCATTGTAGCATCGGGATCTGATGCAGAGGAGAATTTGACGAGCCATCTTGGATTTTTAGGTCTTGGTTGGTGAGGTTGTTCTGTCTTTCCTAGTTGGAAATCTCAGTTCACTTTTCCATTTGAAATTTCTGACTGGGAAATTCTGACTTCCCAGTTCAACATTACCCTTAGCTGCAATTAGCTTCTTTTAGCAACAAGTCGATTTGGAAACAAAGTCAGACGGACAACTAGACAATATTAAAATATGATCCAGTTTCACCCAAATCATTGATAACGCTCTGTCTTTTTACAGTAATCAGTGAGACCCGGCCCCCAGAAACACTCCTCTCCAGTAGCTAGCCATGTTGTTGTTAGCTAGATAAGAAATGAATCTTCACTAGATATCGCTAAAAGTTGATGATTGATTGACGGGTGAATGTCATATTATTCTTTGAAATAGTTAGTTAGTTCATGCTTACTTACACTAATCATATCACTTTTGATATAAAAACACAAAGAAATTGAATAGTTGCTTCATGAAATTGCTCACAACAAGGTCTGTGGATTAACTGATTTCTGTTTCAAGCACCATCTGGTTCCATTATATTCAACATAAGGCAGACATCTCTACCACAGATTTCTCTGCAACTTAAACTTCTAGATGGAAAACAATCTATATGGATGAGTAGCACTACAAGTAAGAGTAAAAATATGTATTTTGAAATTTGGAGTGTCCCTCTAATCATAAAGCTGGCAGATCAGATAACATTCATTTCAAGTTCAAGCTACTTTAATGCACAGGTACACACTGCACACTGAAACTTTGCATTATTCTGTTTGTCATTCAAAGAAGACCAGCACACTTTTTCTTGTGTTGAAGCACACGTCTGAAAGGAGGCCAGCAGGAGGTTTTTAATAAAGAAGGCCGAGAAACATTGTTTAAATTCAGATGGCATCTGTTTGAGATGATTTCTCAGAGGATGACTGATGAGATGGAAGTTACTTTATCACTTGTTAGCCAAATTAAACATTTGGTGAAGTGTAGAACTTTTTTATTAAATACTGGAACTTAGTTTGTTAGAAAAGTGGAGGAAAAAAGGAAAAATAATTAGATTACTGTTAATCAATTATGTTTTCATTGCCCTGTGAATATGTGTGTGTTTGGTCCTTAGTCCAGCTTGATATTCAGTTGATATATTTTATGGTAATGATGATTAAACTATTGTTTCGTATAATAACTTCTGTGATTATAAATGAGAATAGTTGGTGAGTGTGTTTTTTCCTGAAGGGAAAAAAGCAATTAAAATGTGTGGTTTTTGTAATATTGTGAGATAACTGTTCACTTCTGGTTAGTTTTGACAGTTGACCATTTAAAGTCATACCCTGATCTTTGAATTGTCACCCACATGTCAAGCTTTTCTGAAAGGTTGTTAGGTTGGAGATAATCAGAGTCATTGTGAGAGCAGGCTAACTTTTAATAACCAGCTCCAGTTAGTCACAATCTTGCGTCAAACCCCCAGTGTTATCTCATATTGCTGTGATTAATCTCTCAATAAATGTCTGGTCTTTGTGAGAATAAAAAAAATTAAAAATTGCAATAGAAAATGTGTTTTGAAAAAAATATAATGCTGCATGGATTATAGTTTTTATCAACATAATAAGGAAACATTTTTAATAGAGGTGTCTACAAAAGAGAGGGTGGCCCTAGGCGGGAACAAACAGCAACTAATAAGTCAAACTTTAGCTAGCCAGCCTGAAGCCCCCAGAAAGAGGGCCGGGCTATGAAGCAAATTTGAAATAGTGGCTAAATCAGGTAATTAGAACAATGGCAACCAATTTACATGAGCATCATAACCCCCATGACTCATTTCACTATGATAATTTGATCCATTCAGTCCAATAACATTTGGAGACTCTAGAAGAGTTGCATGATTAAATCCTTGTATTCCCATTCAAGTCAGAGGAGGGCTCAACTGAACGGAGACCTGTCTCCAATGATGCATCCAGTTCTCTCATAATAGATCCATGGCAAGCCTAGCCAACCTGCTGTTAGAGTACATAGAATCACACAGAACATCATCCATAGATTCAATTAATACTGTGTACACATGCCAGGATGGTAGCTACAGTATGTGACCATACAGTAAGACCCATTTTATTTAGGTGATCACAAAAAAGGCTCAACACTTTGGCCAAATGTTTTTCTGCTGTGTTTTCACCACAAGCACGCCTCAATAGTGATATTGTACAGTCTGACACGTGTGACGAAGTCCGGCCTTAACGGGGTCTGTTGTGTTTTCCCATTGCTGTTGTCTGTCTGTCTGTCTTTGTCTTGGAGGTCTGTGGGTGTGGTTAATCAGTGCACTGAGAGCATCTGGCTATCTCAGTCACTCGCTCTTTCTTCATTCCTCCGGCACCGTCTTCCTGTTTGGTTGGCTTCGGCCTGGTTATTACTTTAGTTTCTGCGCCTTACAACAATCTCACCCATCACTTTTCCACTCGTGTATTGGCTGATACACTGAAACCATTGACACATACCCCTTTTCTGTATGTTATTTGAGTTGCATTATATTTTGAAAAATAAACTTATGCACTTTTGAGTTGAAACCATTTACCTCCTGTTTTTTTGTCATGGCTCACAAGCTGGGTCATGACAGATCGGAGGCTCATCAGGGAACAAAAGGTTTTATTAGACACATCTTGCACAGTGTGCAATGATCATTGATCTTACAGATATATAGCATGTCACAGAGTACAGAGGCCGTAAATTAAGATGTGAAGATTCTGATCTTTTGCAGGTGCTGCGGGTGGCTCATCTTTGTTTATGACTGCAGCAGATTGTATTCTGATAAATATGTTGCAATTGAAAACCAATCATGTTTGCCACTGATGCAACTCTGGATTTGATATATTTGCACAGCCCTTTCTTTCTGATTACAGTGTGTGGAGCACGTAGGGTATATCTTTCCAAAATTTGACTTAGCAACTAAATCAGATCATTTAATGGCAATAACCAGCTGAATTTATTTTATTTGGCTCTGGTACCAGCAGCGCTCTCACCCCTATTATCTCCCCCACAAACAGCAGACCAGTGGTTTTCAATTCTGTATTATTCTGCATTATGCCAGAAGATTATAGAGGCTTTCATTTCAACAACACCACAGCGGGTCATTTCCCTGTTCGGTTGTTCATTTTATCGGTGAAATCAGCTGCTGTGTTTTTATTAAATGAAAATTCTCTATTCTCCGGGGTCTTTATGGCACATTTTTTGAGAAGGTTTAATACAGTTCAATACCAAATCATCAGCGACAAAAATCTTCACATATGGGGATTAAACCTGATCAACCGATGTGTTTGTTTGTGTGTGTGTGTTTGTTTGTGTGTGTGTGTGGAGGTATCTGTGGGTGGGTCTTGACATCCACCAGCCTTCCCTCATATTTTCAATCCACCGGACCAATCCATCTTGTCTAATCTATGCATTTATTGTAACATGTGTGCATGTAGGTCAGAGATAATACCGTGTGTGTGTGTGTGTGTGTGTGTGTGTGTGTGTGCCTAAACATAATGAATGTTCTCTGGCTGTTGAGGATATAATATTGTCTATAAATTCATATGTGAACATATGCATGTATATATGTGTGTGTGTGTGTGTGTGTTGTGTGTGTGGATGTGTGTGTGTGTGTGTCTGAGCAGTGCCAGAACAGAGGACATTGCTCTTTTACCACCCATTCTTGTCTTTATTCACCCAGTGTGTGCAGTGTGTGTCCTTTTAGCAACGTTTGGTTGTCGTAAGGCAGAGGGCTCTCCATATTTCCCACCCCTATGCGTTTATTACCAAGTCACAACTCATCCATCACGGCTATTCATGTGTCTTCCACCACCGCGTCTGCTCTCGCTCCCTCAGGTTAACAGTATTAGCGTTTAACTTAGGGATGCGAGGCACGTTTCCACTTACACAGCGTTACAACATTCAACATTCAGTCCACGTGTAACGCTCCCCCGACGCTGCTCATTCTAATTCACAGCCTCGCTGGCAGCAGCAGCCACCCCTCATGCCACCGAAACCCTTTCCTCCCTCACCCTCTGACATAAGGAAGTGAAGATGGAAAAGGTGTAAAGTCCGTGTAAACATGAACTGCAACAGATGTAAAAACTCACTTTTTCCTGTAGTTTCCTGTTGATGTTGGCCCAGTTCTTTCTGAATTTTAAATAGAAAATTGCACAATTGTCCTGTCCAGTTATTTAAAAGATAAATCGTTTTTTCAAAACGTAAAAATGATGAGTGCTTTAACTGTGATGTACAGTGCAAAAGTATTAAAAGCTTAAAGCCCCCCTCTGAAAAAATCTGTTTTTATTCTTGTTCCTATTGTAAAATTGTATAAAATAATAATCGCTTCATATTCAATTTAAAATCTTTAAACTATTAGAATTAACATAAAAATAGCCTATTAAAATAACCAATTCTATGTACAGTGCTTATTCTATATCATTCTATTATGTACAATTATTGTCATTACCAATATAAAACAATGATGTTTTCTGCCTGTACATTAAGTCACACG
>NW_023340257.1:26334924-26337054 GCF_004916995.1 Morone saxatilis
ATTCATCTGCTGAAAGTGGAAAGTCTATCTGTGCTTTAAGGGCTTGCAGGTCATTCATGGTACAGTGTGCAAATTGTACAGTGTGATGTAGAAACAGTGACACACTGAGAATGGACTTTACAGTGAAGTAGGAGACATCTTGTGTCCAGCAGGAAAACTCACACACATTATTGTTCCAAAGAAATGATTTGTATATGAGTCTTAATACATGTCTGGACGGGATTTTTACATATTTGAAACTAAGGCAGTCTGTTTAAGAAGAATGACAACAGATAAAAAAAAACATTATTAAAACAAAATAAACTTAAAATGAATTGATTATCAAATTGGTAGCCAATTAATCTTGGGCTTTTGTATAAAGTCAATTGAAAGAAAATCAGTCAATGGAACAAGCTTGAATTATAATATATAATACTTAAAATACTGCAAATTCACTCAAAACAATTCAGTTTTACATCAACAGGTCATTTTTCAGTTAGGTTGAATTCATGGGAATGAGTGGTTAAGAGTTAAATTATATTAAGTTACTTCTTTTATTAGGTTTTCTGTTAGGATTTACAGCATATCTATGAAAACATAACTTTAAGTATCAAATGCTATGAAGTGATTTGTCTAACTCAACCAGTGTGAACACTGAGGAGGATCTATTGGCAGAAATGGAATATAATATGCATAAGTATGTTTCCATAATGTTTAATAATAATCACATAAAAATAAGAATGTTTGAGTTTTTGTTTTGTTTGAACTCGAAGGCGAGCAGTATTCAGTTGTTTGCACACTGGTCCTTTAATGGTTTGGGGGCCAGTTATTGTGCAATAATTGTAATAACTTCTTTTGGTTAAAATTGCAGTATGTTGTATCTACCGCTTGTTTCTTGAGGTGTCTCACGAGGCGTAACATTTTAATAATAAAGTATGAATGAATAAAATCTAATTAATGTTGTCATGCTAGGGTGTGACCATGCAACCCCTCAGTACTGAACAAGTACCAATGTGTCCCCAGCAATAAACAGTATGAAATCTGTTTAATATGTCCTCCTTTATTTCCTGTTTATATTTAATTTATTTACATTTTAAGTGTGTTACCCCCCCTTTTTGCCCAGCACCCTCGTTGAGTGTTGTCAGCGTGATGACTTTTCAGACTCTCTTAGCGACTTTATTTCCCATTGGAAGTTATCCAGTTCGCCACTACTGGATAAATGTGTGATTCTAATTGGTAGGTGTGTTAAAATTCAGTAAACAACCATAAGAAAATAAAGTGTAAGGGCAGCCACTATCTCACAGACTATCCCTTTAAATGTGAATTCAAATGTCAGTATAACCCTCAAAGCGACGTTCTAAATGTGCCAAATATGGGAAATGCACTTTAACAATAGGATGTTTCTCATTGGACTCGCCATTTTTAGATTTATTCTCAAAGTGCAGCCTGACTGACTCCACATAGACCACACTGGGTTTGGAAACAGACACACAAAGTCAGTGCATTTGCAGTGAGATCAGGTTGCTGACTTGTCAGAAAATGTGACACCTTTCCTGTCTCAACATTTTTCTGCTGCACTGAGAAGAGACTCCATCACTCTTCACATTGGGCTCACGCACAGCGGCGCTCTTTTAAACTCGCCTCTCAGTATTTACTTTCCTCATCAAAAAGCCCTTTATGTACAACCTTTCTTTCACACACACTGAGCACACATTTATTTTTCCTTTAAAGCAAACTCTGTGAAGAAAATAAAATATTTTATCTATTGGTAAGACTTTCTAGTAAGCTTCATGAAACGGTTTGTAAGTTGTAACCCGTGCCTTTTTTAATGGCTGATAAATCATGTACTAATGCTTTATAGATAGGTTGCAACCCGTGGAGGCTCCCACGCGGTTCACAACATCCAAAAACCAGATTTGCTTCTTGTTCCTGCACTGTAATGTTTGAATGGCGTCTGTGCACAGTTTGACACTAGAACGATGTTTTCACATTCATCTGCTGAAAGGAAAGTTTCTCTTCAGCTGATTTTAAGGGGGGGGCTGAAACTGGTCCAGTATGTAACCTGTACAGTGTGATGCAGAAACATGAAGCCTCCAGTGCACAGACACTGAGAATGGACTTTACAGTGCAGTAGGAGACATCTTGTGTCCA
>NW_023340257.1:26337154-26345708 GCF_004916995.1 Morone saxatilis
GATCACCAGTGCATAGCTGAGCAGGTCACACCCAAACCCAGTCATTTCCCCCAACAGCCTCCCTCTCTCTCTCTCTCTCTCTCTCTCTCTCTCTCTCTCTTCTCTCTCTTTCTCTCTCTTTCTCTCTCTCTCTCTAATCTCTCTCCTCTTCCCCCCCTCTCTCTCTCTCTCTCTCATTCTCTCTCATCTCTCTCTCTCTCTCTCCCTCCCTCCATCCTCCTCCTCCCTCTCGTCTCTTCCATCCATGTCCGCTCCAGTTGGACTGGTGGTTACAGCCAAAATCCTATTATGCAGGAGGCTAGGAGATGAGAACACAAGAGGGAGGAGAGGTGAGGAGAGGTGAGGAGAGGAGAGGGGGGAGGAAAAGGAGACGTAGCAGAAGGAAAAAGAGGAGGATGACAGAGGGAGGTGGTAGATGGTAGAAGTGAGTGGAGGGAGCAGCAGAGGAGGGTGAGGGAGAGAGGAGGGGAGGCAGTAGAGAGGCAGTAGGGCTGGACGATGGTACATACGTTCAGCCCGTCTGCAGAGCACACAGCCGTCCCTGTCTGCCCCGAAGACAGCGCAGAGACAACACAGCAGAGGACACAACGGGAGTCTACGGGGAGCGCAGGAGCCAGTGACAGCTCCACACTGAGAGAGCTTCTGGTCCAAAGAAAGATCTGAGAGAGCGGCCCAAAACATCTCCACAGCCTTCTGAACCAGTTGATTCAGGACCACGGAGAGCTCCCCGGAGGCAGCCTGGGATTCAGGACCACGGAGAGCTCCCCGGAGGCAGCCTGAGTCCCAGGGAGGGAGCGGAGGTGGTTTCAGGTCAGCACCATGGACAGCTCCAACACAGGTCAACTACACTAAATGGCCAGAAGTGAGTGGACACCTGACAACAGCCTGTATGAGCTCGTTGGGCATCCCATTCTAACAACCAGGGGCATGAATACGCAGCCACAGCTCTTCTGGGAAGGCTTTTGAGCTGTGTGCCAGCCAGCAGAAGATTTGTGAGGTCAGGCGCTGATGTTGGTGTGCAGTCGGCATTCTGATTCCTCCCAGAGGTGTTCAGTGGGTTTGAGGTCAGGGCTCTATGCAGGCAAATCGAGTTCCACACCAAATTCGTCTAACCATGTCTAAATGGACCTCGCTTTGTGCACAGGGCCACAGAAAGAAAGAGGCTTCCCCAAACTGTTGCCACACAGTTGTAAACGCCCATTTGGCTAAAATGTTTTCTAATCCCGTAGCATTAAGCATTAAGCTTCACTGGAACTAAGGTACCTAGTTCAAACCTGAAAATACAGCCCATTAGACCTCCTCCACCAAACTCTACAGTGGACACTGTTCATTCAGGTACTGTTGTCCTGGCTTCTGCCAAACTCCAACACATATGACTGCTTCAGGGTCCAGTTGCAACGTGCCTCACACCACATTGTGCGTTGTGATGTGAGACCTCAGGCAGCTGCTCAGCCATAGAAACTCATTTCATGAAGCTCTCAATACGTTTGTGTGCTGATGTTGCTTCCGAAGGCAGTTTGTAACTCTTTAGTGAGCGATGCTCTGTGAGTTTACGTGGTCTTCTATTTCATGGCTGAGCTGTTGCACCTACGTCCTTCCACTTCACAGTAATAGCACCATGGCAGATCTAGTAGGGCAGAATTGTCACAGACTGACTTGTGGCAATGGTGGCATCCATCCCAAACCTAAATTCTAAATGTTTGTCTGTGGAGATTTCATGGCCATATATGGAGATTCCAGTCAAAGTATCCATTGCAGAAGATATACTTATACCACAGTAGGACACTGTGTGTGTGTGTGCGTGTGTGCGGTCGACAGACATAACAATTATTGTTATATGAACATGAATGTGAATTAACGTACCTTCAAAGCAATAAAGGTAAATATAACTTTAGCAAACGCAGCAGAAACATAGAACTAAGCATACTGTATTTAAGGATAGCACAACCATCTGGTAACCTCCATCTGAAATGTGTAGTCACCAGCAAATTAGTGGAACTACTTAAAACATCCCTGACATGCTACATGTCAAAGAAACAACAACTCACATTTGCTCGTGTACACACACCAATAAACGTACTCTCATACATGTGCTAATTAACCTACATGTTGAGACTAGGCCGTAGGCTCCACAGAGGCAGGGCATCGGGAATGTTTCATCCCATCGTACTGTTCCCCCTGTGATCCGTGATCGTTGACACTGTGGGTTCAGACATTGGAGAGCTCCAGCAGCTTCTAGTGAGCTCCAGATGCTTTCAGGACCACGGAGAGCTCCAGTATCGTTCCACTGCCGCAGCACATTTACTCTCACAGGCAATCTGTATGAAGGGCAGAAACCAAGCTGCTTTCACAAATCTGTGACAGTTTTATGCAGCACAATGCAGGTAGGCTGTTTGAAAGACATAATCAACCTATCCTCGGGGGCATCGGTGTCAAGGTGCACAGAAGCCGGATGATGCAGACCGGGAAGGAGGTCACAGTTCCATCAGATAGGGTCAGCGGTTGCGTTCACCTCTGGCTACCACGTGAACTGAAATGAGCGTGCAGGGCACGGGTTGATGGGGGGAGTGCAGAGAGGGTTCTGCATGTTAGCAAACCTCCTGCCTGCAGAGGCGGGACATTGAATATCTATCACTGATTTGCAGCTGACCCTGATCTCCGACCCCCCTGTGCAGGAGAATATCTGTGGTAGAATCAATAACACATGTAACTGTTATTATTGTGGTTTCAGTCCACGGACACTTGCCTATTAACTCTAATCTATTTTTAGAATGAAGCATTGGCACTCATAGGTTGCAGCCCCTATAGGAACCCATACTGTGTTGATATCAGTCAGCTTATTTCTGCCTCTTCAGGATCATTATTACACACATTTCTACTTATGGATAATTCATTTGATATCATTATGCTTTCCATGATGGTACTCAGTGCTCAGTCTCATTAGAGAGAATGAAGACTGGTACGTAAGTAAGCACAGACGCCCTGAGATGATTTCAGCACCCAAGAGACCGCATTTGAAGTTGCAGTTGGTTAAAGGGAGCCTCACAAGCTGAGAAAGCTTCAAGGAAAAGTCGATAGAAAACACAGACAGTTTAGACTTTAGGATTTTGGGGAGGGTGCAAGTTGTCTAGCTCTCTCTGGGATTTTTTGTTGTCAATATTGGGTCGAGACAGCTTTGATTATTTCTGCAACGCGCTTGAATTCACTGTAAAAGCATGTTAGAGGAGGATGGAATGTCGTGTACATGTCATTATGGTACAACGTTGCAGAGGATGCTGGGCACATAGACAGGCAGACAGGCAGACAGACAGACAGACAGGCAGCCAGGCAGACACACTCTTACTCACACAGTAAACAAAAGACAGACTGGCTTATAAAAGCGACAGGCAGCCAGGTAGGCAGGGAGACGGATACAAAGCCAGACAGGCAAAAGAACAGTCAGCCAGGTGGCAAGCCATCCAGCGCCGTGCTCGAGTGTGATAATAAAGCGAAATGTGTTAATGTGACTGGAGTGATGCGTTGTTTTGCGGCGACTGTTATCATATGGAGAGCATTACAATGTGCTTCACATCCCATTAGCAGAGAGACGGAGAGTGAGGGAGAGAGCACATCCCCACCTCCACACTTACTCTCAGCAGGTTACTCCCATGTGTTTTCCACCCTCCTCTCCCTATGACACACTGTTGGCAGCTGTATTTTCCCTTCTACAGCACAGAAAAGACCCAAACTGTCATTTATGTAATTTATGAAAGATCCTCAAACACAGAAGTCTCAGGTAAAACTCCAACATTTATAACAAAGGCTCTGGATGCGACAAACGTCCATCACATGTTACCAGAACACAAAGCGATGTTTTGCTATGTTTTGTTTAAGGCAGTGGTTCCCAACCTTTTTCCTTAAGGGACCCCTTTTCTACCATTCAGTAAGTTGACTAAGTGACATATTTTATGGATATTTCCTATTATATTCAATGCATAACAATAACAGTATGCATTGAATATGTGAACAACGGATAAACTGTACAATCCCAAACCCCATAAACCCAAACAGTGAACAGTAACTGTGAGAAGTTTGTATAAAATGAGCTGAATTGTGAGCAGATTATTTCCTGTGAATATTGTCAGAGATGAGTTTTCCTGATGTTTTAGAAACATTTTATACAGTTCTCTGTTTCTATTACATATTTTTAACAATCATACATACTAAATACTTTTTTATGTTAACAAATGAGGTGTTTTCTTCTCCCTGTTGCTTGGCCATTGTTCTGTTAGCTCTAATGCAGAATGAGAGAGTGAAGCCTCTGTGAGTTTTGTTTGTGTTCAGGTCTTCAAAGTTTAGATCTTCAATAATAATCAAATCATTTTATTTAGTTTTCTTCACAGAAATGAACAACATTCTGAGTTATAGGCCCACTGTGTATATTGGAAAAAGAATCAAGACGGTTTCATGCATATGGTGGTGTGTTCTTTATGACAGATTTCCTAAAATTAGATTTAAAAGCAATATCCCATTACAGTATCACAATATTTTGAATCATTCCTTGTGTATTTCAGACCATGAAATTATTACAGACTTTGAAGCTGCCAAGGGAATATAAAGTCCAGTGGCCGCTGTCCAGCACGTCTCTCTGTTCTTAAACCTGGTTGCCAGCTACAAACAAAACAGGCTGAAGTGCTTCTCATTTATTTTAAGCTTCGTTCTGTCGGGGAAAAAAAGAAGTTATTTTCCTGCTCTGCGAATTAGGTTAGATCTTTGCAAGCTGTCATGCAGAACGTTTCTTTTCATTTCCGTACAACTTTAAATGTAATGCAGGCTGTTAATTCCCACAGGCGGTACTTGTTACCCGCAAAGGATTGTTATGTAACAACACCCCCACTCCAGTGGCAGATAAGCAGGTAAGAGGCCATCACAAATATCCAGATCAGAATGTATGATTTACATTCCAGTGCAAATTCTGCATCCTGTCTGGTTAAAGAATTAATCTGTGGCTTAATCCCTCAGCCTAGAGCTATACCCCCAATCCCTCCATCTATTCACCCATCTGTTTCTTCATCCATCTGTCCATCCAACCAGTCAGCTTGCTTGCCTCGCCTGCATTTGTAGATTCCTTTCCTTTTCTTTCTTTCTTTCTTTCTTTCTTTCTTTCTTTCCAGAGATTCTGGGATTGTTGCAGGTGTTTTATACTCCAGACATTAAATGAAATGCTATCTGTACTTCATTCCTTGGCCCCCAGGAGGTCCTTCTTATCTGCAAATTTAATTTCCTTCCCACTGTCTCTTGCTTTGCTTTGGATCACATGAGGTGTTTTATCCAGTCAGCAGTGCTGTTGTAACAAACCACCACCACTACTGCTGCAGAACATAGGAACTTCAGATTACTGTCATTGAGTTAAATTCCCCCCTAAAGCACGGAGAACGGTGGTGTATATTTATCTCAATTCCCTCCCATTTTTCTTTTTTTTTCTTTTTAACATAGAGAGGTGTAGCTTGGTACTTAGGTTTAGACACCCTGTTATGATTAAATGTCATTGTAATAGCCGGATTCAAAACTGGTGGAAGGTTCAGCTATTGGTTTCCTGTCTGATCTGATAATTAGTTTTTTTTACCCAGGGTTGTATTATCCACAAAGCCCCACACACAGGCTCTAAGTGTGCCATGAATACCCTGATAAAGTGTTAATTTATTTCTTCTCCTCCTTATCGTCACCTCTCCTCCTCGTGTTTTGTCTCCTGTTTATTTTTGTGAATTCTTTTGTGATGAAGGCTTTCTTTCTAAATACACCACAGAAGTGTGACCTACATTTCTGCCCAAATAAGGGACTGCAGTTCCTTTGCTTTGTCGGGCTAATGGAGAAATTAACAGAGGTGTAAAATAATCACCTCCCAACTGTGCCCAGAACCTACACACGTTTTAGAAATGTGTCTGGGTTTTATATGGACTCTATTTGTTGAGCTGTTCAAGGACCATTTTTGAAGTAAAGGGCTAGCCTTGATATTTAGTATTTAATGCTGATTTATGTGATTGTTGTAGCCTAGACAGATGACTCAGCACCTGTTTGTTAGCAGCTGTGATACTGAAATGATTCTTTAATTAATCAAGAGATTGATGATAATAACAACAATTTAGATAAAAAATTAATTATTTAAGCCATTTATAAAGCAAAAATACCTCTCTATATGGGTAGTTAGTAGTAGTGATGGGAATTCCGGTTCTTTTTAGAGAACCGGTTCTTTTGGCTCAGCTCACTAAAAAGAGCCGGCTCTTTTCGTGGATGAAGTCGTTTTTTCAAAGAATTACGGTGTTTATTGTCTGTGTTAGCCTACTAGGTTTTATTCTTCCTGCTGTGGCTGAGTTTATGGTATGTGATGCAAATGTTGAATCAATGAAGGAAGTGGGGTATAGTGGAGGATATTAGTCGGTCCCTCGATGAGTGCGAGGGTTGTAATGGTCTACCACCTCATGGCAGCCCTGCTGCCTGTCGTAGCGGTGTTAAGGCTCTGGCTAAGCTCGGCTGCCTTTCTCCTGGCCTGGGATCATTTGGAGGATGCTCCCAAAGGCGGAAATGATGTGTGTGTGTGTGTGTGTGTTCCGGCGTGTGTGTTGTGTGGTGTGGTCCACCGCTGCGTTGAGTTTTAGGAAAAGACGTGGGATTTTACACGGGCAGGAAGAATCGTACGGAGCGAGCTGCAGAGCGTGCGTAGGGGGTATATGGTAGCAAGTTATGGAGGTGGGCTGTAAGGTGAATTTCTCTCTCTCTTCTCTCTAATTTTTTTTCTATCGTGTCCAGGTGCAAACACTATGAGCAACACACTACTCACCACAGCACAAATTCATAGAGTAGTAGACAAGTTGCTCGATGGTATTGCCGTGTGAAACCTGGAATTGCTCAGGGAGAGTGTTCATGAGGTCACCAAGTGCAAAGTCATGCCCAAGTCCTCTGGATATAGTTTTGTTCATCCTACAGTTTCTGACAGGAGCTTGTTTCAGCATGAGGTGCGTAATCATCCAGGATTCATTCTGTTCGCAGATAGCATGTTAGCGGATGGTCGAACAGTGTCTCTCCCTCGTGCCTGTGTGTGTATCAGGCAGCCCTGCTCGTTTGTTTTTTCTTGGTGTGCTTGGTAGATGCTACTTAAGCCTGCAACGACCTACTTTCTCCCCGTGCTCCCTGCTCTCTCCGGTCTCGCCTTGTCTCGCCTCTCCTCTCCTCTGCCGCTCTCCTCCTCTCTAACAGAAAACCAGCAGGGTGGTAAATAACACACCTGATGAGCAACTAAAAAAGAATACCGCCCAGAAGACGGACAGGTTTTCCTCTGTCTCTGTCTCTTCTTTTCTCCGAAGGCACCCAGCTCCCCATCTCTTCACTTCTCTCCTCTCCGTCCATATCGCGCACTGCTTCCTTTATCCATGTCCCTTTCTCTCTTCCTCTCCCTCGCTCGTTCCCTTCTCTTGTACACTCTGTTGGTGTTGTTTTAATGTTAAGGTTGAATTATCAATCCCCTTTTATCTTATTTCTATTGCTGCTCTGTCTGCTTGATTTCTTTTGGTCCCTCTTCTCTTGCTTGTGACTATGATTTATATTATGAGCTTTGTCTTAGTCTTCTGATGCGCTTCTTATTCGTCTGCCTGTGTGTTATATACTTTTCTTATATTTCTTTTATATTATATTGTGGTATGGTTGATATCAAAGTGATATGATATGTCTATGTGTAGGTATGGTGTATTGTTATTTTGATTACAACAGAATATTTATATGTGGGAGAGCGACGACAGTCAAAAGGCAGGAGGAATAGGAGGAGTTAGCGGATGCGATGCCAATTGTCACGTGGGTCATGCTTAGTGTCGAACAGGGATTGTGGATCAGAATAGGCTGCTGTCAGCAAGGAGAGATATGATAAATGATATTAGTAACAGCATATCTTGTGGGAGTTCGTATAGTGTGTCGTGTGGCTGTGTGTGTGTGTTGGAGAGGAGGGAAGGATGAATCGGATGGAAGAGATGACGAAGAGAGAGAGAAAGAAAGGAAAGAAAGAGTGGTGTGTGTTTGTTTTTTGTTTTTTTTTAGGGGCTTCGTGTTGTGTGTGTGTTGTTGTGTGTGTGTGTGGATACCTTACAGATCAAGTGAATATCGTGTAACTCAGGTCTGTTTGTTGGGTTTTTTGGAATACTGAATTGTTGTCTAGGATTGATTGGTTATGATTAGTTTGACTATTTTTAGTTTATCTTGTCTAGTTTTACATAGAAGATACATTGGCCTGTGTGGTTATTCTTTTATTACGCTAAGGCTTGTGTGTGTGGTAGTGTAGGTGTTGTGTGTGGATGTGTTGTACTGTGTGTGTCTGTGTGTGTGACATGCAAGAGGCTAAACATTTGCTCATATTTCTATCCTACGATTGTACCAATTTACATTAATTACCATCTGATTGGATGTGGAAAAGAGAATTTGAAGATGTGACCCTGTGTGTGTTGTTGGTGTGTGTGGTGTTGTTGTGTGTGTGGTGTTTGTGTATGGTTGTTGTGTGGTGTGTGTGTGAGCCTCACAAGCTACTACCCCT
>NW_023340257.1:26345733-26358144 GCF_004916995.1 Morone saxatilis
ACACGCGCACACACACACACACTGCGAGCTGAATGTCATGTTTGATGTAATGAGTTTCATGGGTGAGTGTTTCCATGTAAGGCCGGGTCATTAAATGGTAATGGTGAGATGAGAGCTAATCTGTCACACACACTGACAGCGGGCTGATAGATAGATGGGAGGAGAGGAGAGAAAGAGAGAGAGGCAGGAGAGGAGGAAGAGGGAAAAAAGAGGAGGGAGGGGAAGGGGAGGGGAGGAGATGAAAGAAAGAAGGGTTAGGGAAAGGAGAGGGAGGAGGGAGAGATGAAAGAGAGGAGAGGCAGAGAGGGCGGGAGAGGCGAAAAGGAAAGGTAGAAAAGACAGAAGGATTATTTTTACTCTTCTGTTCAAAATGTAAACACATCAGAAGTTTATTTCCCGGGATTGGCTGGCAGAATATTCCCATTCATACGTTTGTGTTTGGGAGAATGTAGAGCGTATGAAGCTGGAAACATGCATGCAGTCAGATAACGCTAGATAACGCAGCTAACACGTGTCTCTCTGCTGGAATCAAAAGACACAATCCCTTTCAAAGTAACACCTCTCTCATCTACAAACAATCTTTGGCCGAGGGACCAGATTCTGGTTGGCACTGAACGAGTTAACAGACAATGCATCCAGTGTGTAGTTTGGCTAACTTGTAAAATAGATATTAATACGGCGTATGCACAGGTAGGACGAGCTGCACGGTATGACACACACAACAGGAGTCAAATGTGTCAATACAACGCCTACTGGCAAACTATCGATCAAGTGCTGTCCTGCATTGTAAAGAAAAACTGGAAAGGTCCTGGAAAATGATTTTTTAAAAGAGTGAGAACTCTGATACAATCTAAAATTAAAAATATGAAGAGAATTGATCTGTCCTGACAGGGGACACATCAGTAGTATGTTTTAAGTAGGGTAGGTATTGCACATATCGAATTGCTTACTAGTACTGAAAAACGTCATTCCATACCAAATTTCAGTACCTCAGCAGCCTCGGTACGCCAGTAAGAACACCACAGGCTGTCTAATGGAAAAACCCAGTGTTAACACAGAGACGGGGTCACTGTTTCTCATTTAATGAACCTTGTGCTGCTTGTTAGTGCAGCTAACCTGTATCTGCTCGTCAGTGTGTCCGTACACCACATCGTCCACCGGAAGCCCAGGGCGCATCCTCCCTTCACACCAGGGACAGCAAACACGGCGTAGCTTACAGACGGGCGGTAAACGGAGAAAAAGGGTTAGAGTTAAGGGTGAAGTTGTCAGACTGGTCACATTGCTCTACAGCACAGAGAAAGTACAGTAAGAGGTCTCACTCTGCCACTATTTCCCAGGACTATAAACATCACCAGGCCACACAATGATTCCCTTCTCCATCTTCATTAGATAGCCAGACTAGCCATTACAATGGAGAACTGCCTTTACGGATGTTCTTGATGAAACTGGTACTGAAATTGTTCAGGATCCTGTATCGAATTCAAGGTACCAGTAACAATATTTGAAACAATACGCAGCCCTGGCCTACCCAACCGCCTTTAAGACGGTCATTGTCATTGGTTTTCAATTGTATAATAATTGTAATCTGAAGATTGCAGGCTGCTGATTTACAGACTGGGAAACAAGTAAACATGCGGTTTTTGATTTGAAAAGCTTTTTGCTAATCTAAAGAAACTAATTTAGCGATCCTAACAAACCCCAAAGCATCTCTGTGTGTATACAGTGAAGAACCACCGGCGTTATCTTCCCACTGAAAAGACTTCACCAGCCTGCAGATTTAAGAGCAGATATCCAAAAGTCAGAAAATGATGGCAACTGAACGTGTTCAAAGTTCATTCCCTAGTAAATCACAGCGCTTTGAAAGATTTCTTTCATGCTTTTCCAGAGTGGTTAAAGAACATTTTTTCATTTAGATCTCTTTACTTCAGGGCCCTGAAGGAAGCCTATTCAACCACTGTGTGAGTCCTGATGGCAGATGGTATGGTGGATTTTGCTCAGTGCAGCGTCGCTCTCGTCTCCCTGGTGACTGACGTGACCTCCTCTGCACCGGAGCTCACATCCACATTAACTACAGCTACGTTAATCTGTTTCAGGGACCGGGCTCGCAGTGAAATTTCCATCACTTCACTCGTGAATCTTGATGCTTGTCAAAGATTTGTGACGCGTTCTCACAAGTGAGTCAAGTATTCAGAATACTTCCGTATGAATCCTTTCCTTTAATAAGGTTGTTTATAAAATGCTTTGTTTAGTCAAACCAAAGGTTTTTAAGGGCTGTCATTATCAATGAATCCTTTTTGTTATGTTTTAGATTTATTGATTAGTAGTTTAAAGTACATGCATCCCATGTTCACAGAGCTCCACTTTCTGTCTGATCAATTGTCCAGAACCCAAATATATTCGGTTTATAACGATATGAAGAGAGAAATGAGTAAATCCTCACATTTGACAAGCTAATTGACAAATTATTTAAGTGCTTGTGTTAAGGAAGAAACGTTTGTGTTTTTTATATCTTGGTTGCTTTATTTTGTAGATGAATGCTTCAGTGCAGCATGCTACCTGTATATACATGTTTGAGGAATCAATTAATAAAAGAACTTTATGTTTTAGTTTTCCATCACGAAAGTACAGAAATCTGTCAACGGTGATGAGAATTCATGTTATAGACTTTATATAGTTATATATAGTTTTGGATATTGGTAATAAATGATGACCAGGTTTTGTTAAATGTATCCTTTAGAGTTACATTCCTTTAATAGTTGAGAATATTCTCAAAAAAACATTGAATTGTCTAAACAATGCATCAACGTGAAGGTTAAAACAAGGCTGTGCTTACTTCCCGAAGAGCTGACATTATAGAGATACATGGGTTTCATTGGGCAGCAGTGAATATTTATTGTGCGGATGAAATTGAAGCCTTTGGTCTCTGCGTGCAGGAGCTCAGTGGGTAGCAGATTACACCACCACTGGCTCAATTTTCCCCAGAGGCCATCGTAAAACGTATTCACTCAAGGAACTGCAAGGTGTTCCAGATGAAAGTGTCCATTAAACAATGTATGAACACCCACCTATATTATGTGCCATTACACTGTTTCAAAGGAGAGAGTTTAGAGCATTTAACTGGTGTTTTAGACTTATTTAGTCACTCACAGTTGACCAAATGACATATCTAGTCATCTGTAACTGCAGCTGAATGGCCGATGTCCATATTTTCACTGCTGTGGGAAAATGAAAGGCTATATTTGCACGATAGTGTGTCTTTATAGCTCTGCTGAGAATGAGGGTAGAGAGGTTTAATGGCACTCATCATAATGCCGTCTTTAATCATTCATGATTCACCTTTCTATACACATTACTGAATATTTTAGAACCCACTTTTATAGTTTAAATCATCTGTCAAGAGACTTGGCTGCAGGTAGAAGCTTCTAGTTGTGTGTGTGTGTGTGTGTGTGTGTGTGTGTGTGTGAGCAACTGTTGGAAACTGTTTTGGAGCCAAGCTGTTGTGTTTCAAGGCACGGTGAATTGAGTTTACACAGTACTGAATATCTGAAGGAAGCTTTCAGTCACGCCATGTTTCATCAACAGAATGCAAAGTGGCCTTCTTGTGATGGGAGCCGAGTATTCAGGAATACAGCCATCTCTTTTTGTGCTATGGATTTTTATTTAAAATGTGTATTCCTATACAAATATGATAGCTGAGTTTCAGTACAAATACCAGACTGTTTCATTGTCTTACTTTTACAGAATTCCTATTTGAGAACCCTGGTCCACGTTCTCCTTCCTTGTATGCTAATCTTTTTGGGCGGCAAAGTCATGACCCGCCCTCCTCTGCCTCTGATTGGCTAATACTTGGCCATCCAGGAAAAAAAATATTGCTTCCTGTACTTAGATATGATATATGACTAGTCTATGCTGAAAAGACAACCAAGAAGGTTGAAGATGGTTAAAAGATGAAAGCGACGTTATCACATCTTCATCTCACCTAATGTTAGCAAAACACTAGCTAAGTAATTTAAATCAGTTGTTAGCTAGCTAGTCACATCTGAAAGATAATGTTAGCAAAAAATTAGCTAACTAGCGACCTAATTTACATCAATCATTACTTAGCAAGATAGTTTTGCTAACGTTAGTTACCTGAAGATGTGACTATGTATATGTCACTTTTATCTTGTAACCATCTTCAAAATATGGTTGTATTTTCAACGTAGATTAGCCTATCACATAGCATATTTAAGTACAGGTGTTAGCTTTTGTCCCACTTTTATCTGTCTGCTGGAAAAACAAGGAAAATAAAGTTCCACATACTATATTAAGTGTCAACTATATTGATGTTTGCTCATTACCTTTTTAATGGTAGGTTCTGGATGAGTGAGCTGTTTTGCTGTGCGCTGCAACCCTGCCCGTCCATTAGAAACAAGAGCTGTGGGATTAGAAGTAACATGTATTGATCAAGGAATCATTTCCCATCTTCCTCAGCTCCTTCTCTGTCTTTCCACTCAAGGTCAGAAGGTTTCCCCAGACAGTTTGGAAAGATCTAGGCAGAGCTTTTGGCACATGATGGAGTTGGTATGAGAGGGAAAATACTGCTTAATTGGCTAATCAGTCTCAGTGGTTGGTGTATTCATCAGGGACACGTTTTGCCAGATTTAACCAATCACTCTGTATTTTTTCTGTGACATAATTACTCACTCTACCCTTAGGGATCAATAAATAAAGTTTGTTTTCATCTAATTTTAACTTGATTTCTTTGTAAATGAATGGCTGATTTCCTGCCAAAGTGTCTGTTAGAGCAAACGAGATGATCAACCACCCACAAAATTTACCTGGAGGTAATTTCCCATCCACATTACAACGCTAGTGAAGAGCAAACAGCTTTCAGATAAGCGTTTATTGGCATTTCAGCTTCATTAGAGTCTGCAGACAACAAAGATTGAAGAGAAAGAGTCTTTATGATGTGACACACTATTTGCTCCAAACTTACTGTAGTGTTTACTGGATGGAGACACTTTGTTATGAGATGCAGGGGTTGGGTACATCCGTTTTTGGGGCAATTTTCAAACCCACAAATCTGACAATACATAGTATTCCCACGGTATACTTAACAAACAATGAACCTCAGAAGCTAGACGTAGGCTTTAGCTGGCTTTACAGCAAAACAGTGACCAAAATTAAAAATTTATTAACTGGAAATTAAAGTCAGTTGTTGCAACCTTTATCAGCAACTTCATGTGGCAATCTCTCTCTTTATACATTCAATTTCAGACAGAACAGATTCATTTTATTGTCTTCAACAAATTCCTCCATTTAAAGCGTCCTGTGCTTTCCTCATATTAGAAAACAAATTACAAATGTAACTTTTATTTTGATAATCATACTCCTCTTAATCTGATTACTGATGTCAGGAATGCTGTGGCAAAATCAGGAGGACGTATCTATCATCTAGCAGTGTGCTAATGCAGGCAGTTCTTTGACTTACTGTCATAAAATGAAAAGTTAGTTAGTGAAGTGGTCCCTGCAGTGCTGTGTCAGTATGCACTGTGGCATAAAGCTGTGGTCAGCTTAGACATCCATTGCTGTACTATAGGTTTATTTCTTTCTTTAGACAAGTTTTTCTGAAATGGTCCAGTGTTGAAGATAGTGTTGGTGGTTAAATCCCTGGTTCTTTCTGTCCACATGGCAACGGCTTATTGCATGTGTCCCCTATTGTGCCTAATTGAACCTCTCCAAAAGACTGCAGGGGCGTGTATAAACTGTGATTGTGGATTTGTTGCACCTGTCATTTGATGCCTGTAGCACACACTGGACATCCTGCACAGACAGAAGTCAAAGTCAGAGTCCAGTAGCTGAGATTATGGAAGTGAATGTGAAAGAAAAATAAAGCTCATGGGAGCACATTTCCTCCCACATTCAACCTGAACGGAGATCTAATCAGCCAGAATAACTGAAAACACTTGTGTGGATTCTCCTGGAACTCTGTCTGATCTGTCTCTCTGTCTGTCTGTCTCTGTTGACTTACTGGAGTTACTGCATCCTGAGATCTCAGCAAAGACAATTGGTGAGTAAAATGTTATCAGAGATGGTACAAATAGCAGACATTACTACAGAAAGGATTCTTGGTTTGAGGGTGGGGCCACAGGAACCCTTGTTCTCAGTGGATGCTGGGGACCACTGTGCTTCAGTCAGTTTCAAGTGTGAACCTCTCCATAAAGCATACCCTGCTTTATGGTCTATTTTACTCCACATGGGACCATCGTTTACTAAATGACCATCATGCTGTATGGAAGAAGACTGAAACTGTTCACTGAGACATCGGGTCATTTTTCCATTAGGTTAGATACAATTAGGTTGAAATGGTTGCAATCAATGGAGCTGCCCCCTGCTGGCTATTATAAAGAACTCAGGTTGAAGGTACTTTCGCATTGGCCTTACTTCTCAAACCTGGAAGCTCTGACTAATCATATGCTGTCAGTGATTGGTTTTCATTGGTCACCAGATTCAAACCCACACACCCAACAGTTATTTTAAGACTGAAGTGAAGGCAGGACCCACAGCCAGCAGCTAATCCTCCAGCATCTGTTCACTCCAGCCAGCTTTATGGCAGAGGGCCTGGCAGCTAGCAGGTTAAAATAAATCAGAGCTCCAGGGTCAGTGTGCCAAGCCAGGTTGGACCAGTCCACGCCAGACCAAACCAGACAATTACCTTTCCAGCTTAGCTCCTGATCCAACTTTAATGAGGCATACTGGCCTGTTTATCCCCCACCTATCCCTCCATCTTGTCCTCTATTAGCGCTCCACCTCTCAACATCTCCTCATTCTCCTATTCCTTTATTTGTAATTTGTATGTCTGTATCCATCCTTCCTTCCTGTCCTTCATTTTAAAGTTTGTCCTGATTTCATTCCATCTCTTATTGCTTCTTCTTGACATTTCCTTTCTTCTCTGTATCTTGCTTTCTCTTTTACTATCTCTATCCATTCTTCCATGCATATTCTATATTCCCTTTCAACATGGTCTCTCCTATTTATCTCTTTAAACTCAATTTTTCCCTGTCCATCCTGTCCTCCACCTCTGCCTCACCAGCTCCATCTTTCCCACTGCTATTTCCCATCAGCCTTCCAACCTTCCTCCCTCCATCCCTCAGTCCTTCATCTCCGCTGCCCTCCGCTGCCCTCCGTCCATATAACCTTTTGCCTCCTCGCCACATTCTCCCTCCTCATCTGTTCTCCTCCATCCCCTCCCTCATTGATCTCAGCCTTCGTCCCTCCCTCTCATCCTTCACGGTCCCTCGCAGTTGTCCTCCACCTCACATTTACCCCTTTAACATCTCCCCTCTCCTTCCCCGTCTCACCCTGACCCCTCCATCACCTCCTCCTGGCCCTCATCTCCTCATCTTTCCCCTCCTCCTGCTCTCATCCTGACCTCTCCAGTGCTAGCCATAAGTATCATTGCTGTGCCATCCCTCTTTCCTCTCCTCCTCTCCTCTCTACTTCACTGCCATTATGATTGTCATTACGGGAGAGGTTAAAGATCCTATCATTGCTCAAGATGTCATCAGCGCATACACACACACGCATAGTGAAACATAAATGTGCTCCTCTCACAGTCCCGACATGATGCTAGTTTCTGCAGGCAGAATTACTGGGAGTCATGTTTGTGTTCATAATGATTCTGTTTGTGGGTTTGTGTTTGTATCAGTCCACGGTGTGTGTGTTCCTGTGTGTTTGTTGATCTTGATGTAGTCCCAGTAGTAATCCCTTATGCTTCGTGCACGATGGCGTGGGCAGAAATAGCCGGGCTGTTTGGACTGATAGAGTCCATGCCTGCTGTCTAGAAATAATTCTCAGACTGTGGAATGAGGCCAGAGCCAGCTGACCCCATTAGAACAACCTTACAACTCATTGTGAAGGGGGCCCACCGCTGATCGACAAGACACGCTCACCTCTTTGTGACTAATGGCTCAGGACTGGCAGCCTGTCTGTGGTCCGGGCCAGATGAGCCTAAAGACAAGAGACGCGGCTGTACGGGGGCTCGATATTGAGGCATTGTCTACAAACAAATTCATTCTGTGCTAATGAAAATGCCACAGTCACATCTGTGCGGCTTTGTCTGTTTTTGTGCTCCAATGTTTATTTTGGCTGGAATTTCAATTTTGATATGAGTACGCAGCCTGGCAGGTGTCAGGGGGAATAATTGTAATCGGTGTCCACAAATTTATAATTTGTGCTCTTGAATTAGTGTCAAGTTATTATGTGAAGTAGTGAAGTTGCATAGTGTAGTGGCTGCATTTAGGGTAGAGCGGCCAAAGTGTTGGTGACACGCTGTTAGCTGGGGTTTGGAGTTGAAGTTCCTACAAATATTGAATTAATTCCTTCATGGAGTAACTTATGTATGCTCTAATTTACAAAAAAAAAGAGCAGAGATTTATGAAAAATAATTAAAATGTGTCAAACTATTTTTAACAGTCAGAATTTTGACTGCATATCTTACAGAAAATGTTTCAGTGGTAGATTGTTATAGATGTTGTGATTTCAGTGTTACCTCTGTAGCATCAGTACTACCTCCAAAAACTGAAGGTTTTCATATGCCCTACAAGAGCACCAACGTTTTCTAAGCACATATGATAGTGGATGTTGCATGTGTTGGTTTTCCTTTGTCAGGTTTATAATATCAGTGTAAACAAACAGAGTTGCATCAGGGCAAGGCATAACTTCGCCATCCTGGGGAGAAAAACTGGAAAACTAGACACTGCATGGAAGTAGCAGGGTCCTGTTTCAGAAATAATAAATTACGTGGTGTGGGATCGGTGCACAGACCTGCGTACTTGCCGATACTGAATACCACATATTAGGTGTCAAAACAAGTCAAGTTTTATTCACCACACTCTTATGTTTGTACTAACCAGTATCAAGTTACTTTGACTAGAACTGATCTCCAAATAATGAACTCTGAGTCTCACCCAGAAGAATGATGGGATGATGGGAATGCAGTTGAACATTAATGTTTAATTGTTGATGGTCAGGTGAACAAAGTGTGTGACTTTTAAACTGGAGGCCGTCATTTGTGTCCTATCTCATCTCAACCTCGGGTTCCTTTAAGCCAAAGTTTATATGCCAGATGACTTTTTCTGGGAAACACTGACAAACCTACTGTTTTGTTCTCAGCCATGGGGACTTTTGGTTGCTTGCCAAAGCGGTTGGTAGTATTGACCAATGGGATTGAGTCAAACCAGAATTTACCCACATGAAGGGAGTAGCTGGTCTTAATTTCACATTCTGTTTACTACTCATCTGGGGCGTGTAACTGCTCAACCGCTCGCCTCTAACTAATGACTCCCTGAGTAGTGCAGGCATCAACTGCAGCTTAATCAAGAAAGGAAACATGAGTAATGAGACAATGCAGGAAAAATGCAATGAGACACAATTGATTCTAATTTGTTTCCAATGTATTTTTTATGTATTTTTAAGTTTTATTCTTGAATCGGGTGAATAGGTGCGTCTTCGATCTGATGGAGTACTTACGGGGGATTCTGAATCGCTCGTCTTTTTTTTTGTTTGGTGTCCTGTTTTACACACACCCAGTTTGAACTTGCACTGCCTTGGCCCGCTATATTTGGATGAGCTCTGTATTTCAAGGTCAAAGGATGAAATAGATGTCGTTGAACTATATGAAATTTGGGAACAGTGGTGGGTTTGTGGTCTAGAGAGGTGGTCACTAACCATCGGTGTGGTTTTTGTGTATAAGGTTGTTCAATTCTTCTTGGAGCTATTAAAGACGTTGTATATGAAAGTATGTGTTGTTAACCGAAAATCTAAGGATTAGGTACAAACCTGACATGGGAGAGCTTGGATTACTTGTGTTTGATAGTTATTATGTTTTTTTTTGTGTTTTAATGCTTTTTCTTGGGTCTCTTTCCAGTAGTTTAATCTTTTATTATCGAGAACCTGTTTTAACTAAAATGGCTGAAGGTAACCATGGTCATAATCTAGGCAGCTATAGACCCTGCCGTCCTGCCTTATTCTCCCCTTCCAGGATCGGAGGTTTCTCTTTGCACTGTACCTTGAGTATACTGTCGGATTACAGAAATGGGTTAACCTAGTTAGCTAGGCTAGGAGCATGTGTGCACACACAAAGGCAGAGACTGTCTAAAATTGTATTATTGACGATGGATTGCAGAGAACGTTAAGTACCTAGCTTAAGAGGTCTATATAGTACAATGTGTCTGGAAGGCAGAGGCCTGAAAGCTGTACAGGATTAATGTACCTTGGTTGTTTTGGCAGATGCTATGCTGGCTGCTTTCTCAGTTTTAAATGTCAAACCTTGTCTGTTTTCATTGTTTTAATTGCGCATGTTTGCTTCACTTCCAAAGTTATGTTTGTTGTTGCACTACCGGCGTGTGGTGTGGTGTTGGAGATGGTGGGTTATCGTCTTTGATGCATTATTATTGCGCATATATGACATTTAACTCTTATTAAAAGATCCACTTATGTTTGCGAGACGAAGGCTTCCGGATAAACATCTTCCAAGCCGGGTATTGTTAGTTTCTTTGATTTAATTTAAGAAATGACTTGAGCCGCCGAGAATGTATTTTTCGAAAAGGTGATAACTGTGAAGTTGCGAGCGTTTCCTGGGGAAAGCCCTGCGCGGAGACATTGTGTGGACACTTTTTGTTCTTCAGACATGAACTATGTTTAGTTGTGGCGGGCGGTATTATGGGTTGGGATTTGTCTCTGTCTTAATACTCTCTGGTTGGATAATATGGTTTTTTAAATTAATATTAATTGTTTATTTGTTTATTTGTTTTTTATTTTGAATGGTGTATTTGTGAAGGAGTATTAATATCTATTATTTATATATATATTTATATATATATATATGTTATATATAGTATATATATATATATATATATATATATATTATATATATAATAATATATATATATATACTATAATATATATTATATTAATAATTATATTATATAAATATTATATTATATATATTATATATATATATATATATATAATATTATATATAATAGTATATATATATATTCAGAAAGGATTTTGTGTTATTACTCCTTCATCATGACGATTCAGATAAACTTAAAAATACATAAAAAATACATTGGAAACAAATTAAGAATCAATTGTGTCTCATTTGCATTTTTTTCCTTGCATTGCTCAAAAAATACTCATGTTTCCTTTCTTGATTATAAAACCTGCAGTTGATGCCTGCACCTAACTCAGGGAGTCATGTTTAGAGGCGACGGTTGAGCGTATTATACACGCCCCAGATGAGTAGTAAAAGGAAATTTAGGACCAGCCCTACTCCTCATGTGGGTAAATCTGGTATGACTCATCCCCATTGGTCAATACTTACCAAAAACCCGCTTTGGCAAGCAACCAATAAGTTCCCCATGGCTTGAGAACAAAACAGTAGGTTTGTCAGTGTTTCCAGAAAAGTTCATCTGGCATATAAGACTTTTGGCTTAAAGGAACCCGAGGTTTGAGATAGAAAGGAACAATGACGGCTCCACAGTTTAAAAGTCAGCACACTTTGTTCACCTGAATCAACAAATTAAAAACATTAATGTTCAACTGGCATTCCCATCATCCCATCATTCTTCTGGGTGAGAACTCAGAGTAAAATACAAAAAGAGAAAATCAGTTCTAGTCCAAGTTTAACTTTGATACTGGTTAGTACAAACATTTAAAGAAAAGTGTGGTGATAAAACTTGACTTGTTTTGACCACCTAATATGTGTTAATTCAGTATCGGCGTACGCAGTCTGATGCACCGATCCACACAAACGTAATTTATTATTTTCTAAACAGAACATACATAACACCATGAAAATCCTAGTTTTCCAGTTTTTCTCCCCAGGATTGGCGAAGTTATGCCTTGCCCTGATGCAACTCTGTTTGTTTACACTGATAAAAATAAACCTGACAAAGGAAAAAAAAACCAAAACAACATGCAACATCACTATCATATGTGCTTAGAAAACGTTGTGCTCCTTGTAGGAAAGCATATGAAAACCTTCCAGTTTTGGAGGTAGTACGATGCTAAACAGAGGTAACACTGAAATCACAACATCTATAACAATCTACCACTGAAACATTTTCTGTAGATATGCAGTCAAAATTATGCATGTTAAAAATAGTTTGACACATTTTAATTATTATTCATCAAATCTCTGCTCTTTTTTTTTTTGTAAATTAGAGCATCACCATAAGTAAAAAAATACCTAAACACAGAAATTAATTCAATTATTTGTAGGAACTTCACTCCAAACCCCCAGCCTAACAGCCGTGCACCAAACACTTTTGGCCGCTTCTAGCCTAAATGCAGCCCACTACACTAATGCAACTTCTAAACTAACTTCACATAATAACTTGACCACTAATCAAGAGCAAAATT
>NW_023340257.1:26358169-26365517 GCF_004916995.1 Morone saxatilis
ATATATATATATATATTATTAAACAACCATTTATCCAACAGCATGTATTAAGAAGAGAAATCCATCCATCTACCGCCCTGCACACACTAAACATACTGTTTGTCTGAAGAAAAAGTGATTTTAAACATTTGTCTGAGGCTTTCCAGGAAACTGCTCGCCTCAGAGTTTTCACCTTTTCTGAATACATCTCGCGGCTCAAGTCATTTTACTAAATTAAATCACAAGATTAACATACAGACTGGAAGATGTTTATCCGGAGCTTGATTGAGCATAAGTGGTCTTTTGGAGTAATGTCTTGCTTTGCATTCACGCAGATCCACGCATTAACACCAGGGTAGTGCAAAAAAACATAACTCTTTGAAGTGAGCACATGCATATTAAAACAATTTGAAAAAGACAAGGTTTGACATTTAACTGTAGTAAAGACAGCCAGCATAGCATGAGGTACATAATCATGTACAGCTTTCAGGCCTCTGCCTTGCGGCCTTGTGATTTGATCTGCTGTTTCATGTGTTTATTAAGTTGTCTCATCCATGTTGCTATTTTAGCAGTTCTGCCTTTGTGTTGTGCACACATGCATCCTTTTAGCCCTGCTCTGGTTTCCATTCTGTAATCCGAGTATTTCCTAAGGTCACATGGTGCCAAGAGCTGATCCTGGAAGGGAGAATAACAGGACGGCAGTCTATAGCTGCCTCAGATTAGTGACCTGGTTACCTTCAGCCATTTTTAGGTTAAAGGTTAGTTAAAGTAAATACTGAAAGAGAAGAAAAGCATAAACCAAAACTAATAATTAAAAAGTAATGCCAGATTATGTCAGGTTTGTACATTTAAGATTTTGGTTCACATACTTTCTTACCGTCTTATATAGCTCCGATGAAGTTTGACATTTATTCACAAAAAAAGTGTTTAGTGACACTTCTGACACTAAACCAACACTGTTCAATTTCAATGTCACATCATCTTTTCATTTTGACCTTGAATCAGAGCCATAAATATAGACGGGCCAGGCAGTGCGGTTTCACTGGGGTGGTGTGAAAGGGGCGAGCGATTCAGATTTCCACCTTGTAAGTACTCCTGCATTCGAAGAAGAACTTACAAAATGGTGCAAGAAAACGCCAGGAAAAGGAAGACCCACGGCCTAAAATGTCTAACAAATGAATCATAACTTAAGGTCTATCTTGGCTGTTTTATCAAAATAATGTGTCACTTCACATTTTGTCATCTTTATTTTTACTTTTGTTGTGGAAAAAACTGTAAAGTAATATTTATAATAGATTTTACTGATGAGACATTATAGAAACGTATTAAAAATAACACTCCAACTGACTGTTTCCTAACACTGATCACTGGGCTGTTTGTACTCTGTGCTAACTGCGGGCTGAATCTGAATCTATCACAGAGTGGCTCTCAATTTATTTCCCCCATGTTGGAATACAAAGCATATACATCAATTGGTTATATTTCTATCCATGGAGAGTGTTATTGTAGCCCGATGCCTTAACGAGAGTAATATAAGCTGACATCAGAAATCATGATGACATTTGTGTACCGTAGCTGCGCCATAAAAATGCTAATGCAACTCCTCTGACAGTGGAGGAGGTGGCTGGAGGATTAGACGGAGTGCTGCTGATCTTATTAGATAAAACACTGCCATTACGCTTATTATGCGGTAGCAGCAGAGCTGTACAGGCTTTGCTCATAAAAACACCAATAGAGTGGGTTTGGTGGAGAGGTGACGGGATTACGATGACTCCTGGCCAAAGTCGATGGGATCGTATAAGACATTTAAAGGCATTATTGTAGACATTACCATTCAGAGGACATTTCTATAGTAAAGGATGCAACATTGAGATACTGACTGTGATAGTGAGTTTTAGGTAATGATGTTCTTTCAGTGTTCTTGTGAACAGAAGAGAAGTAAATCGCGTCTCAAAAGCTGCAGGGCTGAAAGAGGTTTTTATAAAGCTCCACGGTTGTTTGTGGATTAGAAATGCTTTGTTAATCTTATTAGATTAACAAGTCCACCAGGGTTCATTTCTCTTTCTATTCAATCCATTCAATAAGTGGATAAGGATTTCGTTTAATGTACAACTAGAAACTGCCTTTTCAGGAAGTGCTGTTTCCTCATAAATGAATGACTGTGAGAGAGAACGCTTACCCATAACCACAACCCAAACCTAACACCAAACCTAACTACAACCCTACCCCTAACCACAACCACAACTCTACCCCTAACCACAACCACAACCCTACTCCTAACCACAACATACCCTAACACTATTTATTTTTTTGCCATTTTTATCCATTTCAGCGCTAATGATAATTCAGGTTTTGTTCAGTTTAGTGGTACAGAACCCTTCCAGTGAACCAACATGCACAACAGCAGCACCCTGACTCTGTTTGGCCTGAATAATAACATCTGTTTACCCTACTATTTCAGGTCAGAATGGCTGCTGTGAAAAAGGTCTGTTAGAGTTGTAGTCCAGTATCATTGTAAATTTAATAGTTTGGGGGTTTGGGACTTAGTTAGAAAAATATGAATAAGGAGATAATAAAAAAGGAAGGTGTACAATGAAAGTATAAAGAATCATGTGGAAAAAATAAAAACAAGATCAGCTATGAGACACTAGCCGTGTGCTTATTGGATATTTGATAAGAAACCAAAGTGCTTAAAATCTAAATAAAGCTGCTCGTTTATTCCTGTCCATAGACCGATGGAGTGACAGATGAACAGTTGAGTAACAGACGAGAAGCGGAAACGGCTCAACAACAACGCCCCCCAGCCATGGTCCACTTATTACGGAGGTTGTAGCGGAAGAGATTATCTCGGCGTTACCATGGTGAACTTCAGCATCATCAAACAGAACAGTGCTTTACAACAAAGGCTGCGTTTTCACATTAATGTCACGAATGTCACAGTGTACGGTGAGAGGGAAGGTAACCCCGGTGTTGACACTGCTGAGCAAGATGTGCATACACACCCCGCATTCAGCTTTTTCTAACGCTTAACCCTCACAGGATGGATGCAAAGACCACCTACACAGGATCAGAGACTTAAACTACATACATTGTACACTGAAGTAAACATACTGTATATAAAGATGTTCACCGCACACCCACACACTTGATCTCCTCTTCACCCCTCCTCTGCCTCCTCTTCTGCCTCCTCTTTCGCTCTCTGATTCCGTCACTCTGTCCCTCCGTCTGTTTCCTTCTCCCTGCACGCTTACAGACATCCATGTCTGTCTTTCCATCCTTTCTTTCCGTCTTCCACTTCATGTACACAAAGTCTGGCATCATGTGTGCTTCAGACCTCTTCCAGGCCAGTTTGTTATAATCTGATGCAAGATTGTGTGTGTGTGTGTGTTTTATAGCAGCATACCGACCTTGTTATCCAGTGCAGGTGATTGATAAGGCTTTATGTGTTTATGTAATGGCATTTTAACCAGGTGCTTATGCCTGCTCTCCCTCACCCCATTTACACACAATACCTATATCATCATCTTCTTTTTCTTAAAGGGAGACCGGTCGATCCGTCTTCCATACTAGCAATAACTGCAAAGAGAAAGGGAAGGAGAAAGAGAGAGGCTACTACCTCTTAACTTCACAGCTTGTTTTGCCCTGTCGCCCTGAGTTAATAACTTTATTTGAATCAGAACTTTACAAAAGGTGTTTCTGACCAATTTCTCCATACAGAGAGATGAAAGAATTTAATTAAATCCAACTCCAAAACTCATGAATTTGAGTGGCTCTCAAAAAGAGAGGTATTAAAGGTAGTGTGTTAATAATTAGTCTTTAATTAGTTGTTCTGTGAAAGTCATGTAGGGGCAAAAAGAAAAAAGAAAATATAAAAGCTGAGGTCTCCCACTCTTTAAAATGAAAAAGAGCAGCCAACTGAGGTTAACCTTTTCCGAGTTAATTGTGATATTTTGGCCGCCCTGAATTAAAAAAATTAAATGCGTGCTGGGAGGTTTGTATTTTTATCCGGAGCAAATCATTTCATTGGATTGCAGCGGTGCCCTTTCTCTGCTCCGGGCATCTGAACACTTTCCAGCATTCCAAATGTATTTGCTTTTAAATGTTTGTCTGCTCCACAGGAGCCTTAAATCTCATAACTCCACTCCAAAATAAACCCCACTGGCACCAGCCGCACCACCTACACTGCACAAAATGACAAGCTCTGAAAAAGATCTGCTGTTCACTTTATTCAAGACATCTGAAATAAAGTCTCACTGCAGAGACAAATCTACACCGACGGACAGGTTCAGTGGATTTAAGATCATAGTGGTTCCTTTTAAAGATGCTGAAAAAGAGACTTAGTATTGAGCTTTAAATTCCATTTTTTGTAATACAACTGTTAATATAACTAATTCAAATAAAACGACTTGCCCTCAAGCACTGCATTAAAATTACAGATTAAATTCCATGCGTATTTGAGTTTATTTTTTATTTCCATTTTTTTGTTGCTCATAATGAAATTAAATTTACTGCATTGACAAACTTGTGTATTTACAATGTGACAAATGTGTCAAACTTATAAATGCATCACTTAGGTGTTTAATTTTTAGCAGTGTAATGATCTCGAAGCATGAAAGAAACCCCTGGGACACATTTGGAATATTTAAAAAAAAAAAGCTGAGCAGTGTATGATTTATCTTATAATGCCCCGGTCTCCAGAGCCCCCTCATTACATGGTAATTATTCTGTGAAGCCAGGGGCAAAGTGCTTCACTGATTTACTTAAAGAAGTGGAGGAATTAGAAAACACCAAAACAGGTTTTATTTTTTTTATTTTTTTTTTAGTTTTTTTTGGCTTTCATGTCAGGTTTAGCATCATCTCTGAAGCTAAGATTAGATGTTCCCCCCTCAGTTGATTAACCTCGTCTTAGATGTTTACAAGAGTCAATGTGATATGTCCATCCTTCTTCACATGTCTCCTAGATTACATTTAAATAGTACTAATTTGGTTTTGTAATTACCTTGTGCTGCGAAATGTAAATTCTGCTTGGATTATGTTCCATGCCAATATTTTTTTGTATAGTTTAAGAAGTGTATTTATGTACCAGATTCCCACATGTGGTTAGGTTTAGGCAACAGGAACACTGTGGTTGCATGCTTCAAGTTGCTGTTTGCATTTAACCAAAATCATGATCTTTCCTTAACCTTAATCAACCTTAACCACATTCTGTGAATGCTAAACATAATTATGAAAAAACGTTTAATCTTGTTTTAGCTGCTATGAGCCGATATATCACTGAAAGCGTGGAAATTGTAGGAAAACGCATGTTGACACGAATTTTGTTGTCATGAACATTTTGCAGATATGAAAAATGTCCATATTGCTGTTAATGTCTTTATTAAGGTTGTTGCATTATTATTCTGAAATTGTCTTGGCTTGATTTTAACTGTAACTAAATTATGACACCTGACTTATTCGGAAGTAGGGCTGCAACTAACGATTATTTTCATTTCAGATTTATTTTCATTAAAGATTAATATTCTGATCATTTTCTCAGTTTAGCGATTAGCTACTTGGTTCATAAAATGTCACAAAATTGTTCCTCTAAGACCAAGGTGATGTCCCTAAATGCATTATTTTGTCCACAGCCCAATGATATTCAGTTTACTGTCACAAAAAGACTAAAGCAACCAGAAAATATTCACATTTGAGTAGCTGAAATCAGAACTTTTTCCAAAGAAAGGACTAAAATCCGACTATGTGTTGCAGTTCTATTCTAAAGACAGGACAGTGACGTCAATACTAAGAATAATGTAAGTGGGACGGGATGATATTGTAACAAACACAAGGGGGAAACCATTGCTGTTCTTTAATTTTTAATTTTCCCTCAGGTCAGCTCAGGTCAGCTTAATTGTGTTTAAATCAGTTTGGAGAGTTGATTCTTGCCCATTAAAGACATTACATGTTTCTCCTCCCAACTTGTAAGTGTAGTGAGTAAGTGTAGAGAACGTCGATACTATCCCATCAATAAGACAAGCTCTGCAACCATTAGTCACCACAGTCTCAACCATACATAACATTAACATAATTGAGTTGTGAAAAGGTGGATCCTGGCTTTAGTGTTGAAAAATGCTGATGATTTGATTTGGTTCTTAAATACATGATGAGGCTGTGAGGACCTGGTACCATCAATCAACTTCTTCCAATTCAAAATACTAAACTACCACATTGAAATTATTTTTTCCTTTATAAAATGTTTCCTCTAAGATAGTTACAGTAATAATAAGACAGGAGGTTGGCATCAGAAGAGTGGAGGTAGGCTAATGAAGGTTCTGGAAGACAGGGATGATGTGCAGTGTTGAGCAGGAGTGAGTGAGCAGGCAATCTCTGGATGTTCTGGTGTTTATCTAGGACTTTGGAAGATGTGGATCAAAGTTTTGGCAGCAGAAAATAGGAGTAATGGGCAGACACAAGCTATGCTTTTTTAGGTGTAAAGAGACAGTTCTGGTGAGTTGAGTGACAAGGTGTTCGAAGGAGACGTTGCTGTCAAAAATGAGTCTGATGTTGCGGATGGAGACAGGGTGAAGTTGTTGATGGTGGGGCAGATGTCGTGAGTGGTTTTGGTGAGGGATTTGGGACCAATGATGATCATATCTGATCTATCTCAGTGTAGTTTGAGGAGGTTGGCTTGAATTCATGATTTAATTTCAGCGAGGCAGTTGTGAGGCAGAGTGGAACGAGTTGCAATAGCGATGGATTCAGTGGAGATGTCGAGATAGACATCATCGGCGTAGCAGTGGAGGTGGAGATGATGATGGCGTATGATGTAGATATCTGACAGAAGTCAGAGGTCAGTAGCTGCCCGGAGCAACACCCTCAGAGGAAGTGAGTTTAAAGACACTCTGACAGTTTTGTTTCAAATTGTTCACTGAATTCATACCCTGGTCTTTTCTGGCAGACTGGCAGATTGTCTTTCCTCTGTAATTTAACAAGCAGCAGGGGTCAAATCAGGAAACCCAACCAACAGTGAGACAAACACTTCTAGTTGGCTGAAATTGGCGGGTGAATTTTAGGGATTTCCTGGTGATTGTACACAATTCATTGCGTCTGAAGGAAGTTAATGTGGAATCATTTTCTGTTAAATTGGGAGACCACTTATTAATTCCTATAACAATTTCATACCTCATTTAGGAGCAATTAGTGTTTATAGCATCATAAACCTTTGCAAGCTACACATGGTTTGTCATACATCAATGAAAACTGGTGTATGAAAGGATGTTAAATCTCTTTCATTGGAAAAAACTGACGTTTTTTTAATGGAGCCCAAATTAATGTTCCATGTCCATACCTTTTTATTGCCCAGTAAGCAGATGAAATTGGTTCCTAACTT
>NW_023340257.1:26365533-26369538 GCF_004916995.1 Morone saxatilis
TAAATTTTCAAATGCTGGTTAGATTTTAGCTCTCAGAAATCATGTTATCAGTGTTTAGGAGGCATCTTTTTGGCTGATGAATAACATGGGCTTTACTTCCCTGCTGTTTAACCCAGGAGGCAGGGCCATCAGTCAGCAGGGTGTTGGTGAAAAGATCCCATGAAATACTATTTCTCTTAGACTGACATCCTCTACATATTCCAAGTTTGCCAGGTTAGCAGATCAATAAAACATGCTCTCCTCCCTTGGCTAGTGGTCGTGTTCATCTATTTTTATACAAATATCAGGGTTAAACTACACTTTAGTGTGTTTCCACATTAGCCTGACTCTATACTCTGATCTGTTAATGTTTTTGAGATGGAGGCGTGGGGGCTAATAAAGCTCTCTCATGTTCAATCAGTATTTAACAGATAAGCAAAGAGCTCCAACCCACTCGGTGGTAGAAAGACTGTCAGGGCTGGAAGCAGCCGAACACCTCCAGATTTATTCTCCCTGAAGCTCCTCAGTCTGCCTCTGCTGCAGTATTCAGATTTGAGTCAAAGGATCAATCCATGATCCAAATGTGAACAAAAAGGTTGCACCCTCAACAAAATTCAAAACAGGGTTGATGCTCCGTACGAATTGATTGACAAGTTGTCTACACATTGTCTGACAGAAGGCAACTTTAATGCAGACCTACTACGTATTTCCCATACTAATCAATTCAATTGCATTAAATAAACTATGAATGCAATTTTTATAGTTATCAGCTACTGATTGGCCCCATAAAAGATGAAGCTATATTTCTGTTATTTTCATTCATTTATTGTCTACTGTCTGACTTTGTGTCTGTGGCTCTCAGCTTATAGCCGATTGGTTCCTACTGAAGACAAGATTCTTTAAAACACCTCAATCAATCATATTCAGATCAGAAATGTCCTAAAACAGCAGCCACTATAGCAAACACTACTCAAACAGCAGGATATTTGTTTGGGACTATTTTCAGTGGCGCATTAATCCACAGTTGGTGCTCTGGTGTGGTCTAGGAACAGTGATTGCTGGTTTTGGTATTTTCTTGGGATTTAATGTCAATAAAAGTGTAATCTTGCCAGCCTTATCATTTTAAAGACAGAACGGAATAATTACGATTTACTTTGTAATTAATTGTCACCAGTTATAAACAAGTAAACTAGAGCTGCAAAGATTAGTTGATAAGTTGTCAACTATTACTTAAATTGCCAGCTATGTAAAATAATAACTTCATCCTTTTGAGTCATTTTTTTAAAAGAAAAAATAGTCAAATTTCTCTGATTTCAACTTGTCACATGTGAATATGTTTTGGGTTTTGTACAAAACTAGACGTTTGAGGACGTCACTTTGGGCTTAGTAAGTCATTTTTTGACATTTTATGGCTCAAAAAGGAATTGATCGCTGCAGCCCTAAAAGATACCTTGATCTTAGCATTCAATGTGACAGATAGCCACTTGTATCTTATTTCATAATCATCATAGTTCACTTTACATTTAGTTCTGTCTTGCATATGGCAGGCAAATCACCACCGCCATCAACAACTCACAGATGCAGCCACCTCTTATCAATGAACTCCCCTTGTGTTATAGTGTGGTGACCAATCTTTAGTGCTCCAGCCAGACGGAGCAAGAAGGTGCTGAAAACTCAATTTGTTTAATCAATGTGCAGCTTAATTCTGGTCAATACCTGCATCACTTTCCAATGAATCCAGGGCAAAAAAACAGCCATTGACTCCCAGTAAAGCCTTCACACTCCACTGACCCAGACGCCGTTAAAATTGACTGCTGTGACTCAGTGAAGTGGGTGGGAGTGCACAGACACTTCTCCCACTCACAGAGCCATGTCTCTAATTACCCACAATCCCATATCATGTAATTTGACTCTGTACAGGTGTCAGGTCCCCTCAACCAGTCAGCCTATTAGTCAGCTTTTGCAGTGTTTTGACTTTCGATCCACCATTAGCATAAAAAACATTTGAACATTAAAAATAATAACAGGAAAACAAAGTAAACAGCTTCCTATGAAGAAACAAATAAGAAAAGCAATTTTTTTTAAAGATACAGCTTCACTGAAAGGACACTGGACATGCTTTTAGTCCTCACTGTCCTTGAAAGAAGACAAAAAATAAATGGAAAGAATCAAAAAATGAGTGTCGATAAAAGTTAATGCTGTGTACTGGGCAGGAGTCAGACAGCTTTATTGGCTGCAGTCATATCCCGCTCCATTGTCTTTTACCATGAGGCACTAAAACTAAGACAAGAAGAACCTCCTTTTGTTAACTAATTATTGATTTAAATCTCTGCTATAAAAACTTGTACACCTTGTACAAAATATAACAAATGCCAGGACACTAACCTTTGTTGGCAGGTCAGTGTGGTCATTACATTTCAGTGCTGGCTGTGGGGTGATTTTGGCCGAAGACGACTTATGACCCTAACTTTATGGAGGAAGAATCAGTCCAAATGATTAGTTGTGTGTGCAGCTCGTCAGCCGGAGAAAGACACTAATAACCATGTGTAATCAATGCATGAGAGAGCATGGTAATATCTTTTGGGGAAATAAATGGGCTGCCATATTTGGATTAATCTTCCATTGTTTCATACATGATTTGAACAGTCAATGAAACTTCTCAGCCAAACCGATTGTTGTAGCAGCAGTTCCAATAGGTTAGTGGTTTGAATGTTTCTAATTCAAAGCACCTAATGATAAAAGAGAACTGGTGGTTTCCTCCCCCAGAGAAATGGCCATCTGAGAATGTATAGGAATGATAATTTCATCAGCTGAAGTTGGGCAGAGAGGGAGGAAGAGGAGGGATAGGGGAGAAGAGGGCGACAAATGGAGCGAGCGGATGAAGGAGGAGGAGAAAATTGGACGTCGGGTTGAAGTTGATAAATGGAGAGCGCGGAGGAACATGGGATTAAGAAAGTGGAAAGGATAAAAAGGACAAAAATAGATGGAGGGAAAAAGGGAGACAGACGCATGGATGGTCAAGGAAACAGGGAGGGATGAGAATAAAGGGGGGGGCAGATGTAGGAATATAGGATTGGACTCTGGGGTCCGTCCTTGTGGCTGTGCTGTTTTCGTGTTCAACCTGAACGCAGATTCTGATTTGTCCAGGGATTGGTACAGTCCATGATCAATGACAGCCAGGGCTCAGTCGCAGCACTTTACAACGATGACAAACAACCAGCATCCTCCACCACAATGCGGCTGCAGTCTGCTCGCCATGTTTTTAGGTTGGTCTGCTGTGGTGCTGATCTCAGTGACTCGCCATAACACTAGTCAGTCCTAGTTAACTTGACTAATACAGAGAAGTGGCTTTTAGGCTCTTTAGCAGGCTCTGATTTGGGTTTTAGGGGCTGATCCCTGAACACTGGAAGCAGTATCAGCTGATGCTAAACCAGGTTGGAGAATATTGTATTTACCAAGTAAATTAAGTGTGTATAAAAGACTGTATATAACTTTCCTGTGAAATAAAATAAATGCGTAAACTGATCACCGATTAAACTAAATAGAGTGAATATCGGTCAATCAACCAGAGCAGAATTACATTCTTCGGAATAAAAGGGACTATTTCTTTGAGCTTACTTTAAACTTGCTTCATAGTACATCGCTCTAGAGCAAAGTCACAAAAATTGATTTAGAAAAATCACAGTATTAGACAGACTGAGTCCATATTGAACAAGCAACTTAGTAATCAATATCACATGATAGCAGAGGGACCCTGCTGCTTTACCTCCCTGATCCATCTGCTGTGTTACTCCCTGGCGGCTCCGTCCTTCCTCGTCCGTCAGTCTCTACAGAGAAGTCCCATGGTGACGGTCGATCCACGGCTCTGAACTGCTCTCGCCACTCGCCGCTAAACACATGTGGCTTTCATGTTCTCTCTCCAATTCTCCAATTACACCACTGCTGGATTATTGCAGTGTGTGTGGGGAGGTGTTATTTAGTGAATGTCTTATGTGTTTGTCAGCTTCTCTTTGTGTGTGTGTGTGT
>NW_023340257.1:26369638-26369795 GCF_004916995.1 Morone saxatilis
CACACACACACACACACAATGAGTCTCTTTGGGCTAATTACAGTCAAGGACTTTAATAGGCCGGAGAATGGCGCAGCAGTGAAATATGTCCACCGTAATTAGCAAGCACTGTCCTTTTATTTTAATGGCAGAACCACCCACACACACTCACTCACTC
>NW_023340257.1:26370024-26374477 GCF_004916995.1 Morone saxatilis
AACTTGATTGCTTTCCATTACTTTTAAATTACTTCAACACAGAATAAGTATAATGTCTAAAAAACAAAAGAGAAGAAAAAATGCCAATAAGAAGTATTGTGCAAGTGTAAAACAAAATAACAATGTAACATGAGAAAAGAACATGGAAACAGAAACAACTAAATGAGTGTTCTCTGCTCAGTGTATTTTTAAAGAAAAACTGACATATTTTAAAATTGTAATCCTTTATTATGGATTATTATTATTATGGTTATGGACTTTTTTTTCTGTATTCTGATTACGTTACATGTAATCCGTTTCTCCCCAAACCTGCTTGTGTATTCCTGTTTTAGTGCAACTTTATACTTATACACCAGGGCAATATTGTACTTCAACTCTTCTACTTTTCTCAGATATTATTACTCCATGATTTACATCCAAAGTACAGTATGAGATAAAAAGATGAAAGTCATTGTCACAGCCATCTAAACCAGCAGCAACGGCAAGCACTGAAAATGACACTGCAAAGAGACTCAGCAGCTTCCTTCTCAATTGTTAACCTCAACAAAACTCTCTCCATACACACACAGAAATATGCACTGTGTGTGTATGTGCATGTGCAAAAGAAATTATTTAGGCCAGTTTTTCTATTAGAGGAGCAGCTGACTAATCCCTGTTTTAGAGGGAGAAGAGAATAATCTGCCTTTGTCTGTTTTTGTCCCTGTGTGTGGGAGGGTGTTCTCCTGTGTGTGTGTGTGTTTGTCTTTGTGAATCTGTTTGCTGTGTGTGTGTGTGTGGCAGCACAATTTGTTACCACACAGGAAAATACAATGAAAATTGCCCCATTGTCTTGGTCCAATTCACCCAAAACACAAAACAACACAAAGCAACAAAAAGGATTAGAGCCGGTGGTTGGGAACAATGCTTTCATCATCCTACAATTTAAAAGACCATATGGAAACAAATAATAAACCTAATGGTAATAAATCAGAACCCAAATATTAACCAATTCTAATTTCTTCTTTTTCTTTTTCTTGACATATGTCTTCATGAGCACAGAGGTGTATGACATGCAATAAAACATGCTGGAATCAACCAGCAAGGCATCCACTATAACCAATCGGCTACCAAGGTGCTCCGTAGATACACATGCGGTACCAACATGCGGTACCAGTGGCCTTGCATTCATGATGGCTTGGGATATGTTTCCCCCTAAATGCTGATGAAACAAATCATTAGTTAAAATCCCCCAAGTTGATTTGCATGTTGTTAGTCCAATTGCTGCAGAAGAAACTCTTTATGGTGCATTATGATTGTATAATTAATTATGACCAGGAAGCGCACGTTGTAGTTATTTGACTATGTGGAAAGGTAACTTTTTTCATCACATGATGATGATGATGATGATGGTGGAAGAAACTAGAACTTGAGCCTTAAAATGAGATCTGACATGAAGGCTGATGTAGTAGTTTAGTGTGGGACGGCTGCTCTGCAGGTGAGCTGAGATAACAAGTTAAGGTCTGCCATTGCACAAAGGGGGTAAAAACTCCAGGGATGGCAACCAAGAAGAGATGCAGTCATGCATAATAAGGACTTTCATGCAGGGAGTTAAAATGTAAGGGAAAAATACAATAAAACAGAATTTAAAAGAACTGTATCAGATCAATAATCAGGATCTACAGATATCCCAAGCTGGGTAACAGATTTGGTATATTGAGAGAAGAAGTTGAATCGGTGCATCATTACAACAGTCTTAAAGTGGAATGTGTCAGCTGTTTTATGTTCGGATGCCAGGAGGTGCAGCGATGGCTTTGAGCCACCTGCTGTTTTTTTTTTTCTGTTTTTTTTAGGGAATCAATTTGGCAACCTTCAAAACACAATGAGACCGAGTGCAGAGAGCACTTCACCCCGCTGAGCCTGAAGTTTGTTTCTTTGGCTTAAGATCCTGAATCAAAGAAAGAAACAAACTTACTTACTTTTGATGATGATGTACTGTCAGCGGTAACTTCCACTGACACACCATCTGCACACCAGTCCTCACCACTGATCACCCTGTCGGGGGACTTCCTCTCACTGATAAAATATCCAATAATCGAGGCAAACAACTTTTGTGTCGCAGCCCACACAGGTCTTAGTCATGGCAGCCTAATCTGCAAGTCAGAGTGCCTCCGTGTCCTTCTGTTGAAAATACTGTCATGAATATACAACTTCATTTAAACCTCAAGGGGAAATTAGTTATGGACAGTCCCTCTCCACATCTACACACAAATCCTCATAGACAAACAATTCAGCACACATGCCTGATTTACTTCCACAGTAGCCTTAAAAGTCAAAACTACAACATTAAAATTTGAATAACTGTAAACAAATCTGAGATTCATTTGTACAACAACAAACCTGTTACCGGAAGCCTTCTGTTTTACATTTACAGTGACTTCCAACATGGCTGCAGTAGGGGCTATTTAAATGCTAAGTGAATGAAACTAAAATATTGTCTATGAAAAGATTATAGCTAGCTCCTTTACCTTGCACAGCCAGACATCCACGCTTTGTTTTAGCATTGTTCCAGCGCTGAATGAAGGTCTGGCTGTACCCATTATCATTCTGATACAGGCTGTAAATCACACACTATCACAATCGTCTTGGGCGGCGCTAAGCCCAGGATGCAGCAACGGTACTCTTGAAAACCATGTCGGGGGCAACTTGTTCTGGTGGGACATTTGCATGTGGGGACGCAAGTCCTGGCATGAGCATACCTTTATCCCCGCAAAAGAAAAGGTTGCAGTTGTGAGCTTAGCTCCAACCAAGTTAGGGTAACTTGCCATTTTCATCGTGTAGGTTGTTAGCTGTTTCATGTAGCGACAGGGACTTTGAAAACGGTAAGCTGCAGATAGCGGAAGGGGAAGAGAATGCTGAATGAAACAGTCTAGCCAATGGCAGGCTTATACCGACAGCCTGCTTCCTGTGAGTACCAACACGTTTCAGCTTATGATAAAGCCGCAACAGGCCACAAGCCAAAAGGGCATTTTATTATTATATATAATATTAAAGTTGTTCTATATACTACAAGTGTTGCTGCAGTTTTGATCTTTGCTAGTATCTACAACCCATACAAGTACAAACACGAGCCTTATTAGCATTTTGGGATTTTATGCTCTATGATTAAGGTTTGGTCAACTTAAACTACTTGTTAATGGTCTGCAAAAGGTCATAGGCTAAAACAACTGGAGTTGACTGGTACAGTATGAGACAATCTATGGTCTCTGCTATATCTTCTATTTTATTGAATCTTTTTCTATTCTATGTTTTGTTTAATCTGTATTTTCTTATCTCCTGTGTTGTATCTGGAGCTGCTGTAGTGAGTAAATTTCCTAAGTGTGGGATCAGTAAAGTCTATTTTATCTTATCAAAGTCAGATGCTTTGTAGTGTAGCCCCTTTCTGCTTTTCCTCCTCAACCTTTCTTATCCTGTTAGAACATCACACCTCTTCCAGATTTTGAAGTCGTAAACACAGTTCCTATTTTTTATTGTCTGAACAAGTGACATTTGCTGACATTTTTCTCGAGAGGCAACAAATACTTTACCTTGAGAGTGTCAAACAGTATCGATATTCTGTACTGATGGAACATCGTCTTCACAGGCATGATCACACATCACAATTAAAACAAATATAATCACAAATAAACAAAACTGCAGTCTATAAACATAATGCACTCTCCTCTAGAACACACCCATGCTAACACACACTGAGAGCAGTCAATAGAAGGTGTCAATAGCAGTGTGGCGGCTCAGCACTGCTGACTGAGGCTTCTTTATTTCCCATCAATCAGTGGGCTGAATTAAAGACATCGATTAGCCCCGGCAGCTGTGAGCTACACTTGATACTGACTTTAAGTAGAATCCAGCGTGAGACACGGCAGAGGTCAGCGGGTCAGCCAGTGACCTCTGTGTGGCAATAAAGACCCACGCAAAGCTCAGCAGCAAAAAGAAAACTTCCCTGCAGTTTAATATGTTATCACAAAGTTATGATTATCTTGATCAGCCGATCCCACACAGCTGTTCTTTGTAGTGACAGTTGGGGGTGATTCATTATTAAGAGATAAAACGATTAGAGGGAAAGATTCAAAGAAGACAAACTGTGCATCAAATTACTTTCAAAAAGGCTAAAAATAAGACAACAGCATTAAAGACAAGATATTAAATTATTAACACTATTATAGCTAAGATCTTAACACCAAGACTGAGACCTGAGGGGAACGGTCTCTGTTGGGTGAACACCAAAAGCATAAAGCAACAGGAAACATTTTAGAGTTTAGCTTTTTATGTGGCTGTTGGTGCGTGACGCAGAAATATTCATATTAAATGTAACTGAAAACTGTTCGCTAGCAACATGTTATTTTAGTTGTCCCATCTTATCTGCTCTTGGCAAGTCATGTTTTGCTTGTGTAAGGTTTAGAAGTGGAGTTAATTCATA
>NW_023340257.1:26374554-26375007 GCF_004916995.1 Morone saxatilis
ATTCTGTTGAATCTGCCTCTCTGATTCCCTCACGTTTACCTCAAGTTTACCTTAGAACCGCTAGTTCTAACTTCTAATTGGTTAGTGCAGTCACGTGAGAAGTCTGAACGAGTAAGTGAAGTTGTTGTGAGTTGTGAAGTTCAGAATAGTACCACTTGAGAAAGTCATCTGTCTCTATCATGCTGTTTATTCTCAAAAAGAGTGATCCACCACCACATACCGAACCCTCACACGTTACATTTGTTTAAATACTGAAAAGGTCAATGATAACTTGATGCACTTCAGACCAGCATACGAATGGTTTTGTAGAGTGAGCAGAGCGCAATACAAATATATTTTAAAATAATTATTTTATTTTACGTCGTTTGCTTATTTCCTGATTGATTATGAGTCTGTGAGAGGTATACCAATCTGACATTTCTGAATTTAAATGCTGTATGTCGTGCATGTATA
>NW_023340257.1:26375054-26375215 GCF_004916995.1 Morone saxatilis
CTTGACAATAAAGTTGACTTGATAAAGTTGACTTGACTTATACCACAATGTCCAGGTTTTTTAATGCAATACCGTAGAATGTCTCTCTGTGATTTTTCTCTGTAAAATGCCAACATAGAGCCGAAAACCAACTTAAAACTGAATGCTTTACCTGGTCCATG
>NW_023340257.1:26375315-26418091 GCF_004916995.1 Morone saxatilis
AAAGGGTAAAAGATGTAGACAAATTTATGGCCGAGCTGGCCTGTGTTGTGTCCGGTGTTGATGGGGTTTGCACAGGGCCTCCTAATCGAAAAAAGACATCCAGTGCTGCCAAATTGTTCTACCAGTTCCTTTCAACCAATGAATTCAATCTTTCCCTGTGTAAAAGAATCGCTGTGGAAGACGAGGGATGTGCTGTATTCCTGTTTATCCGGTTGAGAACTTTTATGTTTGACTCCATTGAGGGACGGGGACAACCCACACAGTTAATGAGAGGTATGAAGCTTTCTGCAAATGGAAAAGTCGCTCGGGCTGTCGGCTGACCCTTTTCTCCAAACAAGTGATGTTCCCCTCTTCTCTGTCATTCAAGCCAAATGACAGAATCACTGTCCCGACATCCGATGAGGTAGGTTGGCTCTATTCCAGTCAACCTGAGTCTGTGAGTACTGTTCCCATCCTCGGATCCTAATTCAGAACTATGCACCTGGGGCTGCTACCTGTCCTCTGATTGGATATATCAATCTGGGACGTTCCTCCAAGGTCCATAACTCCACCCTGGTATCCCCCATCTGGAACTAATCCAACCCCCTCTTGAAGTGATGGATGCTGGTTGGTTGTATTCTCCCCCTTGTGGCAGAATGAGTTATAGTGCCTGGAATAATTATGTCATCCCCCCTTCCCCCCTCCCTGGTCAAAACTTCTACTATGGGTGTTGTGATGATTAGAGTTATTCTCCCAAGGTTGGGTTGGGGGTTAATATAACACTGGGGGGCCCCCTACCTAAGAGTGAAGTGCTTGTGGGGGAAACAGTTGTTGTTCGTTGTGTTGTTGTTGTTGTTGTACTGTTGTTGTTGTTGTTGTTGCTGTTGGCATTAAACGTTATCCAGGCAGAAATTCTGTGGCTCCAAAATGCATTTGTCAAAGCAAATGAGTACAATATAAACATACACTTTGTGGGAGACATTGTTGCTTTAAGAGTCTTAATTGCATCGCAGTAAATGTACCAGAGTGTGTATGTGTTTGCGTGTGAAGCTAAGCGTGACCGAACAAGAGCATCTGTACTCGACCCTGAATAATTAAAGCTTATTTATATATAGTGAAGAGCCGATGCACACATCGTGGGCTTTTGTTTTTCTTTCCACAGTTGAGCTGTTACATGCGGTTGACCGGGCTGTGAATCACACACTTCTTGCTGCGTTTGTACACGGGAATGAACATCTCATGTTATTATTAAATGCTTGACTTTGTGATTCAGTTGATAACCCAGATCAGGGTCAGAGACTCACACTCATTCAGGCACAGTAACTTGCTTCGAGATGAAGTTTGGGCAGCCTTGCGTGCGGGGAAGACGGAGAATGCAGAACAGAAAGATAGAAATGTATACAATATAAATAAGGCTGAGCCTGAAGGAGTGACGTGGGTCTCGTAATACGCTGTATATCCCGGCTTCATACAGTATACATAGCACACACGGAGAAGCAGTCTCCCTCTCACATGCACAGGTGGCTCGTTGTTTGTGATGAGTTATCTGTCTGAGATTAGTGGAAATCTTTGTTACTGCTGACAGGAGGCTGAAGTGCAAACACAACAGATTTTGAGAGGACAACATGTAACCTGATATAATATTTTACCTCAGATTTTGCTTAAAAAGTGTAGAAAGCTGTTCTATTTTTTGGACACTACCGGCAGCTGACATTTTTAATGTGTGTGTGTGTGTGTGTGAAGTACTTGGATGTATTTACGGGTTAAAAGTGATTTAAAAAAAAAAAGCAAGATCTGAGGTTTAAAAGAAGCAAACAGACATGCATTAGTTTCAAGTGCTATTAAAACCCATTGATTGTTGATGTAGACTGGTTTTCCCCTGCTGTTTGACTAATAATAGTTGTGTGTAACTTTTATTTATATGAAATATATAGGAGCCTATTGCATGTGTGTTTTCTGAAAATAATAGTAATCCCTCTATTTTTATTGTATATTCTAGGACATTTTCAGAAAAAACCTAAACACTAAATATAATATAAGAAATTGTTTGTATCTCAGAAACTACAAGGAGGACAAACACGGATTTGATATCTATGGACTCATAAGTTAAATGTCAAAGATGTGCACACATATGCAGTGGAAAAAGAACCATTGGATAAACATAATTCTAGCATTTTTCCCCATTTGGTATTATGAGACAATCCTAGCTCACTCCCAAGTATTATTACATTAGTAAGTTAAGTTGTCAAGTCAAGTACATGTCGTAATTTAAGATCTTTTCCTAACCTGAGTAGTTTTTTAGCCTAACGGAACAAAACTTTGATCATTTCACACCAAACAAGCTTTATTTTGAATACCGTAGTTTCTCCTACATGCTTGAAAGGCAAGCGGTATTCAGTTCTGCAACTTCGCCACTAGATGCCACTAAATCGTACACACTGCTCCTTTTAAGCAGATTTTACACGTCAGCCTTCTTGAATAAAACGTTTTACCATTTAAAAACCATAAAACATGATCATCCCCATCCATTATTTTGAAAGTCTACCAGAGGTTGCATATTTATTGTTTCGAACTTGACTGCAGAGCATCCAGAAATGATGCAATAGAGTGTCATAGCTGGAAGTGGCGGGCCACTGACCATGTTTGACAAATTGGGAGTGAGAATGTGTTGTATATAACATACAGTATTTCTTATTCACACAGAAAAATATCAAAGATATTCTTTAGTAATAGTGGTGTTAGTACCAGCAGCAGCATATTAATGCCAGCATTACTACAGTAGACACAACTGTTGCTACATCTCTCTCAAACACACATGCTTAGCCAACACTTAGCCATCTGCATGCACTTCGGTTTGCATTTACACACACACACACGCACACACAGAGCACTCACACACAGCACTCACACACAGTACTCACCCACACACTCTCCAAACAGACAGAGATGCTTTGATGTGAATGTGAAATGAAGTGAAAGAGGCCTTTGGAAGGGAAGCATTGAGACGAGCAGCGTATCCTCCACTGTCACCATTTTGTCGATTCGCCACACTCTGCCGCTACAGCATCTCCTTTTCTCTCTCATTGCTTTCCTTTCCTGCTCTGTCCACCCTCTCTTTTTTTCTCTCTTTCTTTCCAGTCTGCCATTAAAATTGATTCTGGCCTTGCTGTGATACGCTGCGCTGTTGGTTTCTACGGCAGCAGCTTGTCGGAAACTCTCCTTCAGCCAGTCAGAGAACAGCGGCGACCCACGCTCGCCAAGTTATTTTTGGTCTTTCTATGGAGCTGGTCCTCTTTTTCATTTCCTTTTCCTGGAAGCATTCAGGTGGCTGAACACACACCTGACAAACAAATATAGTAAGCCATTGCTGCTTGTTTTTGTTTTATTCCCCATGTCATGCATTTTATCATATTTTGTTCTAGATTTTTCCATTTTGAATTGTTTTTACAGTCTCATTGGTATCAGGGTCCAGAGCTGCGATGTTTAATCGATCAGTTGTCAGCTATTAAATTATTCGCCAACTATTTTGATATTTGATTTATCGTTTTGAGTCAAGAAAAAAATTCTTCTCTGATTCCAGCTTCTTAGATGTGAATATTTGCTGGTTTCTTTAGTCCTATATGATAGTAAACTGAATATCTTTGGGTTGTGGATAAGACATTTGAAGACGTCACCTTTGGCAGTGATTGTCAGAAGTAGTCTGCAGGCACTGTTGGTGCATTGTGTACCTCAAGTGAGGTGATGGACAAGTATTCTCTTGACTCACAACTCCACAGGTTTGTTGGAGATGGAATTGATTTTGCAGTAGCAGATGTTTGGCAGACGTACCACATAACATCGAATGAGTCACCACTCACTGGGCTGTCATTGCTCTTCCCTCACTGTTTACGTCATATTATATCTAAAACCACATATTTAAATAGCTAGGACTGTACCCCACTTAGAATTTTGTCAATCAAATTGGATTTGGCTGTTCAAAATGAAGAAGTGAAGGACGAATTAGGCCTTTTCATTTAGTTCAGCACCATACTAACTCCTATATCAGCAGTGCCTGTGGTGGAAACGCGGCTAAATCAGTTTTATGTTTTAACCATTCTCACCTGTAATGCCTTTCTTCATCATCTTGATGTGAGAACAGATTTTTCCTAAGTCAGAAAAAGTGTGCAACCTGCGCATAGTATATACAATATAGTATTATAAAATCCCAGCGCACCACAGAGCATCTCTCTTGACGGGCTGCTGTCGGCCAACGAGTCAATCACAGCGGATGGCAGTAGAGGAGGTTTTACCACTGTCTAGTTCAAAAGTAGTTTAGCAAACTTCCCTAACAGTCAGCGCCGCTGCCCTGCCTCATGCTGCCCTCTGTTAACCATCTTCTTCTGCTTCCTTGACAGTTTTGTGGTTTGCAGGCATTTTGTGACTCAGTTTTTAAAGTTTACAGCCTGCAATGCTGTCGCTCCTACAGTGCTCGGTGTACATTGATGCAGCAGAAAAAGTGCAGAGATTCGACTTACAAAAGCCGACTCAGGCTCTTTTTTGACTAACGATCATCGACTTTTCAGGTGCAGCCGGACAAATAGGCTGGTTGCTCGTCACTATTTCTATTGAGCTTAAAGATTCTGTGAGGTTCTGTAGTGGTAGATCAAGAGCAGTCTGAGCTGCAAAAAGAGAATGTTTGAATACAAAAGTAAGGTTAAGAGGAAGTCGGTAACATGGACATTAAAAACTCTCCAACACTGTGCAGATCTTCTGGCTCCCTACAAGACTCAAAGTTGAATCTTTGAGGTTCCACCATGAGACGCACCGAGCTTCGAGTGCGATTTCGGCTGGGTGTGCGAGAGAAGAATCTTTGAAAACTGAAAATAACAGTCACTAATTTTAGTCCTTACATGCTTTCTTTATGATTTCTGATGACAATTCTTTTTGACAAGTATATGATACTACAGTGGCTTTGTAGAACCTTCTTTTGGAATTACAAAGTAGATTTAACATTTTAAGGTTTTTGATCTGCATGTGTGTAAAATAAGACAAAACAGTATCTAATTATTTCTCTACAGATCTAAGAATAGTTATTTTCTCTTATGTTTTCTTCCTTTTTTAATAATTTGTCTTTATGCTCCATTTCTGAACTCTCATCTGCCCCACCCCTCCCCTGCTGACTCCCTTCCTCTCCCGTCTTCCTCACCTCTGGCTGACCACCCACTTGCATCTCTCCATCTCCTCCATCCTCCCCCTCTCCCCGCTTCGCTCATTTGCAGACGAGCCGTACCGTTATTTGAACAAGAAAATTACTTAATGACTTAATGGCATGCGGCGCAAAGGCTGAGTGCTGTTTAGTGAGCAAGAGTTGATGCAAACACTCACATTTTCTGCCTCGCAAATCAATTTGCGAGCGTTCACGTGGGTGAGTCACCAATCTGCTCTTTAGCGAAAATGTCTGCTGATTCTGGTTGAGGGCCAGTCGATATCAGCCTCGTTACCTGCTCTCTATCTCTTTACTCTCATTTTCTCTTTAACCTCACTCACCCATCATTTACCCCCCCACACACACAGTCCTCTTCTCTGTCATCCCGTCTTCCACCTCCAGTCGTCGCTGTCCTCCTCGCAGCTCCATGAGAAGATCGCCTCAGGTTTCTGTATCTCAGCGTAAAGCCACGTTCTGTTGTTTTCCTCCTTTCGTCTCTCTTTTCACCTCTCATCCTGTCTCGTTTTCACCGTTTCTGCCATAACAGTCAACCTTCCCTTCCTCCCTTCGCCTCTCACCCTCCACCACCTCCTTCTCGTACTTTCCTTCATTCTCTCTGCTCTCCTTCACATCCTATCAGCCAAGGTCGCGAGGTGCCCTGCAGAGCCGAGGCTCAGGCGAGTGAAAAACCCTCAACACAGAGCGAAGGATTGAGACGAAGGAAGGAAGGCTGAGGGAGGTCACCAGGGAAGGAGAGAAAGTTAGATGGGAAGAACACTGAAAGACAGGGGATGAAAATGGCAAAATGAGCCCGGGATAGAACACCAAAAAAGAGGATGACTGATGGAAACTTGGAGGAGATGGAGGAGAGAAGATGTAAAAGAGACGGGACGGACAGAGAGAGTTTGAATGACAAAAGGAAGTAAAGAGAACGAACACTGTCTTCAAATATATCCTGTAAACTTGTGATGTTTTTTTTTTTTTGGCATTTAAGTGCTTTAAGTTGTCAGAACACTTTTATTGTGAGGTAATGGACAATAAAAGTGTTCAAAAATGGTTATAATTTGTGGTTTGTTGCATTTAAATGTCATGTTAGGAACATGGAAAGGGTAGACAAATACAACTGCAGAGAAAGTTACAGGCTCCGACATTTATAAAAACATCAGTATCTGTTGCTCTAAGTAAGGAATGGGAAGATAAAAAAGAGAGACAACATAAGAGAATGAGGGAGGAGGGAGAGTACAAGAGGCTGACATGTAGAGATAAGACGTGAAGAAATGAGGACGGGTGTGGGGAGGATGAATAGCAGGAAAATAAAAGAGAATGATGGGAGAGAGAGAGAGAGAGGGGAGGTGAGGGGACAAATGGGCATTGATTTGGCTCATTGGCTGAGGATAGAGGGGGTGAGGGAGTGGGTGAGTTAGCGGGGGTCCCTGGGTAGCATCTGCTTTGTGCAAGACTGCTCATATTACCCAGAGGGCCTTGGGCCTGAATGGGGCTGTGAGCTAACCAGGGCCGGAGCCTTCTGCTCTGTTCCAAGCCCTCTCCTCGTCCGTCCTCTGGAAATAAAACACATTAAAGCGAACGTTTCATACAATGTGTAGAAAATCTCCCAGCTCTCCAGGAAATCACCTCCTGTCTGTGAACGGTGTGGAACATAAATCACATCAATAAATGAAACCAGAAAAAAGAACATTTCACATTTTGTAAACCTGTCCTTTCGTGTCGTCTCTTCTTCCTCTCAGATCAGCTCTTTCTTCCTCCTCTCTTTTTATATAATATGCTGCAGAGGGTCAGGACATTATCTTTTCTGGGCCTCCTCTTGACCTCCTTCTTTCATCCACTTCACCTCCTTTATTTGTATTTTCTCATCTCTGCTCTCCTCTGTCCTCTTCCCCTTGTCTTCTCTCCCCTGTCTTCCCAACTTTACTCTCTCTTCAGTCCTCTTCCTTCTTCTCATCTCTCTTCGCCTTGTCCTGTCTTCTTCTGTGTCCTCCTTTCCTTGTCACCTCTCTTCTCCCCTTCTCTCCTTCTTTTCTCTTCTCTCCTTTGTCCTCCCCTTGTCTCCTACTTCTGTTTTCTTCTAGTTTTCTTCGCTCTCCTTCTTTTCATCCTTCCCTTCTCTCCTCATTCCCTTACACTTTATTGTCGTTCCCCCTCCTCTCTAGCTCTCCTTCGTCTCCGCCACTCCTCTCGTCGGCCTCGCAACAGAATAAAGATTCCAGCAGCCGACACAAAACGCTGCTTTAGTATCACGTTTCTTTTTTCTCTGCTGTCATCACATCAATGTGCGCATTTGGCAACAGTCACCAAACACACATTTGATATCCTCTGTTTGTATTAGCACAGAGTTTGATCTCACATAATATCACAAAGTGCCATGACGTAACTGTCAGAGCAGAACAGGGAATATGGTAATCCTGTCAGCGCTCTGTGGATGATTGTAATGTTGTCAAACTGTGACCGGGTTTGTCTCAGGATGATAAAAGCATTGTAATGAAAACCAGGGTGGGAAATTTCACACCGGCTGTCGCCCAACTCTTCGGTCAACCGGTTTTCTGTTCTCTGTCGGAGTGTTCTTCTTTCTGAAGCCTACGCAGATTTTCCAGTGTTAGAAGGGGACGGTGAACTTTAGAAAGGCATGGAAGTATTATTATGTTTGTTGGATTTTTTGAACAAAATGAAACCTGGCTTTATCAAATGTTCAGAGTTCTGAATATATGCATATTTAAACATAACATTTCAGGAAATGAATTGATTTAATGCAAGTAATCACCCTGGAAGTTTCATAATAATATCTAATAGTTAAATGTTTACCTTGTTTACTTGTAGTGTCAATCTAAAGCTCTGTTTTGACAGACTGACAGATAACTAATTGATAATCAATAGCAGTTTTTGTCATTTATCAAGTAAAGCTGCCAAGTATTCAGTGGTTTCAGCATCTCAAATGTAAAAAAGAAAATGCTGTTCAGTGTGAAGTGAATATTATTGGGTTTTTGACTTTTTATTGGACTAAACAAGTCATCTGAAGACATCCCCCGTGGGAAATGTGCTGGGTATTTTTCACCTCTTATTAAACATTTTACAGTACACATTCCCCTTTACATTCAAGACACTGAACTCCTTCCAGCTGCAGTGTCGCTGGTGTACAGTACGCCCGACCCTGCCGTATGATTTTCCACTCAGACGGGGAGGAGGAAAGCTAAGTTCCATACAGAGGGGAGGAAAAAATGAGTCCCTTTGTTGTTTGAGTGCAGCTGTTGTGTGCAGATCCAGGTGAGGGTGGAGGGGCAGAGGAGGAGGAGGGTGGTGGAAGAGGATGTGTTAGAGACAGCGTAGGGATCTTCCAATAAGCAGTAGGATTTCAGCTGGTGGAGGCGTAGCTCCTGTTGAGATGCCTGCAGGCCTGGATTTCCTCTACGTATCCGAGCCGGGACACAAATAGAATAAACTTGCTGTCACACTGGGCCTCAGGCTCCTGTAACCAGGCTCACCTGTCAGGTTAGAAGCCCACAACGAGTGACTCTGAAATACTCCACATCTCATACTTACACTGGAATTTTTAATTGTATCCTTATTTTCACGTTTTGGTCTGTATATTTCTTTTATTTACAGTAGTATAGAGTCTTTGTCTACCATTGCTTTTTAATAAGTTATGTTTGCTTGTTGCTGTGGTGTTCCAGTGGAACACCCCGTTCTCACACCCAAGTCCAAATTATATATATATAATATAAAATATGTTAAACTGTATGCACTGTAGGTCTGCTCATTGTTTTCTTGCGTGGGTGTCACGTGCAAACTATATCCGTTATGTTTATATTGTGTACTTTTTTGTGCTTTTCGTAAATTTCCTTTTTTAGCTAAACTACAAAAACAGTATACTATGACAGCTGATCTATACTTTCTACTGTTTGGAGCTGTTAATGCAAACACAAGATTCAAAGCTTTCCTCTCGCCAACTATTGTAAGACTTATTATGAAGCAGGCCCAGCTTCCTGTAGTCTCAGTAGCGCTAGCGGCTGCTCTCTCTGCGGTGAATAAAAATAGGTCTGCATTAAAGATACGGACACTTTGTGGCACTTTGTCAGCAGGAAAGTAAAAGATGAAGGGAAAATGCTCTCAGTGAAGTTTAGCACAACATCAAACCCACAACTCCTCGCCCACGTACTGTCAGCTACCTTTATCTGTTTCTTTACAGTGACATTTTTGAGCAACTTTCACAGGCATGAACGAAGACCGACCTCCGACGCTTTATCCAGATCTTATTAAACACCCATTGTTTGCTCTCTGCCAGCATGCTTGATGGGTGGAATTATCAAGCTAGTGAGAAATATTCAAACCGTCAATTATTCGTCAAACTTCCGGGAATGACTTGTTCCACTGCAGCTTTCTTCCAGGGCAGATGTTGGTGGAGCTGTCCTTTTTGTTCTAGTTCATTCTGTGGGATGAAGGCGGGGGGGGGGCGGGATGCAGGGACGCAGGGTCACGCTCATACCTCACACTGCTCTCTTAAATTCGACCCCTTGCAATCTGGTTGCCTTGCTGTCGCCAAAGCCCTCTTTCTTCTTCCATCCTTTCAATCGTTCCCTCTCCCTCCCTCCCTCTCACTGTTGGCTTTGTACCGTGTGATGAGAACACCGGGCTGCAGCGGTGTTTGTGTGCCGAGCAGTTGGACGCAAGTGAATTCTGCTGTTGCTTTGATCTTTTCACAGGTAGATTAGGACACTGTTGCAGCCGAGTCGGCCCTGAAGCTAAACCGGAGCGCTGTAACTTAAAGCTTGCAACTGTTTGTTGCTGCTGTGAGGAATGACGAATGAAAGTGATAATAATAAATAAAAAGGCTCCATTTTTACATACATGGAAAACATTTCAACAACGTTGTGTAATGGATGTATTTTAGCGATCACAGTATTCATCAGGGTCTAATGGAGGAGGAGAACAGCCCACCATATGGCATATTAAGCTAAAATATGGGCAGCAAAGCAATCTTAATGTTTCTGCCGCCTCCCCGAGGCTTTTGCTAGTGCGGCCCTGTTTTGGTAACATGTTTTTAAATTTAAATGTGACACAAGCCATTAGTTACCAAGAAAAATGTCTTGCTTTTGCCTTTCGCCCCCCCCCCATCACCCACCTCTGCTGTCTTCTCCTGGTAAAATAAACTATTCTTCATTGTATTCCCCGTTGAGGCTCCAAGTCCCTCCTCGCCTGCACCTTTCCTCTCCAGTGAGCAGCTTTAGCCGGTTTCGGCCTGTTAGCTGCACTCATGCTGCCTCCCTGACCCCATGACCTCTGATGGGATTTGAAACCCACCAGGACAAGACACAGCTGGCTCTGCAGGAGGCTCGGCTTTAGTCGAAGACAGAAATGTGGAAATAATTTGTGTTTTTTCTTGCCATTACTTGCTCTGTATTTAGATTGACTCTTTATGTATATCCAGTAAAAACATTGTACTTGTTATTGTAGTCACTGTGTAACTGTTGCATAAAAGCCATTGTATTGCTGTGAAATTCACAGGGAAGGTTATGGGTTCTGATACTGACGGCATACCATTGTTCTCTATGTAAGCCTGTACACTGGTGGTGGTTTGATGCGCATCAACTCGTCAGGAAAGACCAATGTCCTATTTCTAACTTGTGTCCATCAAAACTCGACAACGCCACACACAATTTACAGTGCACCATCAAATCAATCAAAAAGTTTGGAAGACATTTGGATTCTAGAAGGAAGGAAGGAAAGTTGGACAAAAAAAAAAAAATCTTAACACTAACCTTGGTATTGGTTTATTTTAATGTATTAAACAAATGTTAAGAACTGTATAAGATTGCATCATATCACATTGAACCGCACCGAATTGTTATTCTTATTAAAATGCATCGTCCCTGAATCGTACCGTAGCCACATACATGGAGTGTACATTTCTTCCAATTTATGTATAATTGTCCATGTTGATTGTAAAGTGGTTTTAATCTACTTCACTGCTAAATTACGAGTTAATTGACTGCATAGTAAAGGCAGTGTGACCTCCATGCTACACAGCAACTTTATTAAAGCCATTAATTCTCAGCCATATTTAATCTGAAGAGGGTGACATTTGTTCTTGGGGGATAACTGAATGGAAAGGTCAGACGTGTTTTGCTTTGTTGTGTTGATTTACATGTTAAAGTCTGTACAAACTGCAGACTGTCGTGGATCGCGCAGAGTCTGATGGCGTTGGGTTTTCTGCTGGTTATTTTATACAGTGTTTATACTGGAGATGACTCCAGACATTTAGAACTTCTTTAACTCGCATTCATGCAGAATTTATCGCTGCTCCGTCATCAGTTGAGAGTTTATAGACATTAATATAGAAATTCTGCCTTTCGACAGAACAGGTGATAACCATGTTGGGAAATCATATTATTTTAAAATATCAGTTTCAATCCCTGGAACAGGACTTCTATTATTTATAGTGATATTGGCAGTGCACATGTTTATTTCTCAGGGACCCCCCAGTCTCATTAAAACAGAAAATATATTCATTGTTTTGATCTGACCTTTAATTCTAGTGTCACACACCCAGAGTGGTTTCTTTTAGACAGTACATCATGTGTGTCATGTTCTTCCTTTTTGTTTTGTGAGAGAGTATCCAAACCAAAATGACTTTCTATTATAATAACCCACAAATCTGATTCCGCTCTCATTTTTTCCAAATGTACCAAACAATTTCTGTGCTCTTCTGATAATGCAGTATTATCATCAAGCTGGAGAGGAAACTAATGGATAGATGGATAGTTCAGGGATTGATGATAAATGGACTTTATTCTGGTAAAATAGCAAAATGCTTTACAAAGCCTGATCAGTGCGTGACGGCTGCCTCGCTGCCTTTGATTAATCAAATACAATAAAAGCCTTGATAACAAATGAATGGATTCTGTCCACAGAAACGTTAGAGAACTTTGAGGTGCTGAGTTAACCCATCATGCAACTAACATATTTTAACATACAAGACTATTGACTTGAATCCTGGGACCCGGAAAAGCGACTATAAGAAATAACCATAGCCATTGCAAACATATTAACATTATTTTTCATTATCAAATGTAATGTAATAACATTTTCAAATTCTTGTAAAACTAAATAGACAAGAGGAATGTGTCTTTTGAATAGTGTTCTTTCTCCTTCTGAATAAGACTTGCAGAGTTCACCTTTATTTGGATTTTAAGATGTGTGTGTGTGTTGTGTGTAATGTGGTCTGTGTGTGTGTAGTCGTAGCGTAGCGTGCGTGTGTGCTGTGTCCTGTCTGCGGTCCCAGACTTCTCCTCAAGCCAGGGTTCTGTGCAGTCCGTAGGTGTGCAGAGTTTTGGAGCCGCAAATCAGATTAAGGCTGAGCATCTCCTCCTGATCGCTGCATCTCTGCTCTGCACTATGCCACTCATCTGATCCGGCCACGAGCCTCGGCCGCTTTCTGATCAGCTACTACACCACCACAGCGCAAATGTGTCATCCAGTTATGCAGGTTGTGAAGCATGGAGGCTCGCCTCACACACAGATGCAGACAGAACAACACAGACACTCCACAAATAATGCTCATACACACTCCCAAAGTGAGCATATGCCAAAGGAGTTTCTTTATGTGTGTGTGTGAGAGAGAGAGAAGAAGAGAGAGGTGTGAGTGAGAGGAAAGAGAAAGGCTTTTTAAGTTAGATGGAAAAGTGGGCCTGGCGGGAGACATTTCCTATTTGGAAGGCGCTTTGAATCATTCATGGAAGAAGAGATGCGAGAAATCACACAGCGAACCAATCAAACCACGACGACACCCACCATCATGAATGGCTGGTGCTCTCAAAAAAACACCCTAAGGGCATGCAACCGACTTACCATGACCTCACACACATACCATCAGGAGCAGCATAGACACAATACAAAGCATGCACACCCCAGAGGCGCACTCAGACCAACCAACCCACAGACACACACCACTTACCCATCTGCTATCTCCTTCTCTCTCTCTCAATGCACCCAGCTACACACCACACAACACCACACACACACACACACACACACCAAAACACCACACTCTCTCTCTCTCCTCTCTATACCCTTTCGGTTGAAACAGGCTGTAACCTTTCTCCGCGGCGTGGGATACTGCGGCTGATGAGTGTCAGCAGAACTCCCTGTCATGGAGCCGTGGTGTCACCCTGACCGAGGAGACACCGGAATGCACTCTCTCCATGTGGAAGAGAGAAGAGAGAGAGAGAGAGTGTGGGGAGGGTGCGACAATGGAGGAGCGAGAAAATGAAAGGGAAGAGAGAGAGGGACCCGAGGTGTTGTGTGACAGACAGAAACCAAAAAGGCATTGAGATGATCAAATGAGTTAGAGACAAACATCGATATCAGCACAAACTTATCAGGAAGATAAAACAATTACCCAGACTGCTCTCTGTAAACCATTCCTCACAGTTTACCTCCCTAGATTCAGCTTCGTACTTACTGCAGTTTGTGTGTGGCAGTTGTGTGTGCAGTTGTCCTGTGCAATGAGGGTTAACATTTCCTTCCCTTTATTTTCCTCTAAATATAGGTGAGTTCATGTGGATAACAGTTGTTTGTTAGCAACCTGTCTGCTCACGTTTCCGTGAACATTGAATGCTGAAATGTTGCCATACTCCCAAGATATCCAGGCATTCCAGAATCCTCTACTTCAGTACAAGTAGAAATTTGACTCCATTAACAAGTAAAAGCAGAGAATGATAAGCAGCCGAAATGCGTCTACTTGCATTGCCTGTTTATTGATAGTAATACGATTTTAATATGGAAGTAGTGTTTTAATGTTGTGGTTGTCAAATTGTCAGATCATACTTATTAAGCTGTTGGATGATTTGAAGCTTATATGCAGGATCTGTTGCTCTTTGTAAACGCACCATTTAACATGGGCCCCCCTCCTCCCCTGCTTTGGTTGAGCTACATAGGAGGCATGAATGAGTGAATCAGAGAAAAACATTGTTCTTTTAATGATTGTTTCAGCTTGACTCGGAGACTTGAAGGCAAAAATGTGGAGAAGACCCTGACTGGGTGACACAGTAATATTGAATATAGAAGGCTGTGCTGAAACTTATTGTGTATTTTGGAGCGCTGCCAAATTGTCACCAGAATAAAAGACTTTAAATTCAAATGAGAGAACACTTTAATTAAATTATCAACTAGTCTACATGAATTATTGTAGGGCAATATATTTGTTTTTTTACTGTCTGAATCTGTGAACATATTGTGATCAAAACACTTACATAGCCGTATAATTTAGCATAGACTGGTAATACAATACCTCAAAATATATTACTGAGTAGCAATCCACAAATTAACTTGATGACAACAATGTTATAACTGATAGAAATGATGGCCCAAGGTTAAAAAAATACGACTGGAATAAGGTACCATGCTATTATAAACTTAAATTATAATCCAAGTAATCATGCATCCTTTTAGTTCAGTTTACCCCAAACGTCCTCACACACAATTATAAATCCACGAAAGACTGAAACAGGTGGGATTACGGAGGGGTCAGGAAGTGAGCCAAAGGAGGTTTAGAAACTAAAAAGAGGCTTTGTGAAAGGTGTGTGATGAAATGAGCATGAAAGAAAAACAGAAAGGGACAAAGAGAGAGAGGGTGAGTTTATGCAAGCTCTCAGATTGTACAGTCATGCTGCATTAAGAGAGTTACTCAAACCTCATGACAAGGAGAGAGGAGAAGACCAGAGATCAGAAGGGATAACAGTATGTGGGAGAATAATGGAGGAGAGAGGGCAGTCGGGATGGGGAACGAAAGAGAAAATCTGGAGAGGTGTGTGCGGAGAAACAGGCTCTAACATCTATTACACACAGGTGACACCGAGGCCACGAAAACCGGCAACTGAATGAACACGGTTCAGCTTGTGACATTTTGTGGACACGTTCATATTTGGTGTTATTCAACCTCCTGGATGCTGCACTGTACCTCTGCAGTTTGTTCTCAACCCGTCAATGTGAACGTTGCTCACAGCTTTAGAGCTGAAATCCATCACGGTTTTAATGAATATGTTTTTATATCCGTCTGTGTGGTGAAACGGGAAAAAAATGAGCTTTTAATGTGGTCACAGACACTCTGCACCTGTCCTCCCCCACCTGTTCAGTTGACAAAGCTAGTGCTAACTTCATTACTGCAGTGAATATTCATGCTCATGTTACCTGGACAGTTAATATTTTCACTACACACCAGCAACAGTGAGATGAATCTCAGTAGTACAGACTATAATCATCTTTGTGTGTAAAGTTACGGGTTACCCCTTTTTAAATAGATTTGCACTGTGTTTAAAAGATATGTATATGAGATTTAAGAAATGAACAAAGCAGCAGTTATTTGTTATGTAAAGATATAGTGAGCATGAGCCGAGAATGAAGTGTCATAAACTGCTGTCTGTCTCATCGACGTCAGCTGGTGATTGTTGGAATGGTCATAAGACTAACAAACACGGTTTTGGTGAGTTTTATTTTGTTTCTGTCAATTTTGAATAAGATGATGATAAAATGATGCGCGAGGTAAAATTGCCGCTTTTGTCAATGGATAGGCGAGAAATAGGAATAGTATGGGTGTTTCTGGTTAAACAAAAGGACTATCTCTGTAGGGATCTTTTCCATAACGTTGTCAGACACTCCTGAGCCTGTCAGAGGCTAAAACAAGCACTGTTAGTGGATGTAACATTTCTTTTGTCACAATTGCAGCCTGATGAGCAAACATTTTTACATCTAACTCGTAAATGAAGGGTTTATTTCAACCAAACCATCGTGGAAAGACTGGAAAAACTAATTGACTGTTTTGATGAGTTTCTGCTCAGTTTGGAGTGTTTTACAATTACTTGAGAGATAAAATTACTGGTTTTGTCAATGGAGTTTAGTAGGCCATAGCGTATATTTCTTTGGTCTGAGATGCTGTTCTCTACTGTGACATCCAGTAGCAGTGAATTTCAAATGCATGACCTTTAAGTATATTGAGAGCAGCTGAATGCAGCAAAACAGTGAAAAGGTGTCAACTTTTTTGCAAAGCATTACCTATTTTCTTCCACTTCTGTTGCATTATGCTAAATATTACCTCAAATATATTTTTTCGCCTGCACTGTAACTCAAGATGTTTTGAACAATACTTCACTCAGTGATGAAATAATTTGTAAATGAATTTGACATAGCAGTTGAGTATTTTTTGTAAACCTTTGCAGGATGTGTTTTATATCATTGTAAATTCAATATATTTGGTTTTTGGACAGTTTTTTTGGGTAAAACAAGCAATTTGAATATGTCCTATTGACCTCTGGGAAATGATGACAGGCACTTTACATAAACAAGTCGTATAATATGATCAGTGATGCACAGCAGTGTGTGAAAAGGAATGTGTTATGCACCTTCATTTGAATTTGAAGTAGCAATCTGTGAGTTGTTGCTGCTTCGTAGCCATCCATATAGCAGTGAAGATGTGAGGGGGGTTAATGAGCTGCAGCAGTGCAGTGAGACTGGCTGCTGTGACAGGATGATAATTGTAATGAGACACAGTTGTGGACCCTTGTCATATTATGCAGGTCTTTAAAAGGATTTATTTACCCTTCATTTATGGAGGGAGGGCTGCCTCTTCGCCAAATCTTCCCGCAGTTACACAGAACTTTGTGTTCTTAGACCTTGTATACATCAGACAGGATCATAAGAGTAATAGTTAAATCTGGATTGAACACTGCTTTTGTATCCACCAGGAAATGCAGTTGATCGTGGTGTGTAACTCCGCAGCAGAACATTTTAAAACAACTATGCCAGCTTAAGCCTGAGAGGGTCTGATCCATCTTGTTGAGCTGAGAGGGGGTGATGTATGCCCTTTGCAGTATTTTTCAATTGTATTTCCCCAAATCTAACACATTTGGACAGTGATACTGAGCGCCTCTGAAGTCTGGGGTGACTTCGATGCTTCCATATTTTCTGTGTCTGAATATTGCTATTGGGGGAGGAAGGTTTATATCTACCACAAACCATTCCTCTCTCAATTGCAAGCTTTTTTAAGGCTGGTATCCAGATATTCACGGCACCCTATATAGGTTGCCTGTATAGGTAAGATTATTTTTGGGGCTTTTTGCTTTAAAGAGGCTTGCAGTTCACATAGAGTTTAAGCACAGCAGCCCTGTCAGTTTCATTGGACAGCATGTATACGAAAATGTCGGGAGCCAATCAGCTACTTGGCATTGTTAATGGCTATATTCTTCTTTTCTGCTAGTTCACTCCAGCGACTTGATGGATATGTGTGGGATAGCAGTTGTCCTGCTAGTTGATTAGGGGGTTATGTGCGTCCATGAATACGTCAGTAGGATTTGTATTTTGTAATATATGTTGGACTTGCTAGACTTAGTGGCATGTGGCTTAGCAGTCAGTGGGAGGGAGGCTGAGTAATTGATCTCTAACTTTAAACATGCTGGCTCTCATTGTGAGGTGGAAACTTTGACATACGAACATATATTAATCTGAGGAACCCCAGTCCCTGTTATTTCATAGCTGTCTATACTAGAGAGAAGAATGTGAAACCTATGAACATAATAGTCATTCTTATACATTCTTTCATTGAACCTCTAGTAACTGAAATGATGGTGAAATTAAAATATTTGCCATTTTTCTGGAGACCCAAGGCTAAGAACCACTACATAAGGAGAATGTAAAAACACCTCTCTAGTGGCAACCGTTGCACATATAAGGCAGTAAAGACAAGGTCTGACATGTAAGGGAATATAAACATAAGAAAAGGTAAGGTGAAGGGATCTTTAACGCCTGCATCTGTTACTGTTTCCTGATACCTTTTGTAAATGATCTTTATTGGACCACAGTATATTTGCTATCATTGATTGTCAACAGACCTCTGAGCCTTAAACTCCTTTGTAATAGCTGCATAAAGTGGCTGTAATCTGGGAACTCTGCTACTGTTTTAATCTTATTTTGGATAAGACATGCATTAAATCTGAAAATATCTGCACGTAAGCTTTTTTGGTGGCTGGGTGAAGAGTATTTTTCATCCATCTAAAGGCTGATTTGAAATATTTAATTGTTGTGTGGTTTTCTCTTTCCTGTCGAGCAGTGCTTTTTCTGTAATGAGGCCTGCTGAAGGTTGTTGTGTGTGCCAACCCCTTTATCTTTCAGCCTAAACCACATCAGTATTTTGCTGTGTTCACCTAGCAGTGGTGTCACTGTGTATGTACATATGGATATGGTGTGTTTCTTGAATATACACTGTGTGTATGTGTGCGTACTTGGTCCAGCCTGCCTGTCTGCTGGTTCAAATGCTAATACATTCATGCCTCAGCACTTCTCTTGTTTACTTCTTTACTTACACTTGAAATAATACACCGTCATCAGCATAAAAACTTTCCCTGCTGCATGCCATTAGCCCATATACAAACTTTTAAAAGGAGAACCACACAATAATAGACTATTAGCCTTCCCTTGAATCCATACCTCCCTCCAGCACTCCCTCCTTACTTAGCATCAAAGTCTACTTGAATTTTTCGAAGCCCACCCTGCTTGTGTTCTGCCGTCATCTTTAAAATGGCCTCAGCATTAACAAAGGCACACAGAGGAGAAACTCATAATAGAATAATATCAGTGGATGCTTGTTTAGATGGCATATGGTCTACAGATGATTAGATCAGACAACCATGACCACTGCTTCCGCTACAGTGATGCACAGGCTTGACTGTGATCAGCTGTGGATTTTAATGAAGGCCCTGACATGATGCTACCAAGTCTCGTACAGTGAGTGTGTTTACAGCCACACTAAAATCCTGTTTATGAGAAGATTTCGGAATATGTTGTTTTATGTGTTTAGCCTATGAAGCTGTCATTAATTGCTTGTATTGTTTGACCAACAGTCCAAAACCCCAAACAGATTCAATTTACAATTTCATAAAACTGAGAACAGATGGAGTGGTCATTAAAAAGAGTTTAGGCAGCCATGAAGAAGAAAATGAAGAACAATAATTAGCCAACTTTATTAATCACCTAGCGGGAAATTACTTTTTTCACTTTATAGGCCTGAAATACACACATAGGACCCATGTTGAAGAGAGCTTGGATGTATTAAAGGAGAACTGTAAACAGAATTGAATGTGGGGCTCTGTTCATTCATATGGAAGCTGTGATGAATGAAGCTCAAAAAAGTTTAATTTACCGGTATAAGATTACCCAGATCTTGCACATATGCTTCCACATTGTGGGGCCAATACAGCAAGCACACTAGAGACTTCAGCCAGCCGAGCGCTGCCCTCATCCAAACACCCAGTATGGATAAACAGCCATAGTGAACTAACGTTAGCAAAGCTGTGAAAATGAGGCTAACATTGGTGCAAATGGTTATAAGACTCTGTGGCAATTAAAAACGAATGGTAAAAACTATTAAAGTGCTTTTGATAATTTCATCACCTCAGTATCTTAGATAACCGTTATTTAGACAACAGTAATTTGCTATGGCTCTCTCTTATGCATGGTGCTTGATGGTTGGGGTAGAAAGGAGGAAAGAGTGTGAGAAAGGAATGAAAGCTCACAGAGGAGAACTTAGTAGATGAAGAGCAATGGGGCTTGACAGTACAACTAGGCTAGCTGACTGGCTAACCTCGGCATTTTAAGACAATGAGGTGATTATCAAAATGACCAGAAATGCTGAAAACATTACATCCTAAAAGGTGGTTGTAAGGTTGGAGGAGAAGGTACTGTTCCTGTAGAGTTACTGTAAAGCAGATACGTCACACTACGTAGTGCAGGTAGAGGACTGAATCCCAAAGCTTGTATTGTGGCTGAATGTTTGATGCTGCTGTAACTGGAGCTCTGTCTATCATCTTATTGCTCAATTATAAGATTATAAAACCCCACCGAGGATGGTCATTAGCAAATTAACTGCTGCTTGTGTTTACCTTCATAATTGATTGAGCTCAAAGCGAAACATGGGACCTCCTATCGCGGGTCACTGGGAACAACGTGGGCGCCGCTCCAAATAAGGTCGGCTTCCTGCAGCAAGCTGAGACAGCTGGAAACTGAAACATGATGCTTTGATGCTGAGAATGACACATATTGCACCTTTTACTTCCTGTATACCTGAAGCTGTCTCATCCTAATCCTAATACACCTGACCACTAAATGGTTAACCTAACCTTTTACATAATGTTTGCCCTGTCTTTAAAATCCAAATCTCAAAATGGCTCATTCCCAAATTGAGAACCAATGTGTCTGGGGGATTTTCTTTTTTGTGAAGCCATCTCTCAAGCGCACACACACACACACACACACACACACACACACACATACAGACATGGAGTGCCCGATGTGATGTTAGCGATGCTATCTCGAGATCAAAGTAACCGGCTGGCTCTTAAAACTCAAGCAGTCAAATTTAATTCAGAGGTGGAGAGCCCGAGAAGAGAGCCTGAGAAGGTTTTTGATCGGCTACACTCCCTGATGAGATTTTCTCCACAATAAGTTATGGAAAGAAAAGAAAATAGAAGGAAAGGGAAAGGAAAATGAGGGAGGAAGAGAGAGGACAAATGAAGAAAGGAAAGGAGAAAAGGGTGTTGAAGAGAAGAAGGGAAAGACAGCACAGGAAAAGACAACACTGGGAAAGAAGAGAAGAGGAGCTCTGTATTCAAACCTGATCAATCTATTTTTTGCTCATTTTCTGAATTGCTCTCTCTTAGCATCTTTGCTCCCTGTCTCCTCAAATCACACTCCATCTCTCCCCCTCACCCTCTCCAAGTGTTTATAAGACATCTATCAGATACAGAGACACGTAGATGGAACAAAACTCGTCCCTGTAATTTATTCAGCTGTTTTTGCCTCCATTCATTCCCTCTCCTCGCTGATGACATCCATTTGTCAGCTGCCTGTGCGTCTTTAAAATGAATCCATTTGCCTCAGAGTCGCTCCGTTTCAGCGTTTGTTCATTGCAAAGAGATGCAGTTTGGCAACAAATGCTAAAAGATGGAATGAGAATTGGTGTTGTGATGACTCAGTGGGTTCAGCTATGTTCTTGCAACATCAAATCTGACTCATGATTTCCTCTGCATGTCATCTCCCCCTTCTGCCCTTCCTCTCTAAATGCTGTAATAAAAATGTTTGAAAGATGGTGTAAAGACTTTGTTTTAGACTACTGTTTGAATGCTGCATTTTTTTTAATATTCTATTTTAAAGGGCCACTTTGTAGGATTTAGTAGCATCTAGTAGTGAGATTCCAGATTCCAACCAAACCTGTTGACGGTAGCCCAGAGCAGACAAACCCTGACTCTAGATCAATCAGGCATTTTGCATTATTTGCAAATTTCGTGGCCGCCGTAATTGTTTCAGGTGGTTACAGTCTGCAATCACCACTAGATGCCACTAAATCCTACCCACTGGTCCTTTAACCATTACAGTTCAACAGTTGAAGTACATATTTACAGAACAAGATTTGAAAAATAATCACCAAAAATGTTCTATTTTGTTCTCGTTTCAGGTGTCAGTAAGGATTGATCTGGCAACCAGATGACAGAAAGGTAAGTGATGAATTGCATCATTTTTGAGAGGAATTTGTGCCCTGCTGTACCTGTCTGGTTCTCTATCAGAGACTGAACTCCCTTGGAACTGTGAGAAATCTCAGATGAAACAAATGCAAGCTTTGGCCACAACCTTTGTCTCTACATAAGAGGAGGGATCTAAGTCTGGGTAAAAAATGTATGGGCAGATGGATTGTGGACTTAATAGATGAATGGATTATAGATTTGTGGAGTTGAACAATGGATAAAAGGCTGTATATATTGAATGGGTGTCAAAAAGTGGGTAATCCAGAGAGTTTTGGGATCAGTCATGTCGGGTGCTCATTAGCTTGATGATCAAACACACGTGGGTAAGTTTAGACACACATTTTCATGAAAAAAAATCAAAAACTGATCTGGGTAAAACCCTAAAATGGTTGCACAGCCACGCTCATACAGTAGCAGCCCACCCGTCCTCTAATGGAGCTACGTCTTATCAAGCTCACTGACCACCGGCAGTCCAATATCTGTCTGAATAATGGACGTCCATACACTATCAGATTAGAGTGGACATTATCTGGTAGTGGGACCGCAGTAATGACAGAGCGTCCTCTATCTGATCACAATGGATCCACCGCGTTCTGTTATCTGAAAGTAAAACTGCAGTTATTCATCCACACTCGTCGGCTGCGGGATTCAAACAGACCGCAGATAAGGAGCCGACAGGACTTCCTATGTAAACAACTGATGCAGGTTAAATACAGAGTTTTAATAGAGATGTTGATTAATGTAGCAGTTATCCAACACTTATGAGGCAGACACACTTTATGGCTGATGACTCAGTTATAGCTCAATGGGACCGGGGCACCAGAGCGGGTTCACAGGGTCCAGCTGGCAGGATCCCCAGGATAATTGTCTTCTTTTATAATTATTGGTATGAATTTTACTGAAGTTTTACTACCATGTTTAATATTTTATTTATGTCTGTATTATTTGTTTTATTTGTTTTAGAAAGTTTTACTTGTGGGATTGATGTTGGTCCATCTTTGTGATCATCTATGACCCTTACAGGAGGCACTGGCTCATTGTGGTCTGGATCCCTCACCAAACTGCTCCTGCTGAAGCAATAATTACTCACAACTTCTGTTATAGGCCAAGCCCACAACCCCAGACAGATATTTATATGACATATTCAGTGGCAGTAGCTTAGTGTTACACCCCTAGTGTTGAATTATTCAAACTTTTTGTCCAGTCACTGCTTTCATTACGATTATTTTTACAGTCCTCCTCTCAAAAATATGTTTTTTCTTCTACAGTTGAATGTTTGAGCTTCACTGTGCAGAATAATGTATGTGCCTGGTGTGACACACTAATTGCAACATAAATTAGCAAGGCAAATGTATTAGCGCCTGTTTCTGTTTTCGTGGAGGATTGTTGGATGGTTGGTAGGGATGGGAGTCTTATGATAGTCTACTTGTTGTCCAGTGTGTTGTCTACTGTGTGTACTCAGTATGTGCTTCTGAAAAAGGTCTGTGGAAATAGTAATTATGTGAGGTTTCAGTAATGTATATACATACAGCTTTAGAAACAATCCAGAGGCTTTACAGTCATGCAGCTCGGTACAAACAACTGATTGGATGATGTTCTCATTCAGTAACATACACGTTGTAACTCAGGCATGTCAGACACATCTGTGTGCATATGGCGCCGCTGTTACGACTATGATTAATGCGATTATTAATAATGAGCTACTGTCCCTGCTGTTTTTAGAAGAACTTGAAGAAATTAATTTGGCGAGTACATCTCACATTATATCTGAAGTCTGCATTGAACCTGTTTAGACTGTTAAAGCAGCAGGATTCTCATTTACAATGGTGTTAAATTAGGAAAATGATAACCCATCTATAGTATATACAAAGCTTTATTGATTCCCAGAAGTGACGTTCACCAAATGAGTGAGAACCGAATTGAACACTCTGACATGTTTTAATACTGGAGTGACACAAATTCTACTTTTTCAGGCTACAAGTGATATATTTTAGCACTAGTTGATACCCATAACTAAGGCAAGGACTGAGATTGCTGCAGTAAAATGATTTCACATTATGTCATTCTCTCTAGACTGCAGCACTACAAACTCCAGTGTATGCATGTTGCATTGTTTCAGGCAGAAATGCTCCAAAATTACTTTTTAGCATCACCAGCACACACATAACTATTTAAACCCTGGTACTGATACTCCATGTTGAATACCATCTTTAATTGGTTAAAAGTGCTTAATTCTGTTAGTCACATGATGCTCAGAACAGGAAACCAGCTGCGTAGCCCCCAGACGACAGTGACAGCGACCAGTTAGACTTTCTTTTACCATCATGATTCACCATCCAGCAGATTAAAACCCAGTGTTTGATGGCTGCAGATTTATCACCTTGTTTAAAATGTCCTGGTGTTCTTGGACAGCTCTAAAACTGCACTAACTATAAACAGCACACAATAAAACACAACTGCTTTGCTTTTAAATAAAATGGCTGAGTGAAGTGATAGATCATGTCTTTACTGCCACACCTCAAGTTCTTAAGCTCACCTTCTCCTCTGCTGTCTTCAGCTCTAATAAAATCTCTGCTGTGTATATGAGCATCTGTAATAGATAGCTGAAGTGTCCTCCACACATAGAGCGTGCATTCCCTGCATCGCCACCCTGTCCTGGACTGTGTGTAGCCTTTAAGTGCCCATACACTCCATACTTTATGTACAAGAATGTGCGGCCCACTTAATATAGTATGTGGAGTGTATGTGTAGGTGTATATGTTCTTAACACTCAAGATATGTTTTATGTATGCTAATGCATCCGTGTGCTTAACACGAGTGTGTACCTGCTTAATGTGCGTGTGTGCATGTGTGGATGTGTGTTTTGGCTTCTACATTTCCTCTCCTGTTAAGAGCAGAGTGTAGAACAGATACAGATATCATCATGCAGCTACATGAGATGGCCCTGCAAGAACATTGTAACATTATATGACATCTATTAAAACTTTTAAGTGTCTGAAACGTGATAGGCGACTACAGAGCAGCAGCATTTCACATTACCATGTTCGGGCATATTTCTAATAATAAGAGTATAAACTGTGTACCATGAGGAAATATGAGACAGGGAAGCCCGGGAGGACGGATGCTGTTGTGTTTCTGTAGCAGCTCCTGCAATAGACGCCACAGCACTTTGTGTGGTTTGCAGATAGAAATTAGGTTGCTTTTTTCATATCTTGTGTTTGGACATAAGTCTGTCATAGTCTTTATTTCAAGTATTGTGCCATCGTTCCGTTTTGTGTAACATTATCCCATTAATGTCCACAGTGGAATTTTACAATTCCCATTACAGCACTTAAACACAAGCAATCCATTGGTCAGCGTACAGCACAAGTTCTTAGCATACGTTTTTTAGTTGTTAGGTACTAACTTTTTTTAGATTTTCCAGGGAAAACCCCTTTGGAATAATAGGTAAGGAATTTCAGATCTTCATAATTTTTGATGAACACATTGTCTGGTCCAGTGACTAACAAGTATACATACAGTATGATACAGGCCATTTTGCAAAAAGTTGTATCAAAAGCTTGGTACCATTGGATTCAGGAAGACTTAAATCCAGTTGATGCAGTAAAGATTACATTTAACATGTTAAATGAATGTTACACCTATTTTTTTTTTTTTTCACCAATTACACATTCAATCTCTAATTTCTGCCACTAGGGGGCCTCTCACATCAAAAAAGGATATGATACAATTGGCAGGTGACTGGTAAAACGTTACCTGAATAAAATGACAGATTTCTCTAGGTTTGAACATTGTTGTAAACATTTGGGATAATGTAAGTACACAACTCAACAAAATATATAACACGGGTATAGCACTTTTAGATATTTTAATGTGAAAATGTTACATATTATAGCTTTAAGGAATGGTGTAAATTTTGTCATCTGTAGCCACATGTTTTGACAGGCTTTTCCTCACCATACCAAATCCAGTCATTAATGGGACTTCCACACTATAAACTCATACAAACACACACACAGTTCACAGTTAATGATCACTGCAGTCAATATTGGAAAACAAGCAAACAATAATTGAAAATAAACCCTGATCCGTGAGCAAAACCATGCAGAAAGACCAGCTTGGTCCTTGACCATTTTTATTAAAGATGCAGCAGTGAAGAGAGAGAAACAATTAATTCACCGTTGGGTTGCTTAGTTGGACCAGAGGGAGGGAGTTAAACACAAAACAGATGGATTATATGATGCTTCATTGCACCAATATGTAAGTACCACATTTGGCTCTGCTGGTGCTTTAGAGAAGTGGATTAATTCACACGGCCCTTTATTAGTGTAAAGGTCTTCACAGAGAGTAAAGATGATCAAACCTAAATAGCTTTAATGAAATACAACCAACGAACCAACCCGTCTAATCTTTTCAGAGGTACCAGATCCCCCCTTTAAGGTTTCTTTCAAAAATAGGAAAACAACTATGTGACCCTTTTTAAATGGACAAGAGACTGGAAATTGTAGCGGACTAATATTAATGCTGTTTATATCAAAGTGGGAAACAGATTCCTACAAGTGAAAATACACAGATGGCCTCAGACACCAGTTATGTAAGTGGATTCTGATAGCAGCAGACTGTCTCCGTGCTGCATATTCATCAGTCATTTCCAACATTAAGACAATAATAGAAACAGGTTATTTTTGAGTTCTGTATGAAGCAATTCCCCGTTTATTAGTTATGCATGTTGGATGCAGCTATGTGTAAGTGCAGATGTTGCTCGGTAGGAATGTAGTGGCGAGGTTAAGCTATAACTTGTAGTAGAAGTAGAAATGGCTTGCATCATAATTAAACCTCCCACAGCAGGCGTAAGTCTCTCCATATGAACTGTTGCCATGGCAACAATTAGAAAGGAATGGGAAGGACTTTGTTTGTTGTTTTTTGATATTCCTACTGGAGCACACTTCCCGTGACAGACGTCTGTGATGCTGCGTCCCTTTACTGGTACTTCAATGGTAGAAATGATGCTGCAGCATGACTACTGCAGACAGTGGAGGTAACACACTGGAAAACAAGAGAGAAAAAGATCCAAATAAAAGCAAAAAAACCCACAATAAACAGACGAGGAGCACAAAGACAAGTGACATTTTAAAAAAACATGGACTGAGATATAGATGTGTACAATTTCTTATCCTTTTTTGTATAATTCAGCAACAGAAAGGATTTACTATCTACTTATGTACCCAAAATAATAACACAATGAACAATATCTAAAAAGTCTGAGTCCTTGTGTCCATATAATTAAATCATTGTAGGTAAATGTAATATGTTATCCATTTTACAGACAAGCAATTATGAACATCACACCAAAACAAAAAGGAATATGACCACTTAAAATGAGGACACACAAATGGAGAGTTGATATCTGCAGAATATTTTCACCAAGATGGTTTTCCAGGAACATATTTATGACATACAGCTGACCTGATGATGGCCAAAAACATCGAAGTGCAGCAGAGGCGATCAATAAATAATATCTGAGTCATTAATGAGGTTACGCTGAACTTATAAAGTAAAGAAGGTGCAAAAAAGAAAGTAGTGAGTTTGGTGTCAAACGGTTAGTGGTGACTTTACACTTGAATTTCAAACGCTCAGCTGGTGCAACACTGATCTTCAGCACTGTGACTTCTCCTTCTTTGGAAAGAGATGCAGCAGACACTCCAACAAGCTTAATCAGTTGGAGTTAACATGAGGCTGTGGGGTTATGCATGTCAAACCAGCACGCCCAGTTGATTTCTGTAGTAATCTAATATAAACTAATATGTGTCTTAGTGTTTTTAATCCCTCTGTTCCTTGTTCCAAATCTAATAATTAAGTATTCATGATCATAATTAAACAAATATGTGTTCAGATCCGATTCCCCTGTGACTAAAGTGCAGCACATCAGTAGACCAGTTTTCCTCATGAAGTGCTTTTTATCCCCTAAAAACTTCAAAAACTTGAAACCTTCAACGGTCTCTGGTATTTGATTGAGTTCCAATAAGACAGTCCCAGTACTGTTCTCTTGAATGTATTCCAGTGGATTTATTTTAAGTCCTTAAAGTTTGTTGTGCAGTCTTTCAAGTTTGTTCAAACTAAACCAATCCCTGTGTGCAGCTCGCCACACAAACCTGTCCTCAAGCACACATACTCATGGCAGATGGTGTGTGTGCTCTTCTAGGAGGGGAAATGTGGCTTTTTTCTGAAGCTTTTCTGGAGTGTAACCCAAACCTTTCAGTGAGTTTCAGTAAAGCTCAAAGAACAGTTTGACATCTTGGCAAATACACAAAGGCGTATCCTTTACTTTCTTGCCAAGAGGTAGTTGAAAAGAGTGATACCACTATCATGTCTGTACCAAGTGTGAACCTATCATGACAGTTTGTAGAGTACCGTTTTGAAGCCTCCAGTTTGGCATGATGGCCGTCGCCGTGTTGGCCATATCGGCTGCACACACGTTGTAGACTAAAATATGTTTCTTAAACATCTGAAGTGAGAAATATGCATTGTAGTTATATAATCTTGTTCATATTTGATCAGCACTGCCTAGTTTGATAGTTTGCTCTCAGTTTTGTGCGTTTCTCTGGACATACTGAAAATTTCTATAGCTAGCAGCTGCTTAGCATTACCATAGTTAGATTGGAAACGAGGGGAAATTTCCAGCCTGGCTCTAACCTTTATGTGCATTAAAAATGTATGGGCATGGATATAACCACAGGGTTAAAAAATTAAATCCAGAAATCTAACCAAAAATGTATACAAAAACAAAGAAATATCTTCTCATTGAGTCTTTGTGGCTAACATGTTAAAAACTGTTGCCTAGACATCCAGCAGAGCTAACAGAAACTGCTGCTGGAACCTGGACAGGAAATGTGCCGCACATCCAAAACTATAAGCTAAAAGAGGCTAAATAACTGCATAAAGCTGCAGGTTTGGGGATAATCTTTGTTACTGAGAGCGATTCTTTTCACTGACTAAAATCTCTGTTGAACAGGGACGTTCTTTGTCTACCTTCCCACCACTCAGGAGGAGACAATTTGACCACAGCTCTATCGGTTATCAACTGCGGCTAAAAATAGAAACTGCAGACAATCCAAACTTCCTGGTGAAAAGATTAGTCCATGCTCTCACTGTGTCATCATTCCATCTCCAGGTCTTTATGACTGTCTTAGTCCACCTTTTGTTCTTGGAGACAGTCCGCCAGCCTGCACATGACAGGCTCTTCAGCTGGACTCTGACACCAATTATCCTGCCGAGCTTTTCCGAACTGGCCACGCACACAAACGCCGTCTGTCACGCTGCCACTGGTTTCTCTCTCTGTCCTTGTCATTCTGTCTCTGTAACTGTCACTCTGTCTTTCAGTCTGCCTGTGTATTAACATCACTCTCCTTAGAGATTCACAGTATGTTTTTTAGCATCATTATCTCAGTGTTTACAATAACAAAATAATGTACATGTCATAAATATGCATATTCAAATCCATTATCAGAGCGCTGTCAGAATTACCCCATGTTGCTGCAGTTACAGGTGAGAAGAAGGAAATATGAGCCAGGAAATATAGTTTCCACAAAGTCTTTTTTAGGAAGACCACAAATGTTGGGCAACAGCTGATTTTACAAACCCTGCCGGTCAGTAATTCGCATCTCTGGCCTTGAGGATTGTGAGATAGAAGAGTAGAAACAAAAATGCTACAAAGAGAGATTCTCACCAAAGTCTGTCCTCCTCTGGAATGCTATTAAACCTACCGGTCTCTATGGGACTAATGGTTCCTGAACGCAGCTGTGCACACAGGGATCTTTGTCTTTTATTTGAGTTATACTTCACATAAGGTTCTACACTATAACTATTCTTTATGAGACAATGAGTTCGTAATTTTGGTTTACATCAAATATCAACAGACCATTTTTCTCTATACACGAGAAACCTACTTCTAATCTCCTGATTATCATAAAGTAACCTGAAAAACGAACAAAGCAGAATGACAATGTGAAATGTCCTAGTTTAATATCTTTTTGGTGAATCTTATCAGACATCTTCATAAGTCTGTTCCAGAGCAGAATCATCTGACATTTATGTCTGATGATTGGAGGTTTCCATCCCTTATATCCACTAACTGAAGTAAATGTATGGACTCCTGAAAATGATCGTATAGCTCTTTGATGCATAGTGTTACAACTTGTATGTTCACAGACCTACACTGGTGAATTTAATTTACTCACATGGCCTGCAACGTCGCTTTGCCAGCAGATATGCAACGTTTAGTCCAACAACTCACATTTGAAATGTTTAGTGCTGCAGTACAAGATAGTTAGATTTTGCCATCTAGGTCCCCAACCTCATAACTCTATAACTATTGGGGAGTGATGGGAAAATACCATAAACCTATAGCTGAAGCCTACAGGTGGATGCTGGGGTTGTGGTGGGGCTTACAGAACAGGCTGGCAGCAATTCTGATGCAGGGCAGCAAAACTGATGCAGGGCATCAGTGGCACTGACCGAGCAGAGGCAGGGTGTGTCAGGTTTGTGATTATGGAGTGTGAGGCTTGATATGTGTAACAGCATCAGCCAGTATGTTGTTTCAGAGCTGGACTGGGATGATTTGCTATCTTAGCAAGGAGAGTCACTGGATGTGGATGAGTGAAAGGCGGATGTAGATTTGCACCCAAAACTAAACATTGTAAAATACTAGCTTACTATTAAGTACGGACTGTTAATGTAAATATTATTACTAGAGGAGTCCATTTGAACGAACCACTGAACAACCCTTGTCACGATGTTGTGAAATAGATTTTCTTTTGCCCTCCTGGGGATCAATAAAGATCAAAATTGAATTTAAATCGAGAAAACACTATCATAAAAGGTTTTTGAACAAAGCAACTGTCAGCCACCAAATAATGTTTCTACCACCTAAACTGTTTGAACAGCAAACATATTGTGCACTTGCTATGAGTAAAAGAGGCCCTTACGAGGTCCAATTCAACACAGCGTTACATAATATATAATTGTTGACTTTCAGTGTAATGTATACGTTGTGTGTGTGCGTGTGTGTTCTGGGTGGTTGCAAGCTTTGTGTTTCAGTGACAGAGCACTGTAAATAATTACAGCTCAAAAGCAAAGTGTAAATGGGCTCAGCGGAGGCAGTGGAAGTGACTCACACACACTAATTAAACCTGATTCCAGCCTTTTCTTTAATTCCATTAAGGTGATGACAACTTAACATTTAGCCCTTTATTTGTATGTCTCTCGTGGCTCTGATTTGCTGATTATCCTCTCGCAGACATGAAACCACACCAATATTGTCAACAGTTCACCGAACATTAGGATGATAAGTCAGTGATATTGCCTTAATTTTTTTGTTCTCTTGTTCTTCTTTCTGCAATCTCTTTAATGATGTCGATCAGTGTGGTGCTGCTGTCAGGTTAATTATAACACCCCCACCTCCTTCAAGCCTCATCAGAAAAACCACATGATGGTTCAGTTTGACACTTAAAACAACCCATGAATATGTATTTTCTGCAAATAATGACTCTCCTCTCAAAAGCGACGGTAGAAGAAGCCTGACACTGGAGACTGCTGTTTATCGGACTGCTCTTTAATCTTTCTCTAGACTTGACCAAATAGTTTTAAGGGCTTTTCGAACTGCAATTAGCCCAGGGCTAGAAACATTCCTAGTGCCTTTATAGCCCCAAGCTAAGGGAGCCCCAGGCTAAGAAGCTTTCACAATCCTGGCACATTCTAAAGGTAAGCTAACCCCAGATTTTAGCCTAGTGCTTGCTGCGCCTGCTCGGAGCAGGGTTAGCCCAGAGTTTCCTTTCTTTCCCCTGAACACAAAGTAAACACAATGTAAACTTTAGTTGTGTGTTAACCCAGGCCTAGTAGAAGTGCAATGTGAATCGTATTGCCCTGGGCTTAGGTTAACCCTGGGTTGACAGTTTGTATGTGAAAGTGTGTGAAGTTATCTAAGGCTCAACTCTTAGCCCAGGGCTCTCTTTAGCAGTGTGAACAGCCCTACATTCCCTAAACATAAACAGACCTTCATCACAGACATAGTAGATCAGAAAATCTTCTTGTTAAGGTCTAGGGTTCCCATGCAGTGTTGGAGGCCTCACCTAAAATAAAGCTGCATATTCTAATGTAAGAGGAAAGGATGGTATATTCATTAAGTACTGTATTAGGCTTGTTAAGCTTAGAGAATCAGACAATGGTACTACATCTATTACAACAAGATCTGTCTAATCCAGCTCAGCATTTGACACTGATTGATTGGTCACATAATTTGTTCACGTTGCAGCAATTAATCAGAGCAGCTTGTTTCAATGTAGTGGAAAAATGTAAATCCCTCAGTTCAGAGTTTTCAGGAGTTGGAAAAAGTTGCCCAATGGTTTGTTAATGAGATATGGAATATATAAATAATCAATAAGCACAAGCAGCAGCTGTTTACAGCAGCAGCAGCGGTGCGATGATCACTGAGAGCTCCTCAGGTGATAAAGACCGCCTCACTGTGTTGATTAAACGGGACTGCTGAATATAGTTGATGACACAAGAAAATGCTTACAGTAACACAGCGTGAAAACTAGTAAATGCATCTTTTATACAAATTAAAGTTAAACATTGCAGCATGCAACATGTTCCCTTGTCGACGTCGTCATGTTGACATAAGAGGGGGGCTTCCTTTATGTCAGTGGTTCCCAACATTTTTCCAGAACGGACCCCTCATTGAGTGAACAACCCCTGACTAACATTGTATACAGTAACAGTACAACAGTAGTGTTAAGTTTTCTTACACCCCTTAAAATGAAGAAGGCCTTGTGACCCCCCATGAAGCTTTGGCGAGCCCTAGTGTGGGTCCTGACTAAAAAAATTGTTAATTAGAAGTAAACTACAACTAAAACTAGGTGTGAAAAATAATTTTAGTTTACTTAAACAAAAATAAAAACTAGACTTTGGACAAAAAAAAAGATATTGTGTACGTCAATTTGGTGAAATGTGTCAAACCATAAAGTATGCAGAGGCATTGCTTTGTTGAGACTTGGACTCTATGACTGTGAGTCAATGTGTTTTATATTGTAATACCTATTCTTCTTCCCCTGACAGATACCATCATATTGTTGTGAAAATATCTAAAACCAATAAAAAACTAAACTAAAACTAGACATTTTATTAACTAACTGAAACTAAACTGAATTGAAAACTATGCAAACAAACAATTAAAAATGAAATGCAAACAAAAACCAATAAGAAATACATAAAACTCTCCTTAATATATTGTAAACTGTAGTTCTACAGACCTGAGAAAGGGGGGAAGCATGAAGACTAGAAAACAAACATCATTTTGTGGAACAGTAAGTTTTATTACCTCTATAATTTCCCTTTGATTATCTTGTGATCCCTCTGATTTACCATCTGATCTAGGTTTTACTGTGTGGTGTTATTAAAATGAGTTGCCTCCTTTATTATTGCTAGTAGCAGGAGTCACAGGACATTGAATTTAGAGCTGGAAAAACACTGTTTATAAAAACATGTCTTCTAATGGACGTACCCGCTGCCTCAGAGACGCTGTGCACAAAACCAATAATTGAGCGCTGTATGTAATTAGATTAAATGTGCTCACTCTGGTTCAAAGTTATTTCTGCAATTCATAAAAAATCACATTAAAATGGCAGTAACACTAAATCTATTAGTGATTATAGTAATTGTAACCATCACTCTGTGTTATTTGAGGTGAGCTTTTTGCCTTCAGTGAGCACCCATTATCCATTTCATCTTTCTCTGTGCCCACCCATTGCTTTCAATTTGCACACACTCGCACACACATGCAGTTGAACTGGAATACACACACCTGCTGCAGTCTCGTGTGCACATGTTGGAGCTTCTTTTACAGATGCACACACACAACCTGCTGTCTTTTGCATTCAGATACAGCCTGTGGAACTGTGTCTGAAACACACACACACACACATTCCTGCACACAGATACCGATCGTGCCTCCTGAAGTCGCACTGCGCTCCGTAGCTGCCTCCGCACTCGTTAGCGTAGCATCAGGTACGCCGAGGACTGCCTCAGCTCTAATTGCATTCCTCTGGGCTCGACTCGCCTCCCCAGGAGAGTCAACAATCTTCTTTGTGCCTTTGATCTTAACCAGCCTTATTAACTACCATGGCAACCGCAGGGGCTTCTGGGATGGCAGCGCTGTTGGGCCGTTTGTTATTGGACGGAAATAAAGGGGCCGGCCTGGCACGCGCTGCTGCTGTGGGGGGGGGGGTTCGGATTAGCAGGGATTGTGAATAACAATGGGTGCCGTGCTGTTTCAAAATATTATCTCTGAGCTAATTGTAATGAGTCCAGTTGTGTTTTTTCTCTTGAAAACAATGAATTCAGTTCTGCGGAAATGATTTGGCAGCGGCTTATTGAGTATGAATAAATGTTTATTGACTCACGCTGTTGAGGGAGTTTAAAAAGTTGTCCGACTAGAGATGCTGTGAAGCCCTAATAAAAAAACCTAGTTTATTTTAATTGAATTAACATCTCAGTGGTGTCAGAGGTATTGATCCAGCTCTTCTGCTTTCTGTGCTTATTGTGCTGCATTGGATTGTTTGATATTGTACTGGACTCTGTTTAATTTTCAGCTTAAACCTGCAGAACTTTTGCCTTTCCCTCTGGCAGCGAGAGTAATCACAGAAAAACAAAACACACAAAGAGTCTTTCACATTGTATTATATAGTCAGTGCTCAACACCAAACCCAGAGTTCAACTAACAATAAATGAGCACTTATCTCAGCAAAAACTGCTTCTTTTGGAACTAAGGAAGCAAACACAGAAACCACTGGCCAATGAGAATAAACCATAGTGAGATTATGGATTCCACTGCATGAATTTATTTTCTGTTTACAGATGTTTAATGAAGCTAAAATGCCAAACAACTCTGGTTTCAGCTTCTCAAATATTACAATTTGCTGTTTTCTAGCATTATAGAGTGGATATACTTGGTGTTCGGACTGTTTTGTGGACAAAACAAGAAAGCTCTAGAAGTCTTTTGATAGACATTTTTAGCATCTTATAGGTCAAACTATTAAATCAGAAAATAATTGGCTTTCATTTACCGTACAGTACAGTGACCTTCTTACAGATCAGTAGAATCACATTCATATCGATAAAAGCGTTGTCCACTCTTAAATTCGGGCTTTCTGACATACACTTTGTTAGAGCAGGAAGCTGCTTAATTAATAATGAATTGAATTTGCAGCAGCATATTAATTGCGTTGGAATTCTTTGATGGGATTCCCGACAGGATCCCTGACAGTCTATTAGGTTCTTGTCTTCCGTCGCTGCAGCTTTGGGAAACATGAGGCGACTATTAAACAGAAACCAAGCCTTTCGTGTGTCACCGCGCCCGATGAGTGGCAGAGCTGAGACTTTGTAGAACACGTGCACAGTAAACATGGGCTGCTAATAGACTTTACATGTAAAAGCTGAGTCACAGTGACCTTATGAAGCATTGATGGAGCACTGTTTCAGGCTAATCTTTTTATTTATCTGCTTTTATTTATTCATCATAATAGTTTGTTCATCTTTAAAAGCATAAATGTCAGTAATCCATTTCCTTCACTCCAGACTACTTAACATTTTTAAATGTCACATTTAATTGCCGGATTAAGTCTGTTGATTTTATTGTTTGATATTTTATTATTTTTTCAACTTTGACTGCTTCTGTTCTATAACTTTTATCCTGCTGAATTGTTACATTTTTCACTGCAATTAACTACTTTAAGTACTAAATAATATTACATTTAATGATTTGCATGTAATTCCTTGTGAGAGTGGTTCTGCAGCTTTACACTTGGTTTACTTTGATGGGTACAAAGTCATTCACTGTGAAGATACAGGTAAATACAGTAATTCTACAGGAGCACACAGTAATATGGCATAACTATTGTGAGATGACAGTAATTCCTAACGATTTACTGTAAAGTGATACAGTAACTTACTGTAAAAGTAATGTAACTAGTAATCCAGTAATATACAGTCAAATATTTAACAGTGCACAAATAAGAGTTAAAGCTTGCTTCAGGGAGGCCACAGTCTCAGGGTCCTGCATGCTCATGCGACCATATTGTAATTGAATCACCTGGAAACCCCTTGTGATGTGGGAAGTCATTCCTAATATCTGTATTGTAAGCAGCAGATTCTCAGCAGATGAACTGTGTTTTTCTAAAATTTACCAACCTACTGGTTTGAGTTTGCTCTTCCTCTGAATGAATTTCCATGCTGATGTGAGCCTCCTGAATCTGCTCCAAAAGGAGCTTTTAAAGTTTTCATTATTTATCTGTAGAGGTCGACCGATATGGGTTTTTCAGTGACTAATGCCGATGCACGTATTTAGAGAGCAGGGTTGCCATTGTTCATTATATAACGCTGGTATCAAACAAAGAAACCTCATGTATAATCCCAAAACTCACAATAGGGGGGCGCTAACAGCGTTCCACAGCAGCCACACTGACAAAGCTGCGTGCAGATGTGTCTGAAGACATTTCCAACGGATGCCGATTATCTCAAAAGGCAGATAATTGGCCCGATTAATAGGTCTATCACTAATCATTTTCACTGCAGGCTCCATAATACCCAACACAGGGGAGGAAAACCAAAGTATATACGCAGTTACAGATTATGGACTGAGGGGAAATCTATGGTGCACACACTCATTTAGTCAGTCAGTGAACCAGTCAGTCAGTGAACCAGTCAGTCCTTCAGTGAGATCAGATTCAGTGAATCAGGCATTCAGTGGAGGTTGAGGTTGGAGCTGGGTGGTAATTGTGGTCTCTCTGCCTGCTGATAGCTGCTCTCATCATTTCTATCTCTCAGCCCATTTACACAGCCGTGTTTCGCATTTAGCTCTGATAGGCTGTAATACTCTCTGACACCACTCTGACACACTCTCTCACACACACACACACACACACACACACACACACACACAGATTATGCATTGAGTGAAACAAGCCCAGAACAGTCTGCTGAGAGAGGAACACCAGCATACTTACAGATTTTAATTCGAACACACCTCTCTGTCACAGTTTCTCATATTTTCATGTCAATTCACTCCCATAGTTTTGCAAGCGTTGCACTTGTTTAATGAAGCAAAAATGTAAAAAAGTTAAGTTTAGCCGCCTTTCTTTGTGTAATATTATTAAAGTTTGAATATATTTGTTTTTTTTGGGGCATTATTATGTGTTTATCAGAGATTTGATCATGGAGAGATAAGAGGAAATGAGGGGAGAGTGAGATAGGGAATGACTGATTGACCAAACTCAAACCAAGGATGATGTGGTTTCAGGTTTGGTGCTTAAAAACCCCTAGACCATCAGAGTCTACCAAAAATCACTTTCACATTTTTTTATTTTGACTTTTCACACAGATGGCAATTTATTAATCACAAAATAAATCAAATGATTATGAAATGTGCAGCCCTACAAACACTGTTAACTGTGTAAAGTGCATGCTTAAAGGGAAATGGCAACTTTCTACAGCATAGGACTGCCCAAAAGCAGGTATTTGGGTATTTCCAGGTCCCATGTTAATCTAATACAAGTTTTAATTGAGACTGGTGACGTCGCACACAGAGCCCACATACAAAGCCCCCCTTACGTAACCCCCTTTTCCCTCCCTGCGGTCCCACATCTTCATCTCTCTCTCTGTATGTTACAGTAGGAAGGAATTAGCAATCATTAAGCGGGGATTCAGATGTTCAGGGATTAAAAGGTGCGGTGCATCAGAGCAGAGGAGCAGCAAATTGTTGTCATTAAGGGAGGAGGAGGGAGAGCAGGAGGGAGAGCAGAAGGCGGCTCATGACGATCGGGGCTCGACTATGCCAGGGCTTCCTCTGTAGTGAGACACAATCATGTTTTGACTTGAGCTCATGGCAAGAGAGAACTGAAGATTAAACAGTGGAACCAAAAGTGATTCCAGCATTCAAATGTGGACAGATTGAAGCTATTGGACAGAAATGAATGATTTGGTTCTAATACATCAGCTCAGGGTGCCGACACCATACCAATTATTCCCCAAATTTAAAATCTGCATACCCTAAAGTAGGGTTGTTCTGATACTGACTCCATTATCAGGAATGCCTCTGATACTACCTAAAATGCTGGATGGGGTATTGGCGAGTGTGAAGGCATATCTAATATATTGGCCCCAAAACAGAACCCCGTTACTTCCCAGCAGCATCCCATTTATCTTTTCTGTTAGAATCGGATTCTTTACGGAAAAAATGGTATCAGAAAAAAATGTACCTAAAGGTGTGAGTTGGCAACTCAAAGGGACTGAAGTAAAAGAATGATGATAGCAGAATTTTAATTCAGTTAATCATAACAGAAGTTATCTCGGGACACTTTTCAAATAGCAGCTGCCAGCATGTCATAGTAGATACCTGATACCTTCCCTATATAATTGTTGGTTTAACTAAATTTAAAACTCAACATCAAATTTTCTGAAAGTTAAATTCTCCGGTGATCTTTCAAAATCCCACAGATGGTCTTTTAACAACACGTACTGCAGATCTAAAGGCATTTCCAGAATCTTCAGAATCTTCTCTCCATCTGGATAGAATATATTTAATCTGCTGCACAACAATAAAGATTTTTTTTACTTTTTGCAAGTCATGACTGTATTTCCTACAAGTATATTAGCCTAATATGCCTTATTTCTTATTCTGTACAACTTTGAAAAAGTATTATGAATGAAAATAATTGAATCAAATAAGTGACAAACAGGACTATAGGTTTTCTAATGTATAATTTAAAGTAGGCTGTTCAAGGTTACAGAGGATATTGCTATAAAACGTTTCTGACTGTTGAGCATAGCTTTCCAATAAAATGTCTCCTTACTCGCTGTGGGTAGAATTAAAAAGCTGGCGTCATATGTCTGTATGCAAATGTGCACAAATCGAACATTAACCTCTTGAAAATGAGCATAAAGGGAAGGAAAAAGAAGTGCAGAGGAAACAGGAAATGTGACTCAGAGGTCACTTGTGACCTGCTGTGAGACTGTTGATCAGCTGCAGGCCCTGATGAATGAAGCTGTGCAGAAATATTGATTGTTTTAACAAGGCCAATGTATGCATCGCTGTGTCTGCAAAAGAAACATGGAGATTTCAATTCTGCTTCAAGTACCTGGCACCAGCTGCTGTAAAACTGAGGAGGAAGAGAACAGAGGGCGTGAGAGGAAAAGGGAGGATAGAATTAGTGGAGTTTGGAGGGAAGCAGCGAGGAGTCAGGACGGTGCCAGCGCCGCGACTGCGTCTTGGCCTACAAAAAGAGAAGGCGAGTGAATGCAGGCTTTGAATAGCAGTAATGGGAGCAGGCAGCCTCTGGACTGCAGACAGAGAACTACAGCCAAGTATTGACCCAACTGACGGCTAGCTGCCAGACCATGCTAGCTAGCTAGCAGCACTGGGTCAAATTTCTACTGGAGCTCCTTCAACAAATCAAGCGAAGAACATTTCTGCTCCAGTCTGGCTTCCACACAGTCAGAGCGGCTCGATCGCTTCCAACAACTCAATTAGCAGTCCAGTTCACACACACATTACTCGTATACTCTATAAAGTGTGTGCTAGCATGTTTGCATCTGGTTACCTGTCCTCACCGGTGGATTTCTGCCTGATGTCTATTGGTTTACTGTCGCGTCTGGTGAGCCTGGCCGCGCCCACCGCTGGGGTCACAGAGCTCTGGACCTGTACAATAACAGTCGTGTAATAATTGCCTAAGAATAAATTTACTTTTACTGTCTTTGTGTAAAAGAACCATGTACTGTCAATAGTTTTAACCTGTTTATTAAATGTTCATATTGTGCAAATAAAGAATATGAACTGACCTTCCTCAGTATCATAGTTTTTGTACAACTGGCTAGATTTAAAGAAATAAAGTCTGTATAATTTGTTTTCATAATCAAGTTAAATAAATGCAGAGAGGCATGGGACATGAACAGAGTGGGTAAAATAGGGATTGGAAATAATGAATGCAGGCAGTTTTTATATAACTGTTGTAGCTCCAGAATTGATACACTATTTAGTCAAATCTGGGGCATATTAATGTTTATGATCATAGGCCAGACTACTGGAGGCAAACACTGACAGAAATGATGATTAAAAGCATGTTCCCAATTCGAATTAAAGGTCTGGAACAATTTAGGATTTTATGAGTAAAGCTGTTTGTTAACTCTGTCGTGGAAAAGTCAAGTATCATTATAATATAACCAACATGTGGGCGCCCCTGGCTCGGAGCCATTCAGAGGTAGACGGAACGCAGAGGAAGAATAAAAAAGAGACGAAACCTGTTGCTACATCTGCCAACAGACTCTGGGAACCTGCCTGTAATATGACAAATACAACTCATAACCCACAGCAAGAGCTGTGAAAACACGCTGCTGCTCTTATTAAACATTTACTTATGATAGAATACTATATTAATTCCAGTGTTACAACTGCCAAGTCACATCAAGTCAACAAACAACAAACACAATACAGACACTCAAGGTAGTTGGAAACAGAATACACCAAAGAACTGTATGATTAACTAAAAGCTGCAACCAGGACCAGGACCAGGACCAGGACACCCACAGTCACCAGCACAGTTTTACCCGGGGTGTGATCTTGCCACTCCAAAAATCCAGGCGTTTTATAACAGTTTCTCCCCGGTTCGTTACGTTTAGCTCACCTTGGCTACAAACCTCTCTCTGTATGTCGCAGCCATGACATGCAGCACGTCCTCATACCTACACGACTGGTTGATTGCCAGGTCTCTCCAAACATCTGCGACCAGAGAGTACAAGCGACAGGCGTACCAAACCTAACTGCAGTTCAGTTATTGTTAGGGTTATTTGTCACCATGGTTACAATTAGGGCTGTGCGATATAACGATACATATCGTATGACGATAGAAAAATGTCTAATTTCACTGTTTATTTAATTATTGACGTGTGTTACTGACAGATAATACTTTTAGCAGACCAGCTAGAGCTCCCAGGGTGCTTCTCTGATGCTGACCCCGACCTCTGACCTCCCTGTGTCAGGTCAGGCAGGGACAGACAATCTCTCTAAGTGGATCAATAGAGCATCGCATCACAAGCTAACAGCTTTGCATGTAGATTAGTGTCTCTGGCTGAAAGCGACATACTGTCACCTTCACTGTTTGTCCAGCTGCTGCCCATCACATCTGACACTGTTAATAAGCTTTAAACGCTAACTGACACATCTGGCCTCAGCGCCCTGACATGTGACAACAACAGTGATAAAGTACCACAAGCTGACAGACACACACCTCAGCACAGTGCAGCTGGCGCACACAACATGGCTGTATTAGTCTAATTAATGGGCTGGTTAAGCTCTCTGTCTGTTCATTACATCTGTCTGCATTCAGTCTGGAAACATTAACATGTTTCTGCACTTTCAGCTTTGAAAAGAATATGCAATCAGTTTTGGATGCTACATGTCAAAATAAATACATTTTCAGTTAAGTGGCTTTGCAAAATGAAACATTTATGATTAGAAGAGTTTTGAAATGACAGGACCATATCTGTTACTTTAATTTACTTTTCACGTTTTAGTAACCCGGCTTCCAAAGTTGATTGCTGGAGCAACTTATAGCAGCACAGCTACTGTTGGCTAATTAGCCGTCTATTAAAATCATAGACTGTATAAAGTAGTGGACGTAGCCACCCTGACATCACCCATTGGTTTGTTTACTACTTTTTTTTTGATGCCTCAAGTTTGGCATCATGGTGGTTACCATCTTAATTCCTTCTTGTTTTGTTTCTGGAGCCGGAAGTGACCATATTTGGATAAGGGTGAGGGTTGGAAATGACTGAGAGCTTGGAGGATCCAACATAGTCACACACCAAGAATAGGGTTGGCTTTATAATCTTAAAACCTTAAAATAATAATAATAAAAAAATACTCAGAGGTGATTCTTACAGAAACCTCTTAATTTGGGGTTTAAAGCACTTCAACATTGAGATTTTTATACAATCTGATGAAAGAAACAATGTATAAGAATATGATGAAGACATGAACTGAGCATTCGATAAGGCTGTGAATAAAAGAAGGTAAAAAAACAAGCAAAAAAACAGCCCAGTTCAAACCTTTAAAGAGTTAATTATTAATAAGAATGTGCAAACTAAAAGATTATGTTTGCCCTATGTTATTAGCAGCTTCCCCTATAGTTTTACACACTGGATTTACTACTTTTAAATACTAATCAGCTTTGTCCATTAAATGTAATCAGTTACAGCTCCGCCCGCTCTGATTTAAAAAGATGATGATGTTTCATAAACGTGGCAGTGATGAATTGGACCTGGCTGCGCTGATAAGCAGGGCAGTGCCCAGCTGATGAGCCTCTTGTTTCATATAATGAGTTTTATTGACACGGGTGGCTCGGTGTGATTAGCACTACTAATAGACAAACAACTGTCCGGTCTCATATATTCGACGGCAACAACAGCCGCAGCAGCTTCAGCTGAAAGCATCAGGGAGGACGGGGAAGTGGCCGAGTCAGCATTCACTGAAGCTTTTGTGTCCTCCAGGAGATTCTCTACCATTTTCTTCTTCTTCTGCTTACATTAGCAGTAAATGTCAAGTCTGTTGCACTTTTGAGAGCTTAGCGTGTTCCACATGAGGGTGAACTTTTCAGTTTTGAGAAAAGTAAAGAAAATAGGTCCTTAAGACCTGCTTAAAAACAGCAAGAGACTTTTGTACATTTTTTTGTACTTCTTTCCATAACTGTGAGAGTAAGGGTTATTACGCTGTATTTGAGCCGAGCTGTCAGGGTACGACTACACAGACTACATGGTATGGTTTGTCACACAGAACTAGGAAATTGTTCTTGAACATTGTTTGGAAAAAGGGCAAGCACTTTATATAAATACTTGGCAGTTGAGCCACTGTCTATCAACCAATCAGATCAATGAACCACGTTAAACTCTTACCCAGTCAGAAATACGTAGAGAGGACGCCGCTAACAACTTTTGTT
>NW_023340257.1:26418191-26448281 GCF_004916995.1 Morone saxatilis
CAGATGAGACCCAATTTTTTTTTTTTTTTTTTTGTTTGTCTGTTTTGCTTTGTTTTCCTTTGTGATGCTAATTGCCTGTTAATATGCATTTAAGGCAATAAAGTTAAAAAAAAAAGAAATACGAAGAAAAAAGCCTTCAGTGCTGTTCTTGCTCTCTAGTTCTTAAATAACAAAATGTAAGGGATGTTAAATGTTTGTTATGTTAAATATTGGCTAATATAACAGACAGCGCCCACCCCAGTCATAGCCTGTTCACCCTGCTGCATCTGCCCAGGGATACAGAAGTATCCGTTGCCATACCACCAGACTTTAAAGCAGCTTCTTCCTTCAGGCTGTGAAACTCTTTAACTCATCCTCAGCACTCCACCATGTGTAATAGTTTCATTTGTATGACCTATTTATTCACCCATCTACAGTATATAGTTTTTTGGAAATAATATTTGCTTTTGGCAAAGGTTTTTACACAAAGGGAAATACATTTTTTGGCATTTTGCTTTTATTGGACAGGACAGTTGAGAGAGGCATGAAAGGCAGGAGAAAGAGGGATGACCCAGGCCACTGCAGTTAGGATTCAGCCTTGACTCACCCAGTGAGTTAATGTGGCCCGGTAACTTAAACATAATCTTGTTATACAACCATGTGTTGTAAAATGTTGCCTTTAATATCACCTGTTAAATATCTATATCTGGATCTCCCTGATAAATCCAGTGTGGGTCAGGCTCCACTAACGTTGGCTTTCTTGTTTTATTATTGTGCTAGTCGTGTAATTTCTGTTTCAGTCATGCATTAATTGGATTCATTAGTAGACCAGGTTGGGAGTTTAGTGTTGACAAAATGACAGAACGTATGAACAAAGTTCATTTTGAACAACCAACAAGGGAGCCAAAAAGACAAAAAAACATATAAATTCATTACTGAGAGTTTCTTGTCTTTTTTTACATTTTATAAAAGAAGTTCTTGAAACACATGCACGTACAATAAATCTGCTCATCAATAGCAACATTCTGCTTAAAATCAGGAACCGATGAAAGAATAGGTAAACACAATCACAGATGTGATCAGCTGTTCAGTGCCAGATGTTGGTGTTTGTATTTCCCAGAATGCTCTATGAAAATATGACTATATGTTACGTTCTGTAGGACTAGATGGAGAGAGCCGCAGTGATAATATTTGAGTTAGTTTAACATTTTTTTCTGAAGTCCTGACTGCAATGCATTCTGGTCCACTGAGCCTTCATGTCCTGTCTTTTGTATTTACTGTGATGTTTTAATCTGTTAACAACAGTCCCAGACTCAATAATTAACCCTGACATGATTTTTCACTTAGTGTCTGTGTCACTGTGCTGAGATTTCAGCCAATGATACGATGATATATTACAGTACGGTGACATGTCACCTGTTTCCCTCGCTGTATCACAGCCATTGATTGTGGCCGCTGACATTTGGAGACACAGCAACAGCTTACACAGCAGGTCCCTCCACCGCTATCTCGCTCCGAGCTAATTGGCTGAATAAGTCCTGGTCTCACGGCGACAGCCAATGACGTGTGAAGGGGAGACGACCACTAACTGGGGCGATGTGTCAGACTGACAGATGGATGCTGCACACACAAACACACACATGTAACGGCCACACTTTGCTGTATATGAAAGCATCTTACACACTATTATATGGACACACACACATTTAACAGATGTACATATGCAGGGAGTGTGAAGAGCAGTGCAGTGACCTGCTGCAGCCGATGATGTAACAGAGAGACAACGAAAAGCAGATGTTTCTGATGCTGATAAGAGAAACCTGAGCCACTTTCCTGCCAGAGGTCTGCCTCTGAACGACGACAACACCTCATTCCCTCATCAATTGATGTCACAACCTCCATCTATGGCCAGTTTGCTCTGGTCATTTCTTATCCTTCTTCATTTAGAGCTTGAGTCTTTTTCTGACATTTCTCACACATGACCAATGACTCCGTTTGCTTTATTATAGATGAACATACAGTACATCAGATCTTTTGGTTACAGTATAAATCATTAGTGCTACAACAGCTTTAGATAGTGAGTAGGTTTGGTGTTGCTTTTAGGGATGCACCAATCTGACTTTTTTCTGTCCTGTTGCTGCAACACGTTCCCATTCCAACTCGTCAGTGACCTTCCACTTCAAAATATGACCCTATCACTTATGTAACTTACATCAAGTACGTAAGTTAACTTATGAATGTTACTTTCTCTTTAATGTGATGGTGTAAATGTGAGTTGTACTGCCTTCTAAGATCACTGTAATAACTCTATTATCTCAATCTTAATGTCTTGTGAAAATAACATATATACAGTTAACCAGGAAACACAGTGAAAGAGACAATTTTAAGTTCTCGAGGAGATTCTTTTTATATGAGATCAGTCAATATTTTTCCCCTCGTGGTTTGACCGGAGCAAGAGTGGTTCAAATTAGAAAACCCTCATATAACCACAATCTGCTTAGCACTCTTTATATGTCTCAGTTTTGATACATGCCAACTGTTTGATGAATGAATAAATACAGCGTGAGCTAATAGGAATTAAAAGAGTGTTAAAAGTTAACATCCTGTCATTCAGTGCTTTTCCACTGTCGGATATTAGTAAATGGTTGGCAGAATTTGCTATCCAGTGATGAAATTGATACAAAAATGGATTAGTGTATCCACTGTGAGAAGCAGAGGAAAGGGCCCCTTACACTCCCAATGGTCATTAAAAGTGGGGTTAGTCATTCTGGATCGTTGAATATCAGTCACAAGTCGTCTTTGTCAACGGCAAACCCTTACAGGTGCCAGATATCCATAAATGTCCTGTGATTGTCTGAAGACTTACACTGGAAAGCAGTTCGGCCCACTAACAGAACAAAAACAGAATAAAAATCCATTCTGATGATCAGCAAAGGTCACACTTCACAAACTTATGCAGTGGTGAGCTGGTAGAATGGGAGTTAGGGACGGTCTGTCCAGTTTTCAGTTGGGGTCGTAAAGTTTCCTTCCTTTAGTCATTCTCCAAAGGGTTCTTCTTTTGCACTTGTATGTCTAAGACAAGCAAACAAGCCAAACCTTGACAGCAGAGTCTGTGAATACATTGTTCTCTTTAAAGTGAACAGTCAGGTGTTATACTCCAGACAGCTGCACTGCAGTGATGTAGCACATTCTTCAGATACATGTGTATTTTTCAACTTACACTCTTCGAAAGATGAGAAAATTATCCATCCAATGTTGTTAACTGTTGTGTAAAAGCTGTTATTACACTGACAATGTTCTTTACCTGCAGGGCAGAGTTTCACCTGAGTACATTCAGTGCTGTGATTAGAGCTACTTCACTCCCGCTGATGGTCCTCAACTCGGCCTCATGGCTTTATTCATCAGTGTCGTACCCATAATCGCAGCACTGAATGTCCTTCAGATAATACTGCTGTACTGAAACTATATGGAGAGCGTTCTAAAATATTTATATAATATTCTCACCTCAATACCCCAATGTAATAATATTGTACTTCTCAAAGTTTTGATATGTATTATTCATATTTCATTTTGATTTGATGACAGTTTAAGGGCCAGATAGTTTTCTCTGGGGCAATAAAATGTCAGAATCAATCCTACTTATGAGTAAAACACTATGAATCAATTAGGGGATGAACTGGGAGGGAAAAGGACTAGTGGGACCGGATTGATGCTGCTGTGAAGATGGAAAAATCTGCATAGAGTTTAAAGTAGAAAAAAAGTGAGATGGATAAAAGCAGGAGAAGGGTTGACTGAGGAGAGTAAGCGATTTAATATGGAGGACCAGTTACACAGGAGTCGAAAGTTGCTGCTGGGAAAGACAGAAAAAGTTAGAAAGAGAGACATAAAGGGAGACAGCGAAATTGGATGTTATTAGGAAAAAGCTTGCAGAACATCTGAATACTCTGTCATTGGCTTCATTACTCAGCATATTGGTTTTGCCTGAAGAAACGAGGCTAGCTGTCAGTTAGCTTGCTAGCTGGACGCAATAGATAACCACTACCCCTCTTAGATACTAGGAGATGATCTTCTCATCCTCTTCCACTGTGCAGGCGGACTGTGCTTCTAATCTGCGACCCTTGCTTGCTCATTACCACAAAATGTGAGATGAATCAAAGTAAATTAATCTCACAGAGCAGAAACTTGTGGATTTTTTTGTGGAGACTTGTGCCATTTTTTTGTTGGAAAGGTCTCATTGCATGGGAAAAATATGGTCTCAATAAAAATTTAAAAGGCAAGTCTCCAATCCAAGGCTAGGGTTAGAGTTTATTAGAATTGAAATGCTATCATTTTACATGGCAATATGATTCTAAAATGACCAACCTTTTGTGACCATCAATCTCTAGATGTGTGCAAGCCTTTTGGTCAAAAACAAGGAAATAATCATAATGAATAGAAGGGAGAAAGAAAGAAGGTATATAATATGTGATCTGTATAGCTGGGTATCTTATCTACATTTGTTCATGCAGGTGTCAATTTACACATTGCAATCGGATCCATACCTTCAGAGTTCAGGCTCACCTTGTGGTCGGATATCAGCAAAGTGAAAATAACATCTATACCTGATGTCTGTAAAGATTCTCAATCATCCAGGTCATGGTTATCAATGGTGGTTTAAGTTTTGTAATGGTTTCCATAGTGGGGATCAGTGTCTGAAATGGGCCAGTACTATCTGGTACTGGCCCATTAGGGCTGTGCTGAATTGGAGTACCTATTTTGGTGCAGTTCATTCACTGGTTGGGATTCATGTAAGCAATGAGGTCACATCATAGGGCACTATGGTTTGATCTGGGTCCACTTTCAATCCATGGACGACAGAAAAACTGGGAAAAAAATGACCAAATGTCCTATTTTGAAAAGACAAACTCTTTCTTGGCAAAAGAAATTCAGTCAGAGAGAAAATGTACAAAGTTTCATTTTAAGAAAAAAGCAACCTAAATAGAGCAGTGTGATGTTATGACAAGAGTAATTTCTTGCATCTGAACTGACATTTCATGCCAGCATTTAATTCAAATGCCTGTAGACATCAGAATTTTATTCATTTATTTTGACACTTCTGCCAAGTAAAGTTAAATCCTACATTACAGCTGAAGTTTTTACTAAACCAGTTTCCAAAGTGAGACTAAAACAAGGTTTTATTTACTCAGTCTTCACTTTTCTGGCTCCAGCAGTTTCTGATCTCACCATCCTGGCAATAACAGCTTTTCTTCTAAAATAAGGCTTATAATTGCTTCTATAGTTTGGGTTTCTTGGTTTTGGTTTGCAGTTAAACCTGAAGTAATGTGTTTTAATGAGTCTGGCTGTCGTGGTGAGACCGTCTTTTGTTTTTTGAAATGTCAGATTGTTAATGAGGTGTTTGGTAGTTTGACCTTCTTATTTGGTTTGCATTCAGCTGTGAAGAAGTAATATGTTTTAATGAGCCTGAGTGCAGCTCAGGGAGTTCCCTGCCCATAAAAGGTTAAGGACCCTTGATCCAATGGAGCTGAATGGAGCGCTATTAGACTTTTAATGAGTCCCACACCCTGGCATCTCCTTTAGCTTACTGTTGATTCAGCTGAACGTTCACTGACACCACATAATGCTGTCATGTCCATAAATTAGCCCTGGAACATATTGGACTTTGTGTTTGATTTATTGGTCAGATGTAGATCTGTAGGCTTCACTGCAATCTCAATCAAGCTGTTAGCAAGACGGATAATGATCTGATGTTTTTGTTATTATTTTAATTAATTTGTGATGAAGTTATTTCTCCTTAACAGAGAGCAAAGTAAATGTATAAGGATATAATATATAATATATACTATACTTCTATCAATAACAGCAACATACAGTACTCATGTTTAGGGCTTCAACTAACGACTGCTGTTATCATAAGTTTGAAACATTTGGTATCAAAAGTAAATAGTATCAAAAAAGTCATAAGTTCCCAGAGCTGTTGAGATATTTAAATTATGACTTTCTGAAAGTAAAACTAACTATATGTTGTAAGTTAAAAATAACATTCTTTATCCAATAGCTTTAGTAATTTTAAGTGAGAATGACTGATCACAAAAACTGAGTTTGTGCCACTTGTTGTAATCAGTTTCACAATTCAAATCACATTTTAAATATATAACTATTTCTAGTCTTTCTCTATACTTAATAGATTAAGTATTATGCCATTATTTTGACAGATATTCAGATTTTTATATGATTTACAATTAGTGGGAAGGACTTTTTCACTTAAAAAAAAATTAAAATCATGATTGTGAGACATTTCTTGGGGTCTGTATCAAGTCTGTAACATGTTTTCTTATGCCAGGTTATCTCTACAGCAGAATACTTCATTATAATGCTGTACTGTCACATATATTACCTTTATCAGAGAAGTGCTCCGTTACCTCCATCTCAGCAGCTGAAAGTTCATGGCAAGATTGTTACAGTATGTTAAGGTCCAGTGTGTAATATTTAGGAAGATCTATTGGCAGAAATTAAATATTCATAGATATGTTTTCATTAGTGTATAATTACCTGACAATAGCAGTCAGTGTGTATGTGTTACCGTAGAATGAGATCTTTTTATCTACAGAGGGAGCGGGTCTTCTTCTAACACTGGGTGTCGATTGGGCCTTTTGTGGGAGTTTTGTGGGTTTCGTCACCACAAGATGCCACTGAATCCTACGCATTTGTAGCAGTATATTTTCCCTATCACATATACTATATTTCAGATCTGTTAACTAAGTTTAAACTTATATAACTTTTCTTCCTCATTTTGGGGCATATCTGTACCTAAATGTCTCTCAATTAGGCTCCTAATTTATGCAAAGCTTTACATTTTGCTGTAGTTTACCCTTTTAAACTCTTTTTGTTATTTCTACACTCCTGTTTGTCTTTAAAAGGTCAGAAAAAAAGATACGAGTGGTGGAAAGAAAAGACTCCACACACACCTCTATGTCTCCTAAATGATTCAGACCGTGTGTGTGTGCGTGTGTGTGTGTTGGAGTAGGAGACGTGCATGAGTGTGAAAGCGTAGTCTTCTTCTTTTTGTGTGCAAAACATTTTTCTCTTTGTTTGCCTCTCTGCTGTCGGTGTATGTCTGCAAGAAAGTCTGTGCTCACGATCAAGCGTGACTGTGTGTAGATTGTGAGTCTGTGTGTGTGTGTGTGTGTGTGTGTGTTACTCAGCTAAAAATAAGCCCTTTGTCTCTGGGAAGAGAGCGGCAGAGAGGTAGAGCAAGAGGACAACCTTTATCAGGGTGATATAACTTTAATAACAGGAAGTTCACTGACAACAGGCGCTCAACCACAGAGAAGACACAGGAAGCTTTCTTACCTGCGTCACCACTCAGGTGGGGGGGGGCGCAGATGATTTTAGAAGGAGCCCTACTGCGACCTTAACTACAGTCAGAGACATTTCAGTCAGGTATTACAGTTACATTGGGGCTGTTTCATTCCAAAATGAATACACATCATCTGTAGAAAGAATAATAAATGGTGATATTTACCGACTGGAAATGACTGACAGCACCAAAGTACATCAGACGCCGGAGCCTTTAAAGGGTATAAAGTCACGCATTCACAGTTAATTTCTTTCCTTTTTTCCTCCAGTGTTGCAAATGCAACTACTATTTTTCTCTCTCTTGGTTAAAACCTCAAAATTTCAGCATTTATTTTCTTATAACTTGTTCACTCAGCTCTAATACTACCAGGGGACATCCGGTGATTTGTAATAATTGCGGAAACTGCCAGTGATTTCAACAAATCTGCAGCGTCTGTAATTTGTAAAGTAAGAGTGCAAATTGCCTTCCACATTCTGCCGAAGACAGAGCCCCCCTGATAATACTAATCCTGTATGAATCAAACGCTGCAATTTCAAGTCGCAATTTGTTGTTTCTGTGCAATTTCTCTTTCCTTTCTTTTGTTGTTGTCTCCCTTCTGTCATCTAAAAAGGAAGAAGTGGAGATCGAGAAGTCTCAAATGAATTTCCAGCTCAAACTTCCGATGCAGTTAAACTTTGCTGTGTTTGATGAAATGCTGATGTTCGAGACTAATGCGTGATTTGCACAAGATCCCCACATAACTCTTTGTGATCTGATTTAATCCTTCAATTTCATATCTCCTGTTTTATGCTATTGTGTCAGAAATTACACCACATCTTCTCAGTGGCACAACTCTGTCAAACTGGAACACAAGGCCATCAAACGCATCTGGAGTCAGTGCAGTGTGCTCTTATTGGTCTTCTCACATGTCCCCTGAGGATAAATGTCCTTCACTACATTTAGAACTCATAACTCTCATCTTAAACTGGAATCTAGTGGTGTTGCTGCTGATTGCAACGCCCTCACCTCACCCTCCCATTTCCGAGTGTGTTGGAGAAACTATGGTGGCCTTGAAACTATCTAGAGCCCGTGTTTAGTTTGTCCGTTGTGGGATTCTTGGTGTAGAAACATGGTGGTACAACATGGCAGACTCTGGAGAAGAGGACCCGCTCCCTCTGTAGATAAAAACATCTCATTCAAAGGTGACAAACCACAACAATTCTTATTTTCAGGTGCTTATACACTAATGAAAACATACCTGTGAATATGGTTTATTTCTTATAATAGATCTTCCTAAATGTCACACACTGGACCTTTAATTCATAGTCATTAAGTTTAGACTTTTCTGTCAACAGCAACAATAATCCAGTGATTGTTGTCTGTACATCCGAGAGTCTGTGGTGCAAATGGTGTATTTTGGACCTTAAACAGAGCCCAGGTGTAGTGACTCAAACTCGTTTACTGTATGGCAGCATTATTTTTCTTGAGCTTGAAGGTTCATTTGCAACCAAACAGCCGTACCAGATGGAACCCTGAGTGACTCTCCACCTGCATACCTGCTTGAATCCTCATGTGATTAGACAAACACTGCACGAGTAAATGCAAAGCGCTTTGCGTGTGGTAATCATGAAAACAGCCTATGTGCACTACTGACAATTGCTGGCAACCCTTTGTTTCATGCCAACCAGAGACTGTTAATGGCTAAAGTTAGCTCAAATTAGCATAGTCATAACTTTATAGCCTAGCTTAATTTAAAACTGAAGTCATCTGATACATCCAACATACATACAGCTGCTGCTCTGCCATGTGAATGCCCTCCTGTTAACATCCTGATAAATGTTTAAATAACAGTTATATAGTTCATGAAACTCACAAACAGAAAGGATCAGCCTTTCATCCATTGTAGTGCTCGACTGTTGCGTAGGAAAAAGTTCAAGCAAATTCAGCTCCAGTAGTGGACGAGCATGTGTGTGAGATGAGCACGACAGCAACAGTTTCATGGGATCACGACCGATTAATTGAATTTTCTCCCTGACAGCTATGAGACAAGTAAAGGGACGCCCCGGTTTCACAACTGGTAGAGCACAAGCACCAGGTACTATAGCCAAGACCTTACCACAACAGTACGGTTTGATTTCAGCCGAGGGCCCTTCGGTGCATGTCATCCCCCCTCTATCTCCCTTTCCTGTCTCACAAACACATCAGCTCTTGCAGTTTGAACCTGTGACCGTCTCTAATATGCACACCTCAGTTTATGGATGTGTGTGCATGCACCAGCTGCACAGTCACAATTTTCATCTCCCTGGTTTACATCAGGCAATGATGTTTTGACGTCGTCTCCTCCTTGTTTTTCTTCTCGTCTCTGAGCGGAGATATTCTCCCCCATTCCCCAGCTGTCATGAACATATAAAGTGAGCAAACCAGCGATCGAACCGCGGAGGTGAAATGGTTTTCGCTATTTGGCATTCCAGGACGTTTTGAGCCACCTGTCTCCCTTCCTGTCTGTCTCCTTTGTATTTGCGGAGGCGTGTTGTTGAGGCCGGATCGATCGCTCTGTACAACAGGACAGAGATGAGTGGAAAATATTCACAGCCTCTATCGATCAGCCGCGCTCAACAAACAGTCGCAACGGCAGCGCTGGCCCATGGCATGCTGTTTTTTTTTATTATATTGGGCCTGAGACAAGACAGGCAGAGAGAATGGAGGAAGGAGGGATAGAGGGGTAATGTGGCATGGAAAATAGTCTGTTATGAAGCAATATTAGCCCCCAAGCCTTGAGCTGCACACACACATTCATACAGTGACACACACTCACAAATACACACTCTATTTGTGTCTCATACACACACTCTAACAGAAGCACGGGCCCAGCATGCACAATGTGGCAGGCGTGAAGCATCAATAGTGTGATGAATTACCTTAATGTCAGGATTGACTTGCATTCAGGCTCTGCCTCTTCATCCTAATAACCCCCTGAAATTGTCCACCTTAAATATACAGGAATGGATGACAATGCACGGGCTGGAGAACGAGGTCGATGGGAAGAAAAGTGGGGCAGAGAGAATCCAGGGGATAGAAGGACTGATGAAATAGCATTAATCTTACTGTCTTTATGACAAGCGCTTATAGAATGATTTTGTTTTTTTATTGTCATTATCGCAACAACTGACAACTAAGAGTAAAACCACCTGGACTCCATTTGCTGACAGTACCTATTGTTGATAGCATGCTTTTTTTCCATCAAAAAGGATTACTGTATCTCCAGGGTACAAAGACTTTGGTTACAAGTGCAGTCACTTTTTACTGTCTTTGCACTGTATTACTATACTGTGACTTTAGTGTTCACTGATCAGTCAATAACCTCAATTGCTGCTGAGATTTTAGGGTCTCTAAAGGGTCAAAGCTGGCCCGGCTCTGTGTATGTGCTGGGAATGCTCCCTGGTCCTCTGAAATACCTCCCATGACCTCAGCACCTAAATTAATCTGGTCCAAAACCTCAAACCGCAACACAAGGCCATCAAACACATACATCTGGAGTCAGTACAGTGCTCTTATTGGTCTTTTCAACACATGCTCATTCTGTGGGAAACTTCCCGAGGTCGCAGTTTGGTTAGGTTCAGACAACAAGACTACTTGATTGACTACTGGTTTTACACAGGACTTTGTTGCTGTTTACTGTTGGTGCTGCACCTTAGTGCATGTGTATACTTTTCACGCCTATGCGAGGCAAAATGACACTGACACGGAATCCTCTAGTGGATTTGCGGGTCATTACACACTTTGGTTTACACCCACTGGCGGTCTTTGTCACTTGAATGGAAACATGTCAATTTAGAGAACTGGCTGATATAACTGATGTTGTTCTTCTTCTTTGGAGGATGGTCTTTCCTATAGATTTGTGAGTTAAATCCCAATATAGGTTTGGTTAAAAATACAAATACACTAAAAAGCACTATGTGGTTTGCAGTGCCTGAATTGGACCAAAAAACGTTCCAGTACTCTAATCCAGCACAACCCTAACCCTAAACACAACATACCACTAACCCTAATACTTTAGCGCTAAGCTAACAATGTGTAACACATGAATGCAGCTATGCGGGCGTTCTCCCATATTCCTCTCCTACTCTGCCTCTGATTGGCTCTGACATTGTCTTCAAACCATCTCACTCCTCATGCCTAAACCTAACCAAACCCAAACCAACAAAGCACACACTAGCCAAGCAGAGGCAGACTAGGGCGGGACTTTGCCAGATGCCAGTGGGAAGTGTGCTTAGGTACCCAGACTCACCAAGAGGTTGCAGCACACAGTGATGGTAAGGGTACTCATGTGGACAAAAATCAGAAGTGTCACTACTGAGTGTCTGTGAGTACTGGCACATTTCAGACACTGAAGACAATCATAATGTGTTGAAAATGAAGAAGCAATCACGTGATGTGGTGCACAGTAAGTATGGGGCAGGGCTGTGTGAATATTTTCCAATTATTTCAGTGCATGTTGTCCTGCAGAGAGGTTCTCCTCCAAAAACGGACACAGGAATGTAGAGAGTGGAAGCGAAAGAAAGCACCTGACACGAAGAGATGGAAATAAAAGAAGAGCAAGGATCTGATGGAGAGAGAAGAGGAAATGTGAGCGACAAGAGACAGGACTATGGCGGAAGCGGAGGCTGAGATGAGTGATAGAAACAGACAGCAAAGTGGTGAGAGGAAGATATGAAGTGTTAGCGAGAACGAGGGGATGGGAGGGGGAAAAAGAGGAAAGCTGATGAAATTGAAGAGCTGGAGAGCAGAAAGAGGCCAGCTCACTGTAAACACTCCATCCTGTCTGTGTCTATCTCTTAATGGCTCAGAAGGGTTTTCTTCCTCATGTCACGCTTTGCTGTGTCGGTGTTGTCATTATGGTGAAATGGAAAATGCCGGAATGGAGGAGTGAAGAGGAGGAGAGCAGAGCTGCAGACAGTGAACTCCTGGAGCGGTGTTGGGTTAGAGTTTCATAAACAAGGTGGAGGCGTTGTGGACGTTTTTGGAGGCGTATTGAACAGTCTGGCAGGAAATCACAGAACTTCAGTACACACAGTGAATAGTACTCACATAATACTAGCACACATTCTGGTTCACTACAGGAGCTCAGGTCTCCAGCAGGGATCACTACATGATATTCAGGGCTTCCTTTATAAAGTGTGAACACATATTTGGCTAATGCATGTCTTTAGTATCAGGTGATATAGACTGTGATATGACAATCCCATAAATAGTCTGCAGTGCTCTGATGCAATTGCAATACATCAAAATCTCAGTTGAATATACAAATAGTTACTATATCTCAATGTACTGCATATTTCATATGTAAACCCTTTTATCCACATTAATTGTAATCACCCAATTGCTGTAGTTGTGATGCATTGGATACTCTTATTTGATTGTTCCTTATTCCTAGATCCTACGTGACCCAAAAATCAATCTGGTCCACCATAAAGGAGGTTTCAAGTTTTAAGCAAGAAAGAGACAGAAAGACAGATGCACAGCAATAAATGTTAGACACTGGGCGTTTCACATAATATTGCCCACTGTTCTTGTCTAAATGAATGGCAACAGGTTTTCCCAAAAACATCCTACTAAAAGATATCTTTCGGTATCCTGTTTGCACAAATTACTATCTTGTTTGTGCAAGTTGAATAGTGCCATCTTTATGGACTTCAGGAGCCCTGCAAAGGTTTTTTGAATTTTTGAGGGCTCCAAATAGGACGTCAATAACCAAGCACATTTTGTACACATTTTGAGGGAATTGTACAGAAAAACCATATGATTCGACAGCTCATTACTAATTTGTGGAGTGCAGAGAAGATCACAGGCTAATGTTAACACTGCAAAGAGGAGTTTTTTTCCATTGCTTTAAGGACTTCCACTTAATCCATCTGGTTCAGGATTTGAACATCTCACAGGCTCCCTCCTCTTTCCTCCAGGTTAGTGCTGCCATAAGAAGTAAATTTATGAATTAAGCCTGAGCTGAGGTGACGTGTAGGCCAGCCGCTTATCTCTTGTTTGTGTGGCTTGAAGCAGCTTAGGTGTACCTGCACAGCCCCTGGACATGACACCTATTCATCACCGGAGCTCAGCCTCAATTTATCTCTTTATTCCTTAAGGCAGAGCAGGGAGGAATCAAGTTCAATTCCCTGAAGCATTTACATCTGATTCTGTTATCTAAAGGACCCAACACTGAATAGGAAAAAACAGAAAGTGCTGCAAATTCTAGTTCAATAAACATTTTACAGCGTAACGGCGAGATAGTGCTTCACAATCAAGTATGTTTACATGGACACAAGTATTCCAGCTTCATGTCTTATCCCTTATCCTTCTAATCGCATTCGGACTGAAGATGCTGACTTCGGTTTATCCATTGGATGACCAGAATTGGAAGATAGGCGCAGCAATACAGTTCTAACTTATCAGAGTCAGGTTTTCAATTCAGCATTGAGATCAATTGATCATTATTGCGCTGTTAATCAGCATTTTGTGTTGTTTTTACTATACAACTCATATCAGTAAGTTAAACACGTACAGTCCAAAACTTGGACTGTAGTTTAGACAAAACACACAATTTGAAGACCTTGCTTTGGGCTCTACACATTTTGGAAGGATATTTTACACTATTTTTACAGAAAGTCCTGGGTTCAAATCCCTTTCTATGTGGAGTTTGTATGTTCTCCCTGTGTTTGCATGGGTTTCCCCTACCACCATAACGTGTGTTAGGTTCATTTTCCAATCAGTGTCCTTTACCAAGGCACTGGCTCAGAGCTGGAATTGGTCCCCAGGGGCTGCATGGTGGATGCCCACTACTACCCAGTACTTTGGATGGGTCAAATGCAGAGATTGAATTACCCAACGGGGATAAATAATGGTTAACTTGCATTTAGACCAAATGATTAATCAATTAATTAAGAAAGCTATCAACAGATGAATGTATGTATTCTTTCCATTGTGGTCAACTATTTCAAAAAGTTTGAAGCAATAGCTTCCATAACTTTTTGTGAATGGACAGACAACCTGGGAAGTTTTGGCATTTTGGCTCAAAAAAGAGACAAATAAGTTGCACAAAATAGTGGGTTGTGTTCTGTCTCCTACTAACAGTCAAGCTGAGTTGCCTCGACGTACAAAAACAGAGCTGATGCGTCTTTGTTCTACTCGTACGCCAAAATGCTTTTCTTACTGGTACAAGTAGTGTTCTGACATTTCCATTATAGGGCAAGAAAAGAAGTCAGACATCCTACGTATTGACATCAGTAAACTTTCTTTGTCGGAGCTTCTGAGGAATTTCAGCCTTTGTCTCCGGATTCAGTCATCCTCAGGATGGAGTGGTCACTCCAGCGTGGGCTGCTGTTTAGCTGGAAATATGATTTCCTGTGAAACTGGCTCTGTAAAATGTCAGGACAGCAGTGGAAGTAGCTGATAAGGGGTGTTGCAGTCCCTCCTCTCCAATCGGGGACGACTGTGCCACTGTGACATCAATGGCCTTCTTCTCTTTCAGTCATTGTTGCTTATGTCAAAGAGTGTCTCTTCGTCCTTTAGTTCGACCATGCCCTCTGACTGTTATAGGGTGTAGAGGTTTTATTCAGAGCAGAGATGGGACTTTGAAGAGGCGGTGAGTCTAGAGACGGCACCAATCCACATGTTGTCTGAACTCAACATAAGACTTAAAGAGATGAAGCAGGTATCCTTTCCAGTGCGTGTTATCAAGGTATTCCTGCCTCTCTCACTCTTTCTTTGAGTCTTTCTCATCCTCCCTGTCTGTCTAACATGACTGCAGTCAGCACTCTGCCTTTTCTCTGATCCTTCTCCAAATCCTCTTTACATGCTCAACAGCAAACCAGGATCTTTTCATGTGAGGGAAAAAAGCATGCTTCAAAGATTACATAGCCCAATAAGCCTTTGTAACTTATCAACTTATGCTGTGAGACAGCATTATAACAAAAAGAATACAAAAGGAAATAAGGATGTAAACAAGGCAATGTTCTGAAGCTAATTTAGCCTAGCCTCCTTAGCACTGCCAATCTTAGACTCTAAGTTTCACAAGATAGACTTTGGGCTCATTCGGGATTAACTGACCCAGGAAAGTGGACGAGATCAGGCAGCAGCAGCAGGAGGAGGTGAGAAAAAGTTGCAGTCAAGTCGAACAGTTTTCAGCAGCCTTCAAAAAAATGTACAGGAAGTCAGAAATATTTCAGTCCTGTTAGATCCATCTGAAGGCTACCTGTAGTTTGCAGACCACTATTGGACTTTATTGTTATTACCATTGTAATTAAGCGTTTTTGTTAATAGATTAAACTGCACAACATGATGCTAACAGCCTGCAATCCAGCGTTAGATAGTGAGCACAGAAAAATAGGATTTTACACAGAACATGGTGTTTGTCTCCTGATCAAAGAGCCGATTGGCTCTTAGTTTTGACTACAATCGTTTCTTGCAGTCGGTCGGGAACAGCTGCGGCGCTTGGCTCTAAAAAGACTGGCAGCCTTGAACTTGTCAGGTTATCGTCTTAAATTGTAAAGATGTTACTAGGAATTCTTGCTCAGACAAAAAACATGGCTGACCAAGCAACCCCACCAGCAGAAACTCTTAGGACACTGTGAACCTTCAGCGATCATTATCAAACTTCCAGTTTATAAAATATCAGTCCAGTTCAGAGTAGAGGATATTTAATTAAAAGAAGTCAGCTCCATGATTACCTCTGCATAGTTAAAGAAGGTCTGATCTACATTAAACAATCAGAGCACCTAAAGGGGACTACAACTAGGATGTGTAACGATCAATAACCATGCACCTTGAATTTGCCCAGTTTAACGTTGACTTCCGGTCTAAAATTCCACATCCAGATCTATCCAAATAGATAACACACACAGAGACACACAATTTTGTTGGTTAAACAGGTACAGATAGAGATATGACACTGTTTACCATGGAAACACATGGTTGGAAGTTATCACTGATGACTGAAATGTTGATCTTAGTTCTTAGTTAGCCTGTATGGTGGCTTTCTTTTTAGTCCAGACTAGTCTTAAACATCCTGCTTTATTTGACCCAAAAAGGACTTGGCCACAAAAACACTTAACATTACACGAAACATTAGGAGGGCAAAATCAGAGAGGACTCCTCCACAACCGAACAGCTGGTGTTGCAGTCCTCCTGCGAGGTAACACAGTCATGCTGAGCGTCAGTCACAGTCGGAGCAGAAATATGTCCTCAGTGTTGTGCATAGTCGAGGCAGCAGAGTGTGGAGCAGCAGCATCCAGGAGGAAGCCCCCACTGGGTTTCCATGTTTCAGTGTCAGTACTATGCAAGTTAAAATGTAGACTGACACAAGACAGAGAAGAACTTGTTAAGTATTTGTAGAAGTGTTCATTTCTCCCTCTACTGTCAGTTTTGGTGGTTTAAGGGTAGTTTAGAGATTTCAGTGCTAGCTGGCCTAAAGGCAGGCTTTTGATGGCAGTTTGATGATAAGTTTCATCCTACCGTTGTCTTTTTGCTTGACTGTCAACAACATATCTCAAAAAAGTTAATGATGCAGTTGCTTCAAACTTTTTTGAAAAAGTTGACCACAAATAAAGTAGAGTGACATCTTTTCCAGAGAGTGCTGCCTTATATGTTACTTATTCATTTCTCTCTGGTTCTGGTGAATTTCAGTGAATTTCAGTGTGTTGCATTTTCAACCTTCAAACCAGATTTTGTGAATAGAACATTGCAACCTTCACATGGGCTTGTTAGATGCCAATGTGGCAGGTAGAGCAGCAGACTCAGCAAAGGCTGCCGGGCGGTATGAGAATGAATGATGGGTTTGGCTGCACTCAGTCATGTGTTTGTAATGCTAGAAGTTGGCAAACCGTAGCGTTGGCCTCCAGGGAGCTTGGAAGGAGAACAGAGGCCGTGCCTGCAGCCAAACTGCTGCACCAAACTGTTGTTCCTACTTTACCTTCCAGCAACCTGTTAATCTTCCAGTGAGGCAAAGACCCCCATGGAAACATCATCCCTCATATCGTCCTGCACAGTTTCCTCATACTGTATGTCGTCCTTTCTTGAAGATATAGTGTCTGGAAATAATATTTCCATTCCGCTATGCTCTTGTTTGTTTCCTGGTGGTTCAATATCCAGTTTATTGTCTGGTCTTGTGTGATCTCAGTGTGAGGTTAGTCTACTGTAGCACTCATTGACTTTGGAAGAATGTCATTTAGCAGCAAGCTTTTCTTTCAAAGCAAAACTTTAAAAGAGAGACCAAATATACAAAAACACTCTGCAGAAATAGAAGCACAAAGTCCATATCAGCAAGTAAACTTGTTGGAAAAAATGCCAGAAATTGCAAGTACAGTTGGTAAAACAGCCAATAAAACAAACACAGACATACAGTTAAAAAGTGTTAAGAAAACGTGGCGCTGGTTCCTTTAATTTATTCTAAGCTGCATGCCTGACAGATGCCATTTTGCCCAGCTCCCAGGCAACCTCATCAGTGACTGTACCCCTAGAGAGGTTATGTAATTGGCCTTTTGTCCAATATTTTTATTGCACAATGAGATCGCACCATTGTCACATCCTGAGAAACCTAAACATGCCACGTTTTTGTGAGGGGGGTTGCTGTTGTTCTTTTCTACTGCTTTTTCTCCCAATGTTTGTTCTTCTGACATTAATGTTAGCCCCCCTCCACCCCCGACGCCAATCCCTGCTGTAGTTACTTATTTGTGCAAAACAGTACCGTTACTCAAACATCATTACCGCTTTACCTATTCTCTAATTCAGTATAAAATAGTAACAATTTCAATTTACCTTTTTAGTAAACATGCTTCTATCTTCTCTCTTATTTCCAAAGTGGTGTTGATAATTTCTTCATTATGCTATTGGCTCTGAGAAAATGGTTAAGTCTTGACTCTTTGAAACAGCGGCGCAAACAACAATACTGCTTAAAAACACTAGGAGAGTGAGAGTTGAAAAGTTGTCTGTTTCCACTTTAACACAAGAAATTAAAAGATTAGCTAAAGCCACTGTGCTCTAGTTTGGCAGCCAGAGAGAGGTACAGGGTGACTCCAGCAGCTAGCAGCTACACTGCTCAACCAGATTAAATTCCACTCTTCTTTGGCTCAGCTCACGCACACCATCAGCCAGAGATATCTGTTAACCCGATAAGAGGATGCTCAAGCAATGAATTGTATTGCATGTTTATAATGTATGACATATTAACATAATTACACAGCATGGGTTATAGATTTACTCAAGGGCAAGGTTATGTTGCGCACTTGGCCGCCTCCAGTAACTGAAACAGAGTCCCAGTGATACAGTGTGTTATCTGTTTGGAGTAATTATTGAGTTTGTCAACAAGGACATTTTATCATATCTTGTTTAATCCTGTTAATATGTAGTGCTAACTGCAGTGCAACTGAACAGTTAGATATACACATGACCTGTCACATCATATCACAAATGACTGCAACTGACATTATCCAACACACACTTTGCACCTGTCTGTCTGTCTATGTAAACGAGACTGTATTAGTTTTCTCTAACTCTAACTTGTGATGGGTTTGTTCAGTTGGAGTACAGAAAGTGTGGCTCAGTGTTATGTAAAAGATTTTCAATGTCACAGCTGAATATTTAACTGATGAGGATTTTGAATTTGATGGCTGCCCATATTTATTTGAGCTGAGTATACGGATGAAGAGCTCCTACAAGAGCCTGTGCCCACAGAGATTTCACAGACCGGATCAAGCAAAAAGTACAGGAAACATTTCATTTCTCTGTAGGGTCTTTTTAATCATGTTGTCAGACAGTTATAATCACCACCTTAAAACAAGCACTTTTAATTACTGTAATTTGATGGCTCGAATTACCAGCAAGGATTCATGCTGCACCTCTCTCCCTCAGTACTGGACCAAATTCAAAAATTGTCTCTGACACAAAAACATGGAAAAATAAGGTCCGGATTGAAAAATACGGAAGTTACCTTTTCACCATAGAAGTGGAAGATCACATAAAGCTCTTATATAGGCACCAATGAACAAGCTACAGTATTCCCTGAAGGTGAAAGTTGATTCAAAGCCTTACTTACTTATGCTCTAACAGTGTTTCTGATCATGTAGTCCAACGTCCACCCGTGTGTACCTGCAGGCCCTGGGGGTGAGATTATGAGTGCTGTCCAGTCCCCTCTGTGCTGAGCTTGTGAATGTATGTGTATGTTCATAAAGAGTTACGGGGTAAGAGCATAGAGACTACATATACCAATCAGCCATAACATTAAGACATATGGGCACCCTGGTGGTCATCATGTTATGCAGCCCATGAGCCTTCACTCTCCACGTGCATCAATGAGCCTTGGCTGCCCATGACCCTGTCTCTGGTTCTTTCCCTTTCTTGGACCACTTTTGACAGGTACTGACCACTGCAGACCGGGAACTCCCCACAAGAGAGATGCTCTGAATAAACTACACTGTAAAACCCATTGAGTTAGTTATACTCAAGCTATTTGAGGAAATCTTTACTCAAACTATTTGAGGAAATCTTTACATCACAATGTGACAATCTCATTACAGTGTATGTATGTACATATTATGTGTTCACATTTTTTGAAAAGTTGACTAAAATAAAATGTATCGATAAAAATGTTCAGCTGTTTCAACATGCCAACAGCTGCTTTACTAAACGTGATTGCATTGTAGTTTTTTGCAGCAATAATAGATTCAGTCAGCAAGTGATCTGCTTGAATTTAATAAGGTGGATTATAGCATAAAGGTCAAATGTGCTGTGTTTTACAAGAGCAGAAATGTACACACAGTGTAGGGCTTATGCTATGTGTTTAGATTTAATAAGGAGTTTGCTGAACATTCTGGCTGTAGCAGCATGGAGTTAACAATTAGGCCGCCCTGCTGACCATAATGACCTTCCACATTTTTCTAACCCTGCTAATGGACACATAATTAAATAAGGGATAGGATCTTCAGATCAATTTCAGGTCAACAAATACTATAATGCATCAACCATCTGCACTTGTTAATGTGTTTGCATTGAATAAATTGGTTTGTCATCAGGGGACACTGTTAGACGTTGGCCCTGCAGCAAACTGCTGCACTGTTGAATGTTCAACATCCACAATCTAATTTAAACTGCGGACAACAACGTTAATAAAACATTCTGTGATGTTTTGATTCAATAAGGAGGTTAATTAACAGGTTGGTTGGATAACATGTTTAACCGTTAGGACCAGGGTGGCAGCAGAGAAATTAAAGATGGAAACACAGATATTGGGTTCCAGACCAAATGTGCCAAACTGAATATTTTGTGCAGGTAGAGCTCAAAATGTTTAGTTACATAACTCATAATTAACTTCTCCACCATTCTCCTCTACAGTTGAATTAACTTCCAACTCTCATCAATCCCACTGGAAGCACATTATGGAGGTCAGCTTATTTTGGAAGTCAGCTTTCAATGTAGTTAAACTTTTGTGTGTTCTCTCTCTGGTCTCTCTTTGGAAATAATAGCCTTCAACATCAAACTTGTGAGGTTTTGCGCCTTTGTTACGAAAGACTGGTTACTTGTTCAAGATGATATGTGAACGGTTGCTATGCTACAAATGGGATATTGGCTTTGTTAAAGCTTTAAAGTACTCACCATGCATTGACGAAAACCTTGTGGTCAAAACATTAAAGTTTTTCCTCTGGGACTAGTAGTGTGTTAAACATATTTTCCTTTGCCTTATAGTCAGCACCTCTCAAGTGCTGGTAGCAGTACTTAAAGGTTTTGTATACAAAATTCAATCCCCACTGGATGTTAGCATCTCAGAGCAATAATAATGGGACAGTCTTTATTAGGCTTTCCACACACAGTGCAACAATCACTATCACTGGTTTATGTTAAAATAAACCCTTAATTCCCAGAGTTATATTTGAAAATGTTCACGAAAATGGCTGCAATGCCCGCAAGCAAAGGTAAATCCTGGGGACAATGAAAGTACATCGACTAAAAGTTGTTGTTTTAGCCACTGACAGGCTCAGATTGTTATTCCCAGTGTCTGACAACATTATGGAAATATATAAACCATACCAATATAAAATAATAATAATAATAATATAATGTAAAAGATAATTTCTGCTGTTTTTAACAGTAAACAATGAAGTGATGGCAAAGATGAGATGGGAGCAATGATGGGACACAGCTTTAAAGCAGAACTCAAACTTAAGTTATAGATCACTGCAGTGCAATTAATCTATCAGTAGGCTGGAGGCTTCACTGCCTTCATGAGGACCGGCACTCAATTTGAAACCTCGGGCCAAAATAGGTTTTGTGGTTTTGACATTTTTATGAAGTATCAGTGTCTTTGCAGGCTTAGTTAGTGTTAGTATTTCTCCTTTATGGAATAGTAAACAGTGGGGAGGGATGGTGAAGAAGAAATCAATAGAGAAAGGTGTATTTGCTTGCTGAGCTGCCAGGATGCCTTTAATTCTGCTATGTCACACACACAAACACACACAGTCACATCGGATTTAGCTGATATTCTGGTGACAGAGTTTGGGGACATTTAATTAATCTAAGAGTTGGACCCAAACTCGTGCCTGCAAATTAAACATTTATTGAACGCAGCTCGACTGCAGGGTGGCGCAACTTATGGGACAACCTTTAGCTGGACATCCACTCACATCCCTGCTGAGGCATCCCTGAGCATGACACTGAACCATGACCTCTGACCTCTCTGCAGCAGAGAGAGGAGAAAAGAAGAAATTCAACTTCATGGATCAGTAGCATCTCAATACATCACGCCACACCTGCTGATTCACTTGTCAAGAAAGGAAGAGCCACTCCAGCTGAGAATAGCTCTTCTTTAACAGTAGTCCCTTGCCTGGAAAACCTGTGACATTTTGATTAAATGGGCCGGTAAACATTGTTAAATAGTGCTCACACACAAGAGCTTCTTAACTTTGTCTCCAACAGAAAATAAATTGGCTAGATTTCGGGTTTCCATCCTGCTTTATTGAACAATGTTTGCTTTGAGATGTTAAATGGAGTTTGTAGTGATGAGACAGGTGTTTTCCTCTGTGATTTATTGCACCTGATTGGTGCTACTGAGGAGGTAATATTAGCCTCCAAATGTGGTTGCTTGAGCCGCCTGTTTGACCTAAAGCAGATTTTAGGGCTAAAATGTTTTAGTGAATGTTTCAATCAAATACATACATCAAATACAGACTGTCATACTGCCCGTAAAAAAGCAGTAATGTGTCCATAAAATATTCTCATTTTCAAAATGTTTTAATATAGCCCGTTTTTTGCATTTTACCTTTATAGAGTGCTGTAGGCATGATGTACTGTTGTTGTCAACCAGCAGTTCTGGTACCAGTATCGTAAATTACTCCAGTACTGCCTAAAATGCTGTATCAGAGTATGCGTGTCTGTGCACCAATCCAATACCAGATCAATTATTATGCCCCAAACGAGACTCTGCTCCTTCCCAGCAGTGTCTCACCCTTACTTTGTTCAGAATAGTCAAGTAATAAGCCTACTCTGACTCTGGCTCTGAAAAAGGGGTTATAATCTGAGCGAGGACATGCAACCATGATAGCAATCATACAGGTTTAGAAGTATACAATTGTTAAAAAAAAAATGTTTACACATATGTATCGGATCAGTTGTCTGGAGGGAAAAAAATATATGGGAATATCTGTAACATCGTCCTGGTTCCTTTTAACAAAAAGCCAGTATAGTATGGTGAGTATAAAGACAGGCTGTAAAGGAGGACTAGTGAGTACATAATTCTTTGTACTCACTAGTACGTCTTTTGACGTCTAATGTCAACGACAACCTCTGTAGTTTCATTTAGCAGCTCGTTAGCAGCCGCCTTTTTTGAGACATGTAAAAGCTTCAAAATTCAGAGGTGGGCTATTTACTGATGTATTTAATGCCGTAGAAGAAAATGTGAAAATCTCTTCAGCTTGTTTTAACCACAGACCTTATTTCAGGCATCAAACCAAAAGCTGATTCAAAAAATCTATTGACCTCGACACAAGGGAACTGGAAGTGCTGAAATGCTTTGTGTCATTCCTGTAGCACTCTATTGTGTAGTGACAGTATATATGGACAGGGAAACAGTTAAAAGGTCAGAACCTATGGCCATTGTTTTCTACGTAGACGATACAATAGAATACATCACTGTCAGTATTTCCCAGCACTGATGAGTGTCAAAGTGTGTGTGTGTGTGTGTGCGTTGGATGTATAGCTCAGTAACACCCTGCCTATATAAAACACCCCAATATGCCTCTTCATTGCCTCTTATTATAATTTAGCAGGACTTCTATTGTGCTGTACTTATTTATGTCTTTCTAGTGCTTGCTTCCTACTGGAATTAAGTCTGATGCTCTTTCCTCTGAAGGGACTCTAGAGTTGAACTTTATATGTTTTTAAAGACATTTGTATTTGTTTTAATTAGATTGCCGTGTGTGATGAGTTTGTGCGACAGACTCATTAAACTGTGATCTGTTTGTTCTCAAGTCCCAAACTGCAAAAGAGATCTTGATCTCGATGAGACTCCTCGGAAAAATAAAGCTTAATTAACTTCATTAAGAGTGAAAGAAGATTAAAATAAAAGTGTCACTGTGGTTTGTTCCACAGTAATACATCTGACAAATGTAAAGAAAGCTTCACACAAAGTAATCCCAAGCATCAGCACAGCATGCGTGAGAGAGGCTGTTGTGACCGTTGATGTAAAGTCATGTTGTCATAATCTTCCACTTAGTGGTGTCTATGCTGCTGAAAACAGAGCTAAATATAAAATGGTGTCCAACAGAAGGAGCCTCATCATTTCTCTGCTTCAGAACCACCAAGACTGCAGCTCACTGCATCCAGCAAGTCATTATACTACAGTACAACACTGTGTACACACACTACACACACACGCACACACACACACACACACACACACACACACACCAAGGAGAGTCATTTGAGGAACTACTGTAGAGGTCCTGCAGTGGCTGTTCTTTTGATAGAAGACGAGCACAGTGTGTGTGTGCGTGTGCATGTGCATGTGTGTGTCTGGAAAGCTGCCAGACAATTCCAGTTGCTGTGTCGGCTAACAATCGCCGAGCTAATTAGCTTCTTGAACACAGAGCATGATAAGAAAGACATGCTGACGACAGGATAGCAAGCTGGGAGAGAGAGAGTGGGAGAGAGAGAGAGGGAGAGAGAGAATGATGGAGTTGATAGAAACAAAGTAGAGAAAAAGAGCCAAAGATAAGAGAGAAGAGAACACTTGAGAAGGTGATGCAGAGGCACAGCTTGCAGCTTTTAGGATTTTTGGAGCTCATACATTGTGTGTGGGTAAAATGAACGTTGGTAGCTGAGGTGGTACCGGTGCTGGATAAACGCCACTACGTTTGAGAGGCAGCACTGGCCTGTGACTGCAACCTGCTGTTGCAGGCCTCTGAATGTGCAAACCTAAAATGGCAGCTGACAGAAACAATGAAAGTGACCCTGTGTACGTTGGACTGCAAAATGAAATGCAGCAAGGCTAAGAGGAGCACACACGGGTCATCTTGGCACCCGTCAACTCGTCCTTGTACACTAACTGACATGATACCCAGAGTCAACTCAGGTCAGCTCTCCAGATAAGCAGCAGCTTTCTCACATTTGCTCTCCTGATTGGCAAATCCTGACTGTACTTGGACTAAGGTTGGTGGTTCTATCCCAACTCATCAAATACTGCCACCTGGACATACAATGCTTCACAGTCAGGTTAGGAATGTCCAGTTAGACGTTCAAAAACAAGCTTGCGTTAACGTTGTGAAACAGCCGTTTGGTTAGGAAAATTACTTAAAGATGTAATTTACTCTTACGTCTGTTACTCCTAAGTAATTGTTTGCTTTTGGTTTCACACAGGATATCAACAGTGGCCTCCTCCATCCATCCACCCCACCACCTCCATGTCATGTGATATTGACAGCATGCGTGACCAGGAATGTTACTTAAGGGTTACCAACAGTGTCATATTTTGAAGCGGAGGACCACGTTGCGTTATTTCACTTATTGTTAATACACCAATTACATTATGATTAGGACTCATTTAATTCAGTGAGAAAGTAAATGGGTGGGTGGGGAAGAGACCGAAACAAGAGTTCAAGAAACTGATAGAAAGAGAGATAAAAAGCAGATTCATGTTGATCCTCAACTGTACCTTGCATGTGGGGGAGCAGTTTACCTCCCTGACTGGCCAGCCCTGCCACAACTGCAGTAGAGACACTTCCACATTTTAATGAACCACAGGACAACATGGTATAAGATAAAACAACCACAAACACTTCTCACACACATGAACACACAAAACAAACCTCACAACTGGCATCCGAATCAGAAAAGATTAGATGACAGGTTAAATGGCGAGGGAGAGCGGGAAAGACAGCGGAAGACAGAGACAAGAAAATCTGGAGGAGAGGTGGAGGCTAATGGTTGTTGTTGTGGTGTTTTCTGCCTGTCACTTAGACAAGATGAAGAGAACACACAAAACAAAGGAAAGATCGAGAGGCAGCTGGTAGGTGGTGTCGCTCAACGCTCTGATTGGAGTGATGTGAGCAGCGGACGGCAAATCAGTCATCAAGCACCCTCAAAACACAGCAGACAACAAAACAACACAGAAGTTTCTTTCCTGTCTTTTCTAGATGAATCCCGGCTGCATGTCGAGTCTGTCACGCTTGTGTTCTTCATCTTAAACATGTAGTTTCTCCTGACAGCAGCAGCTGGCAGCAGGTTTGGTCTCCACAGAGGATAAATTGATGGAGGAAGGCGCAAATTTGTGTTTTTATTCTTTTTCTCTGCAAAACAACTCAGTGGTACATCAGTGGTACTGCTGTTGTTCCATTGTAGTTTAAACAATAGACACCTTCTCAGAATTAAAGTTGTTCTGCACTGCCGCATTGCTTTAATCTTTTTCTGAGTTTGTATCAGTGTTGTATGTTTATAAAGTTTTTCTCTTTCCTTGCTTGGGTTTGCTCCAGCTGTAAAGATGTAAAGATTGTAACTGACCTTTTAACCCGGTGCCTGGTATCAGATACGTAGGGCAGGAAGCTGCAAACAGTTACAGCATTCTATAAATAAAATTTCCGAAAAGAGACAATTATTCTTTATTCTCAAATTGGATCGTTATTAGCTTCCACAAAAGCACTGTAAAACCAGATAAGTAAATTTAACAAAAAAACTATTAGAAAATGATTACATCGAAAAGTAAAACTCACTCAATTTGTGTAAGTTAAAGACCATTCTTAATTTAGTAGCTTCAGTTATTTTAAGTGACACTGCCTTAAGATTCTGCTTAATCAAGAATCTTTTTAACTTACAAAATTTAGTTTGTGTTACTTTTTTTTTATGTAATCGATTTCAACTATATTTTGAGTTAAAATAACATCGCATTACAGTGAGGCTATTATCTAATTACCACCTAAATCGAGAAAGTATGGTAAAATGTTAGTGTGGTGAAATATAATTTAAGTGGGGCTTGTGCGTAGGATTTAATAGTATCTAGCCGTGTAGTTGCAGTTTGAAATGCAATCTCCAACTGTAAGAGAAACTACAAAGAAAAAACAGAGCTACTGTTTGGTTTGTCCATTCTGGGATGCTTTAGAAACATGGCGGTTCAAAGTGGCGGCCTCCATGGAAGGTAACCTTTGACATCTGTAGATGTAACAGGCTTATTCTGAGGTAACAGAGGTCCTCTGCATTTGACCCATCCTATATGCTAGCAGCAATGGGCATCCGTTTGAACATGGACCTTGGGGTCCAGTGTCTTACTCAAGGACACTTGGATACATAGACAGGGGGAGCTGGGAGATCAAACCCTGAGGTTAGTGGATGACCCGCTCAGCCCACTGGATAGATTACACACCAATGAAAACAGTTATTGAACAGCATAACAGATCAGCAACACATCCTCCTAAATGTTACACATGTAACAACGGTGTGTAACAAAGTCTTGTGTTCACCACGTGACACCATACGTCTTTGTGTCTTTATTCGGTTTCATGGTTCACCATCGCTTCTTTACATGCATCTCTGCAGCCACTAATGTTTCTTTAAAGCCCTGGAAACTGGGAACTGGACAAAAGCAGTAGCGTTTCCACTGCCTCATTTCATTGATTTCCACCGAATTTGAACCGGTGGCAGGCATTAAGAATAGCCATAGAAATATCTAGTCTTCTCGCTGACGGTTTTGTTTGTTGGTCATATAAAGGCATTGATTAAACTGAGCCACAAAATTAAATTCACGTTTAAAAGGTTAGTGCTCATGCTACTGTAACCCCACCATGTGTTTAAAACATGTTTAAGACAGCAATATTCCCTGTTGTTCACTTAAAAATATATTAAAATTTGTACAAAGTGCAGATATGATACTGTTAAGAACAGTTTAATGACACCGCTGTAGCACAAAAGCTTTTTATCTCCAGAAAGCCATTCTTTTAGGATTAGCAGAAACATTACATTCGGAATTGAGGGACCTAAGGAGCTCTTTGACTGTCTAAGAACACTGAGACTGATTAGAAGAGATACACACTGATAATGTAACACCAGGAGTCGATAGAGAAGCTGCATCAGCCAAAGTGTACCCATTATGTCATGATGTAGTTTTTTTTCCCCATTTGGTTTTAATTTGAGAACAGGAACTAAAGTTAAAATTATCTCGGCAAATTGACTTAAGAAATGCAGACTTATGTCAACAGCTTAGAGAGTAGGGTGGAGGGAGTGTTGCATTAATTCATAACTAGCAGCTGTTTTATTCTTCCCATTCAGTGTTACATTCTGTTTTTGGAAACAGGACAGAACAGATATCGAATTAGAACAAGACAAGACGTATCAACCCCTTGTATTGCCTGCAGATGATACAGTATTTGTAATATGTATGCACTGATTTTGCACGCTTGGGCGAAAACAATATTATTATTTATTTTTTGTGTTCACGGGGCATATCCTTTCTAGCTGTAAGTATTAAAGATAATAGTTTGAGACATCTTCCTCTGGACCAAATTGTTGGATTGACTGGCCGTCAATCTTTGCCATGCGCAAAGAGCATTTTATAAGTACTTGATTCTCCTCCAGCATCGTGAACATCAGCTAACTGAGAGTAAACAATCACAGGCAGCTTCCACTTGGTCTGGTCCAGGGGTCAGCCACCTTTTGGCCTACTATCTTGCTGCAGATCAAGCATTCCTTTTAAGCCAGTGACATTAGTGGTGAAAGCAAACAACCACGCACTAAATTCTCATTTTTTTCTTTTAGTGGATTTGGAATCTATAGCTAGCCTAGCTAGGGAGACTCAACACTATTGAGGTTCGGCAAAACCTAGAGGAAAAGCTGCCAGGTCAGGACAAAACATATGATGCACATTTTAGTCAACGAAATGTGTACAAAAAAATGATTTTGAGGTGTAATGGCAACACTTATTTACAGTTTCTTTTATAAAGATAAATAAAAATAATAGTTATTTGCTCATTTTATATATATTTTTTGTCAAAGCCACAGGGAGCCACCTATCTACCCCCTGGCCATGTCACTTCTTTGATACCAGTGAGCTTCAGTGCAATCTTTCAGAATGAAATGCCATTGGATCTTTCTGTACACAAGTTCTTTTTGTTCAGCCTTTTAGTAAAACCTGTCCTAAATAGATGGTGGTATTGTTGTTTTTGGTCTGACAGACGTTTAGTTTTCCACTTTACTGAGAAGAATTATGAGATACCTGTGTGTTTCTGCAGAAAAAATAAATGGATGTTTTGTGTTTCTTTTATGGAAGTATTGACTTTTTTTAATAGCTAATGGTGCAGAGAGACAGGAAGAGCAAAGAGAGGATGATAATGTGTAACTCCACAGTTACATAATGTACACCTAACACCACAGTCAACCACCAGGATTCTCCAGAATTAATCTTTTTTTCTCACTACCCTGCTATAGTTCAACTAGACAGCAGGACACTTTAGGACAACAGATGTTTCCTGTCATTCATACATCTTGTGGTCTGTTGTTTTTAGTGAACCTGCCTGTTAAAATACTGTGTTAAAGTTGAATTGAGGAACAGAAAAACAAATCTGTCCATCCTGTCCTGCCTGTATACAGGTGGGACTGCGTTAACAGACTTCTGCTGGGTTGGTTTTCAGAGTTTGCCTGTGGTCTAACAGCGTGGTGAAAAGCTTTGAGCGGGCGAGGATGGTCCTGAAAACGGTCGATGTAATGAGATGTGTAGTCGGCGGCGAGGCATTGTAGCTGTTGTCGTGTTTGCTCTTCACTAGACTAATAGACACAGTGTGCACGGGTTTCTAAAAGCCTCCAGCAACAACCTGAATGCAGAATAGTCCATTAAAGTAGACCTCCCTTGCTTTGTACCTCTACCTCCATCCGTCTTTCACTGCTTCTTCCTGTCTTTTGTTGTCTTTTCTTTTCTCTCCCCTGTCATTTTGTTTGTATCCATCTCTCCACTGTTTGTTCCTGTTCTCCCTTTATCTCCCTCTCTCCATTTCTTACTCTTTATTTCTCCTCATCCCTTTTTCTCCAGCTGTGTTCTTTCTGCCAGAGCTCTAAGTTGGCTGTGCTAACATTATTTGCAGTACAGCTGGAAACTACAAACACACAGACACACGTATGTTTGTTCCACTATCCCTGTGGGGACATGTATTTACATAATGCATTCCCCAGCACCTTACCCTAACGTTAACCATCACAACTAAATGCCTAACCCAATTGTTTTGTTTTTTTTTGTTTTTTTTTAATCTTTTTATTGGAGGATC
>NW_023340257.1:26448446-26449030 GCF_004916995.1 Morone saxatilis
ATATTTTGACAGCATTCTGGGAAAGCAGCTTTTTTTCTCCCATTTTGTTTGTTACACAGTTCTTCAGAACAGTTTAAGGATCTACACACTGAGAACAAGCACACAGCTGCATGCCCACATTTCGACACCAGTTGGTTAACAAGGCTTTAAACTCACAGTTTCATAATTGTCAGTCAGGCTACTCAGTTCCCATCACATTAAGGTAGTTGACCATTGATTTGAATAAACATACATAAATAAATCAATAAATAAAAAATAAAAAAGGGAACAGAGAGAGAAAGAAGTAGAATATAAAATAAAAAGGTGTCTCATACTTCAGGCAATATTTTAAGATTATCAAAATATGTCACAAAGGGTTGCCATTTTAAGTAAAATTTCTGGACTGACCCTTTCAATGTGAATTAAATTTTTTCTAGTTTAAGAAAAAATAAAACATCCCTTAACCATGCGGCCACCGCTGGTGGATTAGCGGACGACCAAACCAATAAGATTCTACGACGGGCAAGAAGTGATGTAAAAGCAATAATGTCCGATTGGTTTCGGGTTAAAGTTAAACTCTCCTTTGAAATACCAAATATTGCAAT
>NW_023340257.1:26449130-26459612 GCF_004916995.1 Morone saxatilis
GGCAAGATCAGCAGGTAACTCCGACCTTGGGCTAGCTTGCGTAGCCATGTTGTCTTCACTTGTGGCATCTTCCTCCATCTCGGTCGTTTTTTGCCCCCGGTCACGTCTCTTTGGTCTCATTTAGTTATGCAAAGTTATTTCTTAACGTACACGTAGTCAACTCAAGGTGCGCCAAACTTTATGCCAAAAGCATAAGGTAGAAAATAAAAAGTAATTCGGGAGCCACTTCTCACACGTCTGCTCGCTACATGCTCAAACCGGAAGTGCCTAACCCAATTGTAACCTGAACCTTAACTCTTACAAAAGCAATCTGTTCTCTGTGGGATGAGTCCTTGTGAGTAAGTCCCCACCAGGAACACACACGTTTACTTTTAGGGAAACTATATACACTTACATTCATTTCATGTTGACTTACCTTAACCATAGCCATAACCACTACTTGCCTAACCATTACACTACCTTACCCTAACCTTGAACATTGACCCAGAAATCAGCTTTTTTCTAATTAGAAACTCAACTTTTCTCCCCTGTTGACCCTTCCTAAGCCCCGCCCATTTTAGCTATCTTCTCCAATAACAGATGAGCAATCCTCGGTCAGAAACTCTCTCCTTTCCTGTGCTTAGGTATGCTATGTGCTAGATCGGTTGAAAAGATAAAAGCTACATAGTCACATCTTAAGTTAGCCAAATGCTAGCTAATTAGCTTTTATTTTCACCATAGCAACGAGCCTAGCAAAAGCCAAAACTTGCTCAACTGTTATTGGAGGACAGAGCTAAAAGTAGCGGGACTCAAAGAAGGGTCAATTGAACGAGTCTTCCCCAATTAACCTTGTCTTTAGCCTGAAAGGTGTCCCCAAATGTAGCCTAAATCATACCCCCCAACACACACACACACAAATACATGCACACACAGACATTGAATAGAGATAGAGCATACTAATGCATAAAACCACACACACACACACACACACACAGACACAGACACTGTATTAATAAAATACAGTGGAAGTTTCGTAGCTGTGTGCTTCTGTCTGTCTGGACTGATAAGAGGAGACACAGAGGAAAATCATTGTGTTTGTTTTGTGGCTTTGATCGTGATAATTGTCTGTGTCTTTGAACAGAGCTTTGACAATATATGTGTAACAACATATACACTCCATACGTCTGTTTGTTTGCCTGTTTAGTTATTCTTTGTTGGCTTTGTGTGTTCATGTTTGTGCACCTTTACAGACTCCGAATGTGTGTTTGTGCCAGGTGAGGTGGTGTGTGTGTGTGTGTGTGTGCGCGGTCGGGCAGTACAGGGATTTAACCAGGAGGAGGAAAAGATAGATGGCCGCCCGGTGATAGAGGCGGTTGCCGGGTGACAGTTGGGGGTGACTTAGCGACCCGCCGCCAAATTACTTTCTAGGAAGAAGAGCAGAGCTTAAGATAGCTCCATACTTATCTGTTATAACTCATGGGGGACAGGGAGGGAGGGAGGGAGGGAGGGGAGAGGTGTGAGGGCAACAGGGGATTGGGAGGGGAAGGGTGAGAGACATGCAATGAGGAATATAGAGGTAGGAAGATGGGAAAGGGAGTACGGACTGGAAGGAGAAAAGAAAAGATGAGGAAAAGGAGGTCGGAAGGGGCGGATGGAGAAGTATAAAAATGGGTGAGAGAACAGAACAGGAGAGGAGAACAGAGGAGGGAAGGGGGATGAGGGGAAAAGGCAAAAGATAAAAAGAGAGTAGGAGAAGTAGACAGGAGACAAGAGAGTATAAAGTGGTTGAAATGTGGAAAGAATAGACGATAGTGGTGAAGGAAAAACCGGGAGGAAGAAACAGATTCAGATATTAGTTATACTATTAGCTATACATCATCGACAACATCATGATCCTACTGAGGACAGATGTCTCCTCACACTGGAACACAGCCTGGACCTGCTTAGTCTCCAGCTGTGACACTGTGCTCAAGACTTCTTATAATACAGAGGAGGCGGTCAAATGGGGGCTTGTTCAGGCAGGTTTTTCTCAAGCTGTCACAGTAATCTAGTCTGCAGTCGGGCTCGAAATCACTACCACACCGCTGCATGACGGCTTGTTGGTCATCAAACATCTTCTAAAGAACAAGTACCATTTTTATTATATAATGGTCATGTTTAAAATAGTGCATACACCTGGTAGATTCTTAAAGTTACCAGCAGTTGTGCCTTAGTCTGAGCTTGTCAGGGTTACAAGGAAGATTTATTTTTCAGTGTTCAACATAACAAGATCAAATTGTAGTTCCCTGTTATATACACACAATAATAAGTCATAGAATAAATGTATAAGTCATAGAAATAAAGCTATTGTACATGAAGGCATGCTGAGGATGGATTAGGCGGTCTCACAGCCCGAGGGAAGAAGCTTTTCTGTAATCTGGTTGTACAGCAGTGGATACTTCTGTATCACTTGCCAGACTGTGGGTGAACAGGCTGTGGCTAAGGCGGGTACTGCCTATTATCTTGTAGGTATTGCCCCCAAAACAATCAGTAATGGCTCTAGGCAATGGCCAATACAGGAGACCCAAAACAAAACAAAAACCCTGGATTATGTTTCATGACAGCACCAGTGTTCAGTGCTGACCAGAGCCTAAAATGGGCCAATACACACCAGACCTGAGCACCAACATTTACCCTTACCCTTACCGTACCCTTACTTCTTATTGAGTACTGCCACCGGTAGTAAGCATGGTTGTATCCACCATTGAGACAATAAAAGTCGTGAAATAATTGTGTAAAAATAACAACAACTGCGTCTCTGTGTAAACACGTAGCTAGTTAACACTAAGCAAAAAAAGAAGCACTGAAATATGCTAAAACGGATATATTTTTCCTTTATCCTGGGCTTTATTCAGATATGCCTGACCATTATTCTCATTGTTTATGGTATTTTCTTCACCAACATTATGGCTGCGGTCTTGAGATTTGGCATGATTGCATAAACAGTGTCCAACAGTGCAGCAGCATAAGACATTATTTGTCTCTAGTGGTATCCATGTGATAGTTTATTGTCTATGATACCCTGATACTGGTTACTGATATGTGTGTATGAAGTCTTTTACCTTTTCAGCACACAGTTACTGCTATTGTTTTAAATAATTTACATCACTGGTTTCAAACCTATTTGGTTTGTGACACTGTAAAATATCAGTCAACCTACAATCACTCAGCAAAGTTTACATAATTCCATGAGTTTTGGGCACCTTCTCAGATTGTTAATCTGAATTTTTGGGGGCATAAATATGTAAAATTGTGTGTTTAACAAGTAATAACAAAAAGATAAATATCCCAAATAAATACCTAATTTTATGGAGCAGAAACAGACACAGTTTTGTTATTTTTGATTATCTTGTGACCCCGAGATTACTTTTGTGACCCCATTGTGGGCTCCTGACCCCAAACTCGGGAACCACAGATGTGTGTGATAAAATGGTTCATTGAGATAAGAGTGATCAGGCTCGACACACACAAACACACACCTCTTAACACACTGACGGATGACAAGCATACACACTTCCTGGTTCAAAACCATCCATTCACAGATACACGCCTTCTCATACACACACATTGACACTGACACTGATAAATGACAAAAGCAAATACACACTCAGTATCTGTCTTACACACTTCCATGTACACACACATTTTTACCCTTATGCCATCTTCACACACACACACACGGACATTGACTGACGCTGACAAATGGCAGGTCGTTGGATTGAAAGCGGCGACAGCGGCGACACTTTACGTGTCGTTTCCACGGTGAGGGGCGTTGCCCGGGGAAACCATTTTGTGGCTGAAACTGAGATTGAGTTTCCCCTTCGCCGGGATGACAGATAACAAGACCCTGGCAATCAAACCCCGACAGGATCAAACGCTCTACTATCAGTCAGAGCTGACAGCCGACTGCGGGCAGGCAGGCAGAGGATGGATGATCCCTACTAGGAGACAAGGACACAGGAGATAGTAGAGGAGATAGGAGACGAGGTGGAGGAGGTGCTGTAGGTGGCGCTGTATCTCTAAGAAAAAACTCAACATATGTTATATTGATAGTCCTTTTTACCAAAAGACTAAAAGACTGATTAATGTGCAATACTCTGGTTTACTCTGTCATTAATACTGCAATTATCCTGTATACTGTGTATACTGTATACTCTGTATACTGTTACTATGTATATTGTTACTCTGTATACTGTATACTGTGTATACTGTGTATTTAGGACACCTATTTTCAGCGTTGTTAGTACTCATCATTACTATTTATTCATTACACTTTTTTATATACTGTACTATATATTATATACTGTAGTTTAATGAACATATTATTATACTCTATTTTCTATACATATAGTTACATATTTTAATGTTATTATTATTATTATTTCTTATAATGTCTTGATTAGCAACTTGTGACGCAACAAATTCCCCCCCGAGGAACAATAAAGTATTTATTAAAATTTGTTTCAAATGAATATGTAAATCCATCTTAACTTAACAAATGATACCTGAGGATTGCTTGAATGTTTTGTAATTACTCTATTTAAATTTTTTAAACATGCAAACAAAAAATACAGAAATAATGTGTGAAAAAATAAATTAGAGTTGGATTTTCTGGGGAAGAAGACGCTAAGACTTAGCCTTTGCACTATACATCTGTTTAATGGGTACAGTATATAATCACTGTTCTACCTATAACGTAGACTGGACAGTCAGAACATAGAGTTCTCTGGGTTGTCTTTGTAGAGCAGAACTTGTTTTATTGTGCTGTTATTCACCTCAGCTGAAGAGCTAGTTGCTCATATACCAGTCTTATTGCTAATTTCCCCTCTTTAAGTCCATTTGATTATCTTGTAGTAAGAACCTCCCTGTTTTCTGATCTGCTTCTATTTGGATTGTTAATGGCTTCTACATGTTTTTGTCAGTGCAAACAATGCAAAACACTTTCACACTTTCTTAGCACTTATTTACTCTGTTGTTGTTTTGACTCACTAATCAGTTCTTTCTTAGTGTAAAGCTGCTGTTAGTAAAACTCTTTACACTTCTTACAGATGTTTCATGTTAAAGGCCTACACAGCAATCCAGAATGTGTGATCCCTTTACCTCCATGGGAAGTAATTTCCTTCCTTTGTCTTCAGTTGTTTGTGCAGAAGATCAGCTTTAATTTAAGAATTTAAGGTATTGATTGTACACACCCATACTGTCGAGGACCACAGACACAATTTTGTTATTAAATTATAATCAGTAAATGAATCACTTTCAATCACTGTTTCCCAAATCCCAAGTTGACGTCCACGACCTGAAGATATTCAGAAAATCTTTACATTTAAGAAGCTGTAATCTGTGAATTTGTACTTTTTCTTTCTTAAAAAATAACCTAAAATGAATAATTGACAATCAAAGTTGGCGACTACTTGATAGTTGACAACTAAATGATTAATCAGGTAATCACTGCAGCTCTACACTGAATTCAGTGTGTTTCAGAAACTCCCCTGATAAGACAACTCTATTTAAACTCCATAAACTGCCTTTTACTGATGGGATAGAATTGAATACATTACTATAGACTTTGTTTTGGTATTTTAAACTGCACATTTTTAAGGGAATCTTATTTATTCTACCTAAATCTGATCCCTTGATGTCATTCTTGTTATGTTTCATTCTTCACATTTTAGCATCATTAGTTCTGTATTACTGTATTGTCTATAATATATAGCTATATCTATTCTATAGCTAAGAACATGACAGGATTGATTTGACGAATCTCTTGCATTCTTCGTGTGCACTGAAAATGACCCCTGAGTCCGTGTATTAAATGTTCAGCAGAGATTAATACAGGCTTACAGGATGTATATCATATCCATGATGGACCACTATAAGATCCTCTCTTGGTAGACTCTCCAATATAAATGCACATGAGAAGATATCTGCTGCTCAGTAACTTTGGTCCTGTGTGCAGCCTTTGAGCGGCTTCTGGCTGCTATTAACACTTCTCCATACTGTGATGTGAGTGTGCTGCTGTTCATAACTGTAAGCTCCAACGCAGTATTAGAGGATTTCATGCAGTCAGCTAACTGAACCTGCATGTTGCAGGGCACAGCATCAGTAATGGGAGGATGATATCTGTGTTTGACAGTTATCTCGTATCAAACCAATTTTCTTATTATTGAGATCTTAAGGTCAATTTATAGTCATGTTAAAAGTTCCCTGTGGAATTTTTACACCTCTAGTAGTGCTATGTTCATGAACATGCTCGTATACTATCAATAGTGTCTTACTAGTTCACTGATCTACAGGTGCCAGCAACACACCAATATATGCTTCAGTGCACCAACAAAGAAGAACAGAGAAGAAGACTGCAAGCTAATAAACATGGATATGAACAAGGCTGGATTTAAAATGGCTAAAGGTTGAATATATATGAGATTTAAAATATTAATATAACAGCAAACAACAATTTTTTAATGTAAAGATATATTGGAGTCCTGAGCAGAGAATGTGTTGCTATCGCAGTCGCTCTGTGCTTTGTTTATAAATCCAGTCTGGCCGCACATGCACGTCGGTCGATATAAGAATTTATGTTGACTAAAGAAGAGCTGGTGACAGCTGGAACAGTGGAAAGATGGTTTTGAAGAGTTTTATTTTGTTTCTGTCCATTTTTAGTTACGTTTAAATGGTGGAGAGTGATAGTGATTTTACGGCTGTTTCTGGTTAAATTAAAGGTCTATCTCTGTCGGGATCCTGATCTGAGCCTGTCAGTGGCAGAAACAGGCTATTAGTGGGTTTATTTTGTTTCTGTCCAGTCGGAAGTGTGTTTTTGTGATTATCTGCTTTGTAGAATTACTGGTTTTGTCAATGGAGTTTGGTCGGCCATTGTTTTTGGTCTTTGGGTCCACATCTGGGTCTACATCTAGCAGCAAGTAAATTTTATATGTATACGTATGTGTGTGTATATATATGTGTGTGTGTGTGTGTGTGTGTGTGTGTGTATATACGTATATGTTTATATATATATATATCCTTTTAAAAATCTGCTTTGCAAATGGAAACCTGATCCGATCAGGAAGGAGCCTGCTACGGGTTTAAAGGTCTCGGAGCCTCCTCAGATGTCTGATAGTTAACATCTCTCACAACGGTAACCAGACCTCCGTTAATGTCAATGCGTAATTGATCAGAACTTAATTATCCACCTCCTCTGAGTTATTGAACAAGACTGTTTCATATTTGTTATTATTTTTACCCAGTTATCTGTGGTTTGGCAAAAGAAGGCAGAAGCAGATGAAGTGCAGACTGTCAGTGTTCCCTGTGCCGGCTGACAGGCCTTTACTGTTTTAAAAGAGATGTCACTTTATTCAAGACAGTGTCACTTGTATGAACCATAGGCTGAAAAGCTGAGTCATAAGTTGGAGGCAGCTGAGAGATTTTCCTTCTTGTCTATTCATGATTTGGTCAAAACTGTAGACGTTTTGGTTTTGTAGCATTTTATTCTCCATTATATCAGCCAGCACTTACACCATTAGTTTTTCAGTATCATAAAATTGATCCTTCTCATGAATGTGAAATTATCAAGGACTGTATCTGTTTTCAGCATCTTAATGCTCAGCAATATTTTTCTTGCCTTCACCTTAATTCAATACTTCTAGCTGAGATATCAAAGCTTTCACCTGGTTTACAACTGTGAAAGGCAAAAGTATATGAAATGTTTTTTTATGAAACAAGCAAAATCCCTCAAAACTAGAATTTCTCCCTTCCATAGCTGTGAGCATATACTGTATATATTATTTTGAGCTGTGTCTCATCACATTATCTGCTTGTTCCAGGCGTGATCACACTTACATCATCTGTAGAATGAGATCATTTCATGTGTTTTTTTATATTGGTTTGGTTGTCTCAGTACTCCTCTTAATCAATTAACCCCTTATCTCAGTGAGCAGTAAGGCATTACTAATAATAATATTACTTTCCCCAGTAACTAATACTGTAACTAAATACTAATAGATTCTAGTGATAATATTCCATATATTGTATTGATATTATGGAGCAATCTAGTTTGGAAGGTGAATAAATATTTCTGTTACTTTGATGAACACACATAAAACGATTTTTATCATAGTAAGAATTATGAAAGGATACAATTACCAATGTTGTGGGGATCTTTCTCTGCTCTGATTGGTTGTTTTTGTTCAGACCCGGTGGATTCTTGCAAATCCCATCTGTCTCATGTTCTACTGTCAGGATATAGTGAAAGTTTTCAGCAATTATTTTGATAGAAGTTACCTACTGCAGTTTTAAAATGATTCTGATATACATACTGTACACACATATGTGTCACTGGTGCATCACATATGTGGTATACGCAAAACAAATAAGTTGCTTTGAAATAAATCAACCCCAAATAAACCAACTGCCTGTGTATGTACACAGCCGGTGTGGTACTAACACATGCGTGACTGTAAAAAAAGAATTAGAAACACCCAGATAACACACAGACATACACATCGCTGCATACATGGAAGGAGATTTGTTTCTCAGCAGGGTCCTCCCACATATAAAATGTCTACTAAAACCATTGTATACAATGTGAGTGAATGCACAGCTCATCACAATAATCCCTCTGAAACCGGGACTCGGATAACTCAGCATCACCGCAGTGATGGTGTGAACCCCCGTCAGTCTCTGTGTGCATGTGATGTAAGCGTGTTTGTCACCTGAATGCAATCACATTCAAGCTGCAGACAGTTTGTGAGAATGACAGAGAGGAAGTCAAGGTCCCTGCAGCAACTGACACTGACATACGTAACAACAGGTCTGCTGTAGATGGGTTCTAACCCTAGCCAAGAAGTAGTTTTTTAAAATAGATTAAACAAATGACATATAACTTTAATAAAAATCTAGTTCCATTATGTTGGAGAGAGGGCAGACATCTATCTGAACTGTGAACTGTCCCTTTAAACACGGGCGTTCATTAAGCCATGCAGGGAAGCAGCTAAAGCTTAGCATCCTCTATCGTTGTGTTGTCGGTCCACAGAATTATTTTTTTTGTCTTGATTATTTATGTGTAGCCCATTTATGACTGCCAAACAACTTTATGATCTAATTAAATTGCCTTGATTATTTTGACATCTCCAAACACAAACCTCACAGGTCTCATTAGCATTTTTCAACTCCCCCTAATAAAATCTTTACGATCACGCTGTTGATCGTAAAGAGACTAAAACAGCTGGTATGTGCGCTCGCACATGCTTCTGCATTTTGGGTAATCAGCAGTTTATTAAAGGCTTTGGTTGGTAAATGAGATAATGTGAGCAGGGGGAACTAAATGACCAATGACTGACTGCCTCAATTTTTCATTTCACAGCAATGCTCCAAATGTGCTGAAGAATGGGAGTTGAGATAGAAGGAAGATAAAAAAACACTCCTCTCAGTACGATGTTTGAGTCTCTGCTGTGAATTGTTTCGTAGGCTCACATTCATGAAACTTGACATATAAATCACAAATTATACTCTATACTATTATACTAGTAAAATAATAGAAGAAAACTGCAGCGTTTTGCTTTTGTGCTACAGCAGCTAAACCGTCCATCAGAGGGTTTGATTTTCCTCAAATTATAACAGACACACAATGGAAGAATAAATCCACAGTGTGATTAGAACTTTCTGTCTACCTCTTTCTCCCTGATGTAAAACCCGAACCCAGCAGCACCAGCTTCATTTCCTTTGTTCTTGGCCCTCCTTGCTAGCAGTGTCAAAGCAGGACGTACTGTAACTGTTCATTCCTCAGACCGTGTTTATTGCAGGAGTGTCAGCTCCTCTGTAATTACGAGTGACACTTGACGGCTGCTCGTGTAACACAGCCAGAAAGGATTTTAGCTGAACTCACTCCTGAGATTGAAACTGTATCTTTCTTTCTGAACAGAATGGCAGCCCTGACAGTTATGTTGGCAGTTATTATTCTTTAAAGTTTCCAGACATACTGCTAAAATGTTTCCCTGGAGAGATTCAGTATATAACAATAAAAGCGCAGGCTGAAACTCTGAGTTTAGTTGAGAGACATCCCCCAAACCCCCCCCCCCCAAAACTCGTACACTCTTACAGTGGTTTGCAGAGTACAGTATCTATAGCTAAATTAAATAGTTTGAATTTGAGTAAAAGCATCAGTATGTGTCAGCCATTGTTGAATAGCATCTGAAACACACCTGGTCCCATTCACACATACAGGAAATAACAACAAAAGCCCATTTTTTACTCGACTTGCAGCACAGCAACTTCTATTTTACTTTCTCTTTGGCTTTTTCCTCTTACAGGCTCATAACAGATAAAACTCACCTCTCTGATGTTTGATTACTAAGATTTATGCATTTCTATAATAAAAGCGATTGCACCACAGAGATAAATTATAACTTAACTCTTAGTAACTATTAAATAGTTACATATGCCCTAAGGCAGAATTATACTCACTGATGGTAA
>NW_023340257.1:26459629-26465271 GCF_004916995.1 Morone saxatilis
CCATTTTGTGACACAGTAATCAAGTAGAAACCTAATTTATTGATATATTTCAATATTGATCTAGCTTACTACCATGTGCTGCGATGACTCAGCGATTAATGAACAACGTGGTCCATTAATTCCTGATAATGGACACCTCAGAGGGCATTATCCCATTATAACATGGTCACTTATTTAACTCTGTTTCCCTGGTAACACATGAGGTCCTTCCTAATAGCTGGAAGAATCATTACCATCACATACGGTTCTAATGCAATGGAAACACTGTTCACTACTCCAGTACATAGGATAAACCATAAATACAACTTGGTAACAGGAGTTGTTTCTAGTTCCCTCCGCCCAGATCAGCTCATCTTTATGTAAAGTCAATTTACACATGGAGCATATTAACAGCAACAATTAGCGACCAACAATATATGGTACAAATATAGCAGCTGATAAAAAAATAACATTTACAATATTTCATCGCGATTGAAAAATAAAAACAGAATAGTCAGAAAGGTTTGAAAATAAAATAAGGTTTCATAGGTTTTTAAAATATGCTTTTCTTTCTGTTTTGATCATAAATGCTACTTTTATCACCAAACAAGCATTTCTGATTATCATAATTATAATTCCACTTGTGATTATGCTAAATAAAGCTGGCATTGTTTGATTGCTTGAATGAGCGCACACTGAAGCCATGATAATCATCCCCGCAGTCACCTTCCGCCCTACATGATGTTAAAGCTGCTGCTGTCTGGTCCTATACACTCAGGATCATCTGCTGCTGTTCAGCATGCACTCAGACTTTAGCTCATCTTTCCCCATGTAGCTCCAAGCCATGCTATAGCTACTGCTAATCTCTTAGCCTGCAGCATTAGCCCGTGCTAAAGCTAATCCCTTTTTGTGTAGCACCGGGCCGTACTAGCTCTAATCCGCTGTTGTGTAGCCGTGCTAATGCTAATCCAGCTGTCAGTCAGAGACGTATTGGCCGGAGGGACAGACGCTGTGAGACACCTGTCTGCTGCTCACTCTGGTCCGGCTCCCCTCCTTCACCCTTATCTCCTACTTTTAGTCTGACTTTACCTTTTTTTACATCTGCCCATCTCTGCCTTCTTTTTCACCTCCTTCTATCACTTCCATTTCTCCCTGTCTATATCTGATTACATTCCTGCTGATCTCTTTCCTAATCCACCCTTCTTTTGGAAAAATGTCGCACAATAAAGTAGATGTTGAACTGCTCATAAACCCGGCTTTTACAGCTATGCTATAGCTTCTCCTCACATAAAGAGGGGTATGGGAAATGTATGCTTTTTGTGATCGCTGTCAGTTTGCTGCTGTTTTATACTTAAAAATCGTTACTTAAATGTGTGTTTATGAGCGGATAAAGCTGCTATTATTCTATTATTTTTCTTATTGTACAAAAATACCATGTATACAGACCCAAACCAACAATGAGTCAGTACTTCTTTTCTTCCCTACCCATTCACAATTGTGAAAGTTGAGTTGTGGAACACGAGGATTTGAACCCAAATGCAGACGGCAGAGCAGCAGCAGTTTAGATGATTTATTGTAAAGATGGTGGTGGAACATAAATGTACATCATGATGAGGAAATACCCCATAATAGTCAAATAAATCCAAAAGAAAGTCTAAAAACTGAGGAAGCAGGCCATACAAACACGTGGAAACACCCTTGGAAGCTATCCAACCCTTGCACATAGTTCAGCTTGCAAGATGGCGGAGAGGAAACCCTTTGTCAGGGAAGTATTGGCATTACTTTGAAATAGTGGGTGACTTCTTTTTGTAATGGAAGTAATCTTGCAATGTAACAAGTTACTTAACACTGGTAATAATGCTTTTGTTGGGGACCATTTTTAGCAGTGGATTAATAGGAGGCTTTGACACAAACACACACACACACACACACACAATACTTTATTTAATCAATTCAGGTTTGTGTCAAGATAGAAAGTGTGTAATACCACCAGAGTTATACCTTTAAAGAGTTAAAAAACAACAGAGACGTTTGATGTCTTGCTCTTCTTTCGTGAAGGGAGGTTCTTGAGTTCCATTTTTGGGACTTGCATCTTTGAATTAGATCTGCTTGAAGTTTCCTAATCTCCTGTTCTCAACAGTTATCTCCTGTTTATTTGATTCTCTAGCTTCCTGTCGTTGTGAAAACTCTCTGCTTTTTAGTGTCTGAACAAAACAGCTTGAAGTTTCCCCCAGTGAGTCTCCTCCTCTTTCCTCCTCCCATTCACTTCCACTCACTCCTTCCTTGTTATTCATGTTCTTTTTAGCTCATTTTTCATGAACACTGTTGTTTTTCGGCCATCGTCCATCATGTTGTGTTTTAGAGTCATTTAGATTTTGTTATCCAATTCAGTTGCACCTTATCATCAAGACTTTCTCATATTTTTCTTTTTGTCTTGAAGTTATTACAGCTTGCCTTTTTGTGTCATTTATCTCCGCTGCACAAAATGTGTTTCTTCCGCATTCTTCTGTTGTGGCAGCGTTTTATCACCTTGTTTAATTACCTTACTTTTATGGAGGTGCAAACTAAATTAACTAAAGTAAACAGAAGTACATCCCTGCAGGCTTGGAGCCAATTCAAGTTAATAAATTTAGAAAATGGGATTTCTTCAAATAAAAAAATATATATATATATATATATATATTTGCTAATGCATAGAATGTGATATAACTATTCCTCCAAAAGGCGAACAGTCACCTACGCTACACCCACACCACTCTGACATCAAACTTAGAGAAAAATTCCACCTTCAGGCATCTTGTTGGCACAACGTTATATATCATCAGTCTGTGATGCTGACTGTGTTCCAGGAATTCTTCTGTGAAAAAATGTTCTAATTTACTTTTTTGCCCGCTTTCCCTTAACCTTCCTCGTCAGCTTCACTTATCAGCTTCTTGCATTTCCCAGAATGCTTAGTAGAAACCCAAGAGAGCACACATGAACAATCGGCTGTAGGTTACAGTGTGTGGGTGGACACAGTGATGAGGAACGCAAGAAAGTCAGAGGAGTTTTTCTAGCTGAGAAAAGCGAGAGTCGTGCCACTTGCTCAAAACAAATCTTTTTCATCTGTCGAGGCCAGAGAAAACTTTATCTCTTCTTCTTCTCTGATGGATTGTTCCCTGTATGATCGTTGAATGTTGGGAGTAAATGTCAGCGGCTTTAGACAATACTCTCGCTCACTGATTCTGAAGGATTGTTGGCAAAAATGCCAAGCAAAAGCATTTTTGAGTATTTATACCTCAAGATTCCTCTTTTCCCCTATGAAATGTCAAAATATTTGGGTCATTTGTGTGACGAGCTAACCCCTCCATTCATAAAGTGCACTTGACCTTGTTAGCTCAAGGGTCGTGGAAGCTAGCAAGTTGGAGTTGTGTTTGAATGTCAGTTGGTAAAAACTTGGTTGCATGGCTTAACCATGCCCATTTTTAAGCGTTCAAATCAAATCCTTCCTGAACAAATGTATTCCACCATACCTCGTTCAACTCAAATGTTCTAACCGCTATTTCTCCATGTCTGAACACTGAAACTGCTTCTCAATTTTTAAATAAGAAACACTACTCGACTACAGTCCTAATATTTTCAGCTGATGATCACACGAGCCAAAATAAACCAGCGAATCCTCAGAGCTACAGTAGAACTGGGACACGTTTGGCATTTTGTCTTGAAAACTGACTAACAAACAATTAATTGATTGTAAAATGTTTGCCAATTCATCGTTTGTTTGATGTACAGATTAATCAAATAATAATTTCAGCTCGTACACACTTAAACCCAGTGACTCTTGAACTTGCATCAAAATTTAAATCTGAAGTCCTATTGAAATGATGCTTATGTAACTTTAGGTTTAGCAGATTTAGTTGTAAACGATGTACAGTATCTAGATGTTGCTTTACATGGAAATAGCTAAACTGGAGCTGACTGAAAAGGATTAATAGTCAATTGTCTGCAACTTATAAATTTGATTAATTTACTGGCTGTGGATTTTACCTTAGCACTCTTTCCAAGTCCTGCACAGGAATCTTGAACAAAGGAAACAAGGGAGGGAAAGAAAGACAAGAGTGTGGTGGATAGAGAGAGAATGGAGGGAAGTGACAGGAGGGACAGACGACAGAAGGAAAAAAGCTTTAGGAATACTAATGAATTAATGATGCAACATGTTGACATTTCTCTCTTTCTCCTTTCCATTTCTGTACTCCTTCCCTCCCTTCCTCCCTCCATCTCCTCCTCTTTCTCTGCTTTTCTGCAGGTAGGAGGGTGCCCTTGTTAGCTTGTCATTCCGTTGTAACCCTGAGGCCGGTGATGTGACTGGAATGTGAATTCACCATAAAAGGACTGACTCTACCTGAGGACTCGCTGCTTCTCCAACAAACTCAGGTAGGTCGCCTGTAATGGAATTTTTAAAGCACTAATTCTAGATGTGGTCTGATTATCTGTGTGGAATAATTACAGATGGTGACCCGCAGGGCAAGAAACATCCTGACAAATGTTAAATGTTTGATTGAGGCCTGCTTTTATGTGTTTGTTTTACAAAATCTGGGATTTTTCCTCTATTCGTTTGATATGTCAGAGCTGTGCTGTTGAAGTTGGCACAGCTCTCACAGGGAAGGAGTTTTTATTTTGTTTCCATAATAAATTGTTATAAATGTGTTAATGGCTCTACACACGAATAGTTCAGCCACACAACGGTTGTTTCACTTGATTAGATCGCTTCTCAGAAGGGTGCAGCCTGTGCTTGACTGACATTTACAGGAGAAATTTGGAAAACACTTTTCTCTGAAGCAACTGTAGCAAGAAAGCCTTAAGGATACCAAAATATGTAACAATAATTAATAAGACTCAAAAGGGCACCTAGAGTATGTAGCGTTAACATATTAATGACAAAAGACAAAGTAGAACGATTGTGCTCAACTTTTTGTCAGGTTTTGAGCAGCCTGACTGGAGCAGGTTTCTCTCAGAAGATTTCTTCCTTTCTCTCCTGCAAAAGCAAATTCATCCTGAACTGAAGAGAACTTTAGACACACACACTCTCACCCTGTGGGGGTTAGAGACAGAATTAGCTTTTCATCTTGCATTCTGTAGACATTATTTGCTTCATTATCTCATAAAAAGTCTAAACCCAACCTCTTTTCCAGTTCCTGTTTGTACAGTTTCTATTGTTCCTGCATCACAGTCAGCGTTGTAAAACAAAGTTCCCTATTTTGTTAGTCAAAGAGACTATCAAATCAGTTAATGTGCATTTCAATTCTGAATTGCGAAGTTAGTTTGTTTGTTCTCTGTTCATGAGTTCTTAATGGAAACCAGAGATCAGGGGATATTGGTCCTTAAAAGGGTTGGTGTAAGATCGGTAACATGCGCGACCTGTGAAAGCAGGTCATACATTATTAAACTAGCTAAGGTTTGTCCAAATGACACTCTACATTCTGTTGTTCATCCTCTATAGTGTCCACTCAGTTCTCTTCGTATGGAGGCACTGTGAACGCATTGTGACGTCACCCATTGGTTTGTGGAGAGTTTGTTGCAGCGGTGACGCACTGCAAGTTGGTTCTGAAAAAATCTGAGGCTTAACAGAAGCTTCATATTTATTCGCATCTGATCAGCATTGTCTAGTTTGACAGTTTGATCTG
>NW_023340257.1:26465371-26471825 GCF_004916995.1 Morone saxatilis
GCTGTATGGAAGAAGACTGAAACTAGAGACTGAGACCAGAAACTCATCAGGAAACTGTTTACTGAGCTCATAAATCAACTGAGAAGTCGACTCATTTCTCCGTAAGACTTAATATGAGCCAATGGAGCTGCCCCCTGCTGGCTATTATAAAGAATCCAACTTTAGGACTTCCACATTGGCATCACTTCACAGACCCGGAAGCTCTGTCCACTAATTACAGTATATACTGTCAATCAGAAGGGCAACTTACTATCATTATTTTCAATCCACAGACACATCCGGAGCAATTTTGGCTTCAGTGTGTTTCTCAAGGGCACTTTAGTGGGTGGTTCGCTTTACCACTAACCTTACGATTAATGGCCAGTCTCTGCTACCTGAGCTATAGCCTCTCTTATTCTTTCATAGGCTTTGTTGCATCTGTTAGGGCTGGCCTTTAAGATATAAACTACAGAAAAATAAAATGTAAAAAGATAAGTTTGTGGTTATGAGAAGACACGTTGTGCATTTATCAGTGCCTTTAAATGAGGTCAGTCCACAGTCTGGCCTTTGTGTGAATATCTATTACAGCTAGATGTTGCCACTGATCATTTTCTACGGTCCACATTGCTTTTTAAGAGTCTTGCTCAAGGGGACACTGTAATGCTGTTTACAAAGGGGACTGGGAATTCATTTATCCACTGTACCTGCCACTGTGTTCCAGCCTCATTTGGTGAGATGGTCTGATAATTCCTTGCATTAACTTTTGTTTGGATCCTGACCTTTGACACGCCATGTGAACTATCTGGTGTAGCCCTTCCTTGTGTCTATTTCTGTGTCTGTGGATGCATTGTTTATTGTGGGTGTTTTTCTCCATGAACATGTGTTTGTGGCGTGTGTCAGTGTGAGTCATTGCTCTTTGAGGTTTCTTTTAAGCAAGCCTAAGTAGACACACATGGACAGTGATGGTAGGTGTGTGTTTTCCTGAATAGATGCAAGGGATGGGACAGACCTTCTGCTGACTCATGCACAGTTGATGTGATAGAGCTTTATTCCTGCCGTGCGTGCTGTAGCAGACTTAAAGCCACTGAACTAAACTCAGTGTTCAGTAAAGACAGATTGTAAAATACTGTGGATAAAAGTGCTGCTTTTATTTTTATTTTAACGCTAAAACCCTAACCATCTAATCCTAAAACATGTCATCATAGATTGTGGATGTCCATATGTACTAATAAGTCAAGATTTATGAAGTTTAAGTCCTTAACTTGACCCTTCTACTCTCTCCTTCTTATCTCCCTTTATTCCAAAACTCCATGCAGCCAATTTACAAAATAAAATGTCCTGGTAAAGCCTCACAGTTGAGTCACTTAGCTAACTTATCCAGAGTGACTCACAATGGCTGCTACAGTATAAGCTGCAATAAGCTGCAATTCCTGCATCACCCAAAGTACAAGTGTCCAAGAAGAAGAGCTGTAAGAGGATTGCAAGGGTCAGAGCTGCAGTGCAGACAAAAGATGGAATAAATATCCCTGTGTCCATTAAAAAAGGATCTTGTGCAGTATTACAGCAGCGTGCTAGAGCATAAAATGCAATAGAAGAAGAAGAAAGAAGAGATTCAGGGTGGAAAACTTACGACATTTCTCTATTTGGTTTTTAAAGCAGCAAAGGTGGTAAAATAGAGAGCACATACACAGACTGCATTTTATGTTAAGATGATGAAATATTACTACTTTTTCTTATGCAAGAAAACCATTTGCATTAGATTATGTTCCAAGGTTACTGGTCTTCCGTTCGATAAAGTATTAAATTTATTAGTTTAGGGTTAGGGTTTGTAGCATCCACAAAGGCCACAGCTGGACCCTTCTCTCTGGAGGAGCTGTCAGAAGTTTGGAAAACAAATAATAACACAAATAATACTCATAATGTCACAGTCATTTATGTCACAAGTTATTTCAGCTTAGGACTGGAGACCTCACAATTATAACTCAAAGCCTATACTACAAAATAAAAGATGTGGGCATTGATCAGGCAGATAAGGTCTAATGAACCATCAACACTATGGAGTTGCATTAGGAAGTGGTCCATGGTTTTTGGCGCCACACGATGGTCTACAAATCTCTCTTGCACATTGGCACTTCATGAAAGTGCGATGCTACATTGCTGGAGAGCTCTTTTAATAATGCACAGTGACTAAGTCCATATTTAGTGAGTTTGATCCCGGGGGGAGTGCTACTCTTGACTTGTGTCCCTCTCAGTGTCAGTGTCTTCAGTCTGTCCCACAGGGCCGCCGCTCCTCTGGCTTCGTAATGTGTTTAATATGCAGGAACAGAGAAGAGAACACTCGGTCTGTGTGAACTGATGATCATGATTACACATCAGGGTGACAGGAGAGCCTCTCCTCCCCAAAGATTCCTCCTCACCACTCTCTCGTTCCCTTTTTTTCTCCTCTGCAAACACACGTACTGTACATATAGAAATATGCAACCCCACACTCACATGCTAGCCCTGAAAATCTAATCATGTGCCATTTCTTCTAAGAATAGACTGGGGTGGGTGAAGCACCCGTTGGGAGCTGGTTAACTGTGTGTGTGTGTGTTCCCTCTCTGTAATCTCCATCTGATTAGTGCAGAACAGGGATGATGAAGGAGAAGGGGTCCACTTTCAGCCAATCACTGACTGAGTGTGTGTGTGTGAAGAAAGGCGATAGCGTCCTCTCAGAGAATCTGAGAATTTGATATTCCAGATCCTTTTCAGTTTTCTACATCATTTGGTGCATCCATTTATCCACAGTGCACATACAGATTCAGTGGGAACCTCGGCTGATGTTACTCACTAAACACCAGTTGTTATAGATACTACAACTGGCATGTAAGCTGATCTACCCAACAATTTACCCAACTACCCAACAATTTACCAGAAAGTGGTAGAACAGAAATAAGTGCATTTATTGTATTGCAGTGTGCAACATTAAGAAGGATCTATTGTCAGAAATTGAATATAATATTCATAGATATGTTTTAATTAGTGTATAATCACCTGAAAATAAGATTTTTTCATTACCTTAAAATGAACCTACAGAGGGAGCGGGGCCTCTTCTACGGAGTCCACCATGTTGAACCACCATGTTTCTACAGTAGACCAGATGGAAAAATCAAACACTGGCAATGGAAATGCTCAGAATGGTTCAAAACTGTGGGTTGTCTGTTGGAGGAAAAGCCATACTTTGTGCTCTCTCTGTCATAACAAAAATGCAATTTAACTTGTACTAAATAAGTAAGAACTCCTGTTACTACTGCAGTGCTTGCACGCTATTTCCCAGTGTAGTTCCCAAAAGCATTATGCAAATGAAGGTGCCAGAACTCATGTACTATTGGTTTCATATGAAGGTTTTGGACTTAATAAATTTTACAAAATGTTACATAATAATCAGTTGATCAGCACACTTTATAACCTCCAGACATCAGAGCCTAAAGAGAAAAACTAACCAGGGTTTATTCCCAATTGCATTCATGATTTTACACAAGCATACTAACCTAATTATAACGCTCTTAGTTATTAGCTCATAGTTGTAAAACGTAATGCAATGAAAGCAGGTTTTAATACATTTTACATGTAATGCCAGCTTTTATGGAACCCAACAATGTTTCTATAAACCCAATGTCACTTTTAGTTACACGTTGTCCTTGTGAGGAACTTGCTTGCTGATTCCCTGTAGGTGACTGAAGAACTCTTGGCTGAACCTTGGATTTTTAGAGCACATACAGAAATAGTTTTCATTTGTGCTAGCAGCTCCATCCCAAGAGAACCTGCTACAGTCTAAAAAAACTGCTTCTGATTTTAAATCCGAGGGAGAGATGGAATTACAGACCCCAGCATAAAGCAGTAATAGCGGTTCAACAGTGTCCTCTTCTTTTGATTTAACATCTCAATTGATAATTCAAGCAGAGAGAGCTCTTGACATAAAGGCCCCTATGGAGAGCGGGGAATGTGATCACACAGCTGATATATTGTTCCAGCACCGGGAGACGCAGTGGTATTCCTTCGGGCTGCGCTCACTCTCCAAGGAGCAAATTACAGTACACAAAACTCTAAAACTGTCTCTTTACCGTGATTCAGATTTCTGCATCAGCGTACTATCACAGTCATTAATCATGTGCACGATGGATGTGTAATCTTTATCTGCAGTAGTCTAATAGAACAAGAAAATGGCCGACCTTTGACTTCCTCTCCATATCTGCGTCTCTGGCTCCATATCTCTCTCTCTGACCTTTAACTCTTCAGGCTTTACATCCCATTTTTCCGCTTTCTGCTCCTCTCTGGGTGATTTTACTGGACTGAATGAACATTTGTGCGCAAGGTCCGAAATTAACACTCAGCAAATGTCGGTACACTTTGTCTCTTCAGGAAAAAAATCAATAAAGGGCCACCCTCCACTCCTGCTGGGAGCTTTGTGAAACGATAACATTTAAATGCCATGTCGGCTATATTTAGTCCCTGCTTTATGTCTGCTCCCGAATTAACATACAGCCCACATTTACCTGCTCGTCTCTCTGTTTTTTACTAACTTTCATACATATGCAGTGTTTGCCTACTTTCTGCCTTTTCGTGATCACTGTCACGCACACTCACTTCCCCATCTCTGCTCTCTCTCTGTCACACTTTATCTCGCTTCTCTTTCTCTTCCTCTTTCTCGCTCACTCTCTCTGTTTTACAAATATCTCTTTTTTGAAAGTTTCTATGGGCTTCTGTCTTTCAAGTTATTGTTTGATTGCTTCCCTCTTTATTCGTCTGTTTCCCATCTCTCTTTCTCTCTCTTTCCCCAGCAGATGATAATATTAATATCAGTAGAGAGTTCCACGATCAAAGAGTCTATGATGAATAATAATTATGAGACAATTACTGCTCGGAGAGATAGGAGAGCTGTACATCTTACACACACACACACACACACACACACAGCCAGCTTCTCATGCTTTTCAGTGTCGTTTAGATTTAGCTTAGCCATTTCTACGACACAAGCCGACACATATGACACGTATACATATATGTACGCAGACATACAGACAGACATACAGACAGAGTGACAGACAATAAAAACATGTATGTTGCTTTTATCTTTTAACCATTTTCAAAATGTGGTTGTCTATTCAACATAGATTAGCCTAGCATATAGCACATCTGAGTACAGGGAAAGAGAAAGTTGACAGAGGTTCTGACCGAGGCTAGGTTATTGGAAAGGGGCGTAGCTTAGGTCATTGGCAGGAAAATTTCAATCAGATGCCAAGTCACAATCAACAAGGCCAACAAGTCCTGAACTGTTCTCCAAGTCCTAAAAACGTCATTGTGTGCCTTATGTAATATGAAGGCAGATTCCAGTACATGAATCCAGAAGGGATTCTAAAAAGCGAAAACACGGTAGCTATACATTTTTAGTCATACTGCAGGATCACATTGTCACAGAGATATTTGGACCGGACTTCTATTTTAATGTAAGCTCAGAACCAGTCCCAGAAAGACACCACTTCCTCCTGATCACCTATTCTATAAAGAGTCAAGGGAGTAGACAAAGAATACAAGTTATTACTTTATGCAGACGACACTCTAGTGTTGATATCTGACCCCTTCGTGTTAATACCATACTTGAGGGACAGCATCCATTAATTTTCATTCATTCATCAGGTTATACTATCAATGGGAATACATTCAAAGGAATGTCCATGTCCAAATTGTGTCTGGTAGAAAAGCAAGAGAAGGAAATACCTCTGCATCAAACGTTCTCAAGACGCAAGGGAAATGACAATGTTAAATTTTAAACCACTGAAAGATTAAAAATAAAAACTTCAAACTTGCATTATTATACATTATTATAAATAGTATTATAAAAATGACAATGCTCCCCAATTAATACCATCTCAATCTCAATCATCTCATCTCAATCAAACTACCATCTACTGTTTTTAAGCAATTTAATGATATCATGAAGCATATTATCTGAGGCGTTGTCTGTTATTTGATTTACAAATGAGTCGAGTCCAAGTCATGTGACTCCAGTCCACACCTTTATCACTACTGTAGGGCTTCACATCACCACACATCACCAAAAAGTCATATTCAGTGGCTTTAATTGATAAAATCATTGTACTTAAGGAGGTATGATTATGATGTAAAACCTATTATACCCAGTGAAAGCAGAATAGAAGATGCAGTGGAAAGCTATATAGTTTATTTTTACCCTGAGTCTTTTCATTCCATCTCTATTTATCTGCAGCTCAATCTTCTCTATACAAACACCCCCAAAACACATAAATACAGACACACACAGATTTCCTTGGTTGATCTGAAAGTTGCCCTGAGATTGACTCACTGAATGCTCTCCTCTCTGATCATAACACTTTTATGTCTCTATCTGCAGTTACATCTGTGTGTGTGTGTGTGTGTGTGTGTGTGTGTGTGTGTCATCAGCCGGTGAGTCAGTGTG